>NC_089747.1:53115450-53227950 GCF_040412425.1 Macrobrachium rosenbergii
AACCTGTAAGTAATATTTACTGGATTTGGGAAAGGAATAAGAACATTTCTCTCTCTCTCTCTCTCTCTCTCTCTCTCTCATTTCACATGTATACATACATACATACGTTCTTCTCCTCCATCATGGTATAAGTGGTAAATTTACTGAAGCAATTACAAACTATTAACTTTCATTCTGAATTAAATGGCTGATAAACTTAAACTTAACACGGTGGAAATAATTATGATATTTTTTGTAGTTATTCTTGAATGAAGAATAACAGCACAATAAACAAAAATTCGTGTTATTTCACAACAGTGATATATATATATATATATATATATATATATATATATATATATATTATATATATATATATATATATATATATATATATATATATGTGTGTGTGTGTGTGTGTGTGTGTGTGTGTGTGTGTGTGTGTGTGTATTCTTCAGTAGGATTTAATAAACGATAAGGAATCTCATTTACAGGAGAAAGCCAAATGTCTTTTTCTGAGCGGATTGCATGGCGATAATGGACACAATAGATTGCAAAGAGTTTACTCTCTCTCTCTCTCTCTTTGTCTCTCTCTCTCTCTCTCTCTCTCTCTCCCCTCACCTCAAATCCATTTAGCTCTTTTAATATTGTATCATTTCCCTTAAAATATGAAATAGACAGAGGAAGGAAATGAACTTTGATGTAAATTGCGCTTTTTCCCCACTTTTCCCTCCACTAAATATTAGAGTGAAGAGGTAATTCTTACCTAACTAAATTAGTAATCGGCCCTAAAAATAAATGAAAGTGGTTTATGGTACATTTCAGCGTATTTGTAATGACAAATTATATATTTATGTGTGTGTATACAGTATATATATGTGTGTATATATCGTGATCACATTAGTTAATAAGACTCTGTTTCACTCCTTGAACACCCTTAAATTTTTCTTCAGCATTTTTCTTCTTCCGACTTGCAAGCGCTTTTATAAAAATTAAGACCAGAAAATGGGATGTTTGTGATCCTTGAAAAGATTCTCAGAGGACATAACTCTTACCCGGTTGAGCATCGAGTCTTTCGCATCAACGCTGCTCCCGAAATTACTTGGAATCTGAAGACGTCTGTCCTCGAGGAATTTGATGTTGATTATTAACTGTTGCAGTAACCTCTTTTATTCACTCCTTTCCTTGCTTTTATTTTACTTTATTCTCGTTTTAGTCAGTTTGTATTTGTTGGTCCCTTTACAACTTAGGAGATATTTTATCGATGATTCCCACACGTGGAAGGATTGTCGTTTTTTTTATTGTCCATTTTTTTTAGTTGTTGCAAAGCATCAGAAAATGTAAGTGCTAGGGATACGAAGGAGAAGAAGACATAACAGACACACGGAATAGAATAAAGGAGAACACATTTTTGAAAGTCCTGGAAAAGACTCATCAAGACAGCGAACCCGACTGTGAATATATATATATATTATATATATATATATATATATATATATATATATATATATATATATATATATATCACCTGGTTCCCCCACGTATGCATTGTATTTCGTGAGCGAAGGACACATCAGGGAAACTCTGGCAAATGCAGGAATGATCTGTTTCCAAAAAGGAGATTTCTGAACTTTAGGTAATGCTAAATGCTTCCATGCGCTTTAGTGAGGACGGCAGAAGTAATAATGTTTGGAAGTTAGACTTTCCTATGAGACAGGGAAAGCACTCTTAAAAATAAAGAAGCAAATTAATTCGCCGGGAATGAAGCTTTTTACGTCTTCTATTTCTAGCAGATCTAAAACTGTAAAAGGAAGTGTTTTAAGTAGATTTTATTTGTATAGATGAGAGGACATTGGTTTGACAGCTGAGGTATCAAGAACTCACGGCATGTCATAAAAGTGTAATTCACCTGTGTAGTATCTTTATGTGTCCATGAGGAAGTCCTGGAGTACTGGGATTGAAATTTTTGTGGGAACCTTTATCAATATTCGAGGTTTTCGCTGCATCCATGTTCCTGCCTGTTCAAGCCATTGTTACAAAAATAACGAAAAGGGATTTTTTAGTAGAAATAGGAACCGCATGAATTCTTCCATGTCGCCTTATGACCAAACACTGAATTATTCTTTCTCAATGTGCCGTTAGGTCTTTGAATTAAGTGTAATGAAAAATTAGTTAAGAGTGAGTGACGCAATACGGAAAATCGTTTTATACCTTGTAACAAACAGACTCAATTTTTTTCAGTCAGTGGCTTAATACTTTCCACATTACCTGGTGAAATTTAGAAAGTAACTGGTTAATTGTGAAGTAATCGACTTTGCGTGGATAACGAAAGCAATGAAACATTACATTAGCAAACGGCAGGTGCAAATCCACCTGAGATTTCCAATATATTTTCTTCTACAAATCAAAAATATTCGGTATTTGTAAGTTCAGGATCCCGGTACTTTCACCTTCCTAAGTAACGAAAGGATTTTGTGTTTACCTTCATTAAACCCAATGAAGAGAAACTGTACTTTCAGTACTATTCTTTATGTAAATGAAAAATAATTTTACTGAGGAAAGGAATTAATCAGCTAATAAAAATATATAAAATTTCATTATTGTCATAAGGTTAATTATGGAAAACAGAACTGGAAATAAATATGGATGAGGCAATACAGGAAAATTTAGTTAGCCTTACTCATGTGTAATCTTCAGCGGTACATAAGATTGCATGTGATAAATAAAAACTTCATTTACAATAAAATGCAGAGATCATCAAATACAAACAAATTCAAGATAATCGTTGTTTGGATATAAATTTTGATCACGTAGTTAATCTCAAAACAAAAACAGAAAACAAGCAATAAAAGGGTTGAGCATCTAACAAAAAGGAAATTTTCGATTTCATGGTACGGAAGAAAATGAAAACATTTTTGAATGTTTTAACGTTTTAGTTTTGGGCTCTACCAAACATTCATTAAATTTTTTCTGTCCAAGTTAGCAATAATCTGGTTATCGTTCCGTAGAGGGTACGGGAATGTTCCTAAATAATTGCGTTATTTCTGCGTGAATGTATATACACATACATGCATACATTACATACATATGCGCACACTCACCCACACACACACACACATACATACACATATGTGTGTGTGTGTGTGTGTATGTATATATATATATATATATATATATATATATATATATATATTGTGACTCTCTAAGTGTCCAGTGTCTGTTCTTCAAGTCAAACCTGATATCTAAGTGCTTGTTCCAGAGTCTAGTGCACCATTTATATATGGTGACCCCGGTGTCAGTGTCTGTTCTTTAAAATCAAACCTGGTATCTAAGTGCTTGATATTTGATTACCAAACTTACCATTTATTCAACAATTATAGTTACCTCACAAAGCCAGACACCTGAACCCTCATCACACATACAAGGAGACTGATTTCTCTAAAGGCAACAGTGATCCCTTATAAACTTATCAATCATGAAAGAAAGCAGGTTAAGTTCGTTAAACAGGTGTGAGGTAAAATCTAAGGGCATCACTCCATTAACATTATAAAAGTTCAAATATTACCATTTGTTTCATTTCCCTGGTTCGAGCTCACTTCAATTACTTGAAGGAAAAACATCTCACTACCACTCTATCTCTAATTCAAATCAAAATTACTGGTGGGTCAATGAATGAAACTCTGATATAATATTTTAAATACAAAAATTTATTTCTAAATTCAAAGGTTATACGTGACATTAACAGTCTCAGGGAAATTTATTATTACTTGAAAGATTGGATTAAATCTGAATTAATCATCAGTCAAAATTAAATCAGAAATTAATTTATCAATTAATCAAAAATTATTAAAGAAGAATTTAAATTGTTAATAAGATTTCAATTCCCAAGGGTTAAACAAAATAAGGCAAATAAATCAATCATGTAAAAATGTGGATACAGAAATATACTCTGCAAAAGATTAAATATCAAAAAATGTAAAGCAAAAATTAAGGCAATAGCAAATACATCACATATATGCACAAAAGAAAAATTCTTCAAAAGATAAAGCATAAAACATATAACACGAAAAAATATTAAAAAAGTGAAAAGGTATCTTTACATATAACCAGTCTAAATATTTTTCTTAGTGCACTAGAAACCCACAATTATGTTTACAATACCTTGGTACCAAATTGCTTCGTGTTTTTAATCAGGCGCCGTTACACACACACTTAATAAAATACACTGTTCAGATAACTCAGACACATTTACTAAGGAACTAAACAGTTAAAGGGTATGAGTGACCATCGTCTATCTAAATATCAATTACGTTAAAACAGGGCATTCGTAAAATCCCGAGAGAGAGAGAGAGAGAGAGAGAGAGAGAGAGAGAGAGAGAGAGAGAGAGGCGCGGAGCGGGAAAATGTCGCTCCTTTTCACAAAGCTTTTTGGTCTCTCAGTGCCGGCCCCTTGTAAGGGCGTCTATCTACGTGGTAGGTCTTTCCACAGTGTTTTGATCGCGTCCCAATGGAATGCATTACTTCAGCAGTTTTGAAATTGACTAAACAAATTGCGTCCCTATACAACGAACAATCAGCCTCTGTCCCTCTCAGCGCCACGCACACCGCCCCTTCTCACAAACTCCACAGAATGCAATCATTTTACCTACGCTAACTCTTTTACGGTATACGCGTATCTGAACACAAAATCATAGTTATACAACAACTCACAAATACACACGAGGAGATTACTGTATTATGAAAACCACAGCATAAGAATATATATATATATATATATATATATATATATATATATATATATATATATATATATATATATATATATATATATATGGGTTGTAGCGTTTAGTAGTTCCTCGCTGGCTGAGCGGGTTCCGTTCTCGCCTACCACTCTGTTGGTCGCAAGTTCGAATCTCCGACCGGCCAGTGAAGAACAAGAGGAATTTGTTTCTGGTGATAGAAATTCATTTCTCGCTATAATGTGGTTCGGATTCCACAATAAGCTGTAGGTCCCGTTGCTAAGGTAACCAATTGGTTCTTAGCCACGTAAAAATAAATCTAATCCTTCGGGCCAGCCCTAGGAGAGCTGTTAATCAGCTCAGTGGTCTGGTTAAACTAAGATATACTTAACTTTCTGTAGCGTTTAGTTAGGTGCAGATTGGATATATGACAAACTTAGATGAACCGTGAATGTATAGTTAAATAAGTATTCCAATTTCAAGTACATTATGCATGGTATTCGGTATTGAATTTTTTTCCGATTTCTCTCTTATGATAAATTGTTTCAGTTCTCCATAATAACTACTGTATATGCAACGTGCCAGGACTTGCTAATATCACTCTTCTGGGCCTACTGACGGGAGCCTAAGGTTTTAAAGGAGTTTGTAATCCCACCTGTTGAAATCTCCACTCACTGACCATATTTTCACCTTCACACCACCAGCATTTAGTCTTTTCATTCATGGCCATTTTATCACTTCAAACCATTGAATGCCATTTACTGGCTGCTTCATGTGTAAGAACCCGTGTTGGCATAACACAAGCTTTTTCTTTCTAGTCTAAAACACAAGATTATAAGCCATTAGTCTTTGCAAATACCAATGTGGCGGAACAGCTGTTGTGACGAAAATCAATAAACGCAAGAAAGAAGTAGGTGTATTTTTCTACCGGTACTAACGCATGAGATCCGGAAAAAGCTTAGATAATATGGAGATTGCTGCGAGAATCTCCTTGGTGCCACAAGAGCTGTTATCCTTTCAATGAAAACTGTTCCCTAAGATGAATATATATATATATATATATATATATATATATATATATATATATATATATATATATATATATATATATATACACAAAACTGCTACTTGATTTACATGGATTTGCGCGACATTTCAGATCAGTTTTAATAAATGATTTCATTATGAATTACATATATTATTCATTAACATGATGCCATCGACGCCTGGTAAATAACACGACATTGGAACCGATATGCTAAGATGGTCAAGCAGAGGAAACTCGAAAGACCATGACGGCACATGAAATTCCCCTAAATCGACTGACAGGTTTTATGTACACATTCGAAGAAGTTCTTCGGTAAAATGTCTATTCAAGTGTTGTGTTGTATATTTAATTGGAACAGAAAACAAAGTCAGTTAAAGCTGCAAAAGAAAAGCGTTTAAGGCCCAATTAAAAAATTATGGGTCTCTCTCTCTCTCTCTCTCTCTCTCTCTCTCTCTCTCTCTCTCTCTCTCTCTCTCTCTCTCTCTCTTGTTGAAATCTGACAATAGGAATAGAACAGTGTTAATTTAAAAGAATTTTTTTAAATACTTTTCATAATAGAAGAATATCCAAGTGTTTTTAAGATAGCAGTTGTTTGAAGTCGACCTAGGTCTAGGTTGCTGCTTCCTGTTCTCTAAGCAGCAAGGCTTCTTGTGTAAACTAAAGGTAGCCATTAAGAAAAATAGGTTAGTCCCTTTAATAAATTTCCTTTTGATTTTTGGTGAGAGTGCTTTCTTCTTGTCGTAATAATGAGAGAGAGAGGAGATGAATTAAGTGATAAAACTACGCTCACTGTTAATCCCTGTCCCCATCAAAGAACAAATGTGACTTTATAATCCGGTAAATGTCGCTAAAACACACACACACACACACATACAGGTGTCTATATCAAGAGCAATTCCGCCTTTATTTCCGTAGCCATAAGGCTGCTAGATACCAATTTCATTCTAGGCTTACGCTTAAACCCGTCACTGAGTGACAAAGCCGTTATACATAATACTACACCCTGTGTGATCCCCGTCAATCTCGTGTTTATACGACCAAAGAATGGCCCATGAAATCAAACTACAACATCCCAACATATCAAAACATTTAGGCCTACTGGGAATTTTTCTGATGCACTTTAGTTCAGAATTCATCATACTGTCAAAAAGCTACAAGCAAAACGAATAAATTTTCCAAATACAGTAATACTAGACACAATAATAGTAAATACAGTAATAGTCGGTACTGCTTGTTATCTACTCTTCACTTACTCTGAGGCGCTTGTACTAAACATGGTGGATGCTGCTTGGGACGCTGTGTTTAGTACTAGCCACTCGGGGATCAAAGTATTATATATACCCATTTCTATATTATGTGGTCGACAAATTATATTAATAAACGCTATCTAGTGCTAACCACGGCGTCCCAAGGAGCTTGCGCCATGTTTAGTACTAGCACCTCGGAGTAGGTTCAGTGGTCTGGTTAAACTATTTTAATAATAATAAATATAATAATAATAATCGGAGTAGGTGACGAGTAGGTAACAAGTCAAAGTAGCACCGTAATAGTATTTGTACTTACTCTGCTGGCTTTGTGTAGAGAAGGAAAACGCAAGCTTCATCACATCAGAGAGGAGTTTTATTTCTACAAAACCTGAGGAGACAGTAAGAGAAAGTTCGGATTAGCAACTCATTCGGACTACCAAAATAAGATCATCTCTCTCTCTCTCTCTCTCTCTCTCTCTCTCTCTCTCTCTCTCTCTCTCTCTTTCTCTCTCTCTCAAAAGAAAGTCACAGTGGTGAGCCAATCTTACAGAAGAAAACCATAAAAATACACAAGCAAGGGAATAACGAATTATTTTACCTTCTCAGTACATGCATCTACTATTAGCCAGTCAGTCAACCAACCCAACATTCATTCTACCAATCAGTGAACTTTTAAATGGTTCGTCCTAACCACTATAATATACTGTAGGTCTAGGTCTTCGTCTATCTTAGGAAATGTAAGTAAGCTGCTGTTGTTTACGTGACCCGTATCTTAACTAGATTAGCCCTTGGTTAAACCAAGATGTAAGAAGGTAAGAGTTACGCAGAGGTCGATTTTTCAACTCTCGTGCCCATGACGTCACATGGTGACGTCACGCGCTGTGGGCTCTGGGGCCGGGCAAGCCAGTTCCTTCTTCCCTCTGCATGAGGCAACATGTAGCTTATACGGGAGTTTTCACGAATTTGTGCCAATTCTTGAGGTTTTCGGAATTGAGTACGTTATTGCCATGGTGATATGTGGTATTTATGGATGCTGTAACAGAGAAAGGGACAGTGTTTGAAGTGAAAAGGTTAGCTTTACCGTTTCCCAAAGATCCCGAAATTTGTAGGAAGTGGGTGAACAGCTGCAGAAGAAGTGACCAAATAAACACCAAAAACGCAAGAGCGTCTTCGGTTCATTTTCAACAAAGCGATTATGCAAGAAATCTTAGGCATGAATTGCTTAACTTCTGCCCTGCAAATGCAAGAAAATCGAAAGATGATGCCATACTGAACCGACGTTTACTTGTGCATGACAGTGCCACTCTTGATTCAGGTATTGAACATCTTGACTCTAGTTTGGTTTAGTTTACCTGTTACATTGAAAATTGTGGATAAATATATTAACTACAGGTTTGTATGAATACTTCTGTCAATTAAAGTGAATAAACATATCTTCCGTTCGATTCCTAATGCTATTTGCATTGCCATATTTGACTGGTTGAGAGTGATAAGATTGAAATTACGCCTAGGCCCATATGCAGTTAAGAATAACCGCAAAGGGGATACCCTAGTCAACACGGGAGAGAGATACAACATTTTATTGAAACCGTTTTCATGTGCATGAAATGGGCCTGTTCTTTGTCGGGCAAAGGAAGGGAACAGTTGTTTTCGAGAGAGACAGAAAGAGACTGAGGAGAGCGTTGTGCATCACTGAATGAACCATAGGTTGATAAGGATAATTCTAGCAATTAAAGAGCACATACAGTATGTAATGTCCTCCATTCGACTCTTAATCCAAATAATAAACCATGTTCACTGGTTAAGACTGACAAAATTGGAATTAGGCCTAGACCTATTTTATTGAGAATACCTGCAAAGAGAAAATGCTAGTCAACACGAAAGCGGGAGAGAGGGCAAATTTAATACAATTGTTTTTATGTGTATGAAATAGCCTATTATTTGTTTAGTAAATGAAGGGGAAGATTATGAGAGCGAGAGAGAGAGAGATTTTTCTTCCATATATACACAATATATATATATATATATATATATATATATATATATATATATATATATATATATATATATTATATATATATATATATATATATATATATATATATATATATATATATATATATATATATATATATATATATATATATATATATATATATATATATATATATATTGAAAAAGACTCCTACTTCTGCTTTTCATCATAATTTATCAGGTTGCGGAGTAAAGCCCTACGCCCAGCCCCTTCCTTTGTACCCCCTCACCTCCACATCTGTCTCTCGTGGCTGGGCTTTATTACCCCTTTTGTAATTTCATCACTTTTTTGCCTGTGATTTCAGTCCTTTTTTTCAATGGCAACGCCCTAGATCGAGAAAAATGTGGTAACAAAGGAATGGGGTTGTTTAGCTTTCAGACATAGTTTTCTTAGACCTATGTGGCTTCTCCGTGATAATGGTCAGCTCAGCTCATTTGCTGCATAATTATACAATTTACACACACACATATATACATATAATATATATATATATATATATATATATATATATATATATATATATATATATATATATATATATATATGTGTGTGTGTGTGTGTGTGTGTGTGTGTGTGTGTATGTGTGTGTGTGTGTGTGAGTGAAAACTAAGGTAGTTCAGTGATCCTGAAAACCAAAACCTTGTAGGCAAATTCAACATGTGTGATAATTTTTAATTTAGACCACCCATGGCCAGTTGGGTCACTTTTGAGTTACTACATTTTAACAAAATGACACAGCTAAATTTACTTTTCCTAACACCACTTGCTATTCAAACATTAAGAAAACAGTGCCTCTTCTAATGTCGTGAGCAGTCCGTACCTGAGCATCAGGAAATTTGAATTTTGGGGCTACTTTGAATAGCCCACTGTATCTTTAAAATTCATTATTTCAAAAAACAAACCCGGTAAGGCAACCCCCCCCCCACACCCTCAGAATACAAGCTTTCAGAAAAACCAAGTTTCACGGCTGTATCTTTTACCGTTATTGCTCCACGGGTATGTTAGGACACTCACTCACCCACCCCATACCACATCCCCTGAACTCCAAAAATCGATATCTGGATCTTCGGAACGGCACAACAGATTCCGATGATGTTCGGCACGGTTAGAGACCTTAGTGGGAAACCTCTGAAGCCACATTTTCATCCCGGTCGGTTGAATATTTCCAGTGTTATAGAGAGCCAAAGTCGGGGTTTTTGTGTACTCCGAGATGCTGGGCTTTACTAACCGCCACAGTAGTTGGCACTTAATTCGTATAAACACAAGTTTAAATCACTTCATTCTCGGTTACGTGCACTTAAGATTGTGCAACGATAACTACTTATGTCAAGTTGAAATCAGGATCGAAGTCTCTCATACAAGTGCAGTATGTCTTGTTTTTTTAGCCACCCTTCCATTCTAGTGGTGGCTTTACAGTTCGGTAAATCCCACTAAAACACATTCTCTCTCTCTCTCTCTCTCTCTCTCTCTCTCTCTCTCTCTCTCTCTCTCTCTCTCTCTCTCTCTCTCTCTCATTGAAATGTTCCCATTCACTACTCAGTCATTCATTATATGCTGTTCCACCAAATAACCCTCTCTCTCTCTCTCTCTCTCTCTCTCTCTCTCTCTCTCTCTCTCTCTCTCTCTCTCTCTCTCTCATTGAAATGTTCCCATTCACCACTCAGTCATTCATTATATGTTGTTCCACCAGATAACCCTCTCTCTCTCTCTCTCTCTCTCTCTCTCTCTCTCTCTCTCTCTCTCTCTCTCTCTTTAACATTAAAAGAATGGCCAGCGAAATCAAACTTAAAACATCCCAAGATTTGCAAAACATTTCGGCCTACAGGGAATTTTTTGTCTAACGCATTCTATAGTGTAGAATTAATCATAAATCCGCAATCAAGTTGAGTAAATCATCTGAACAGAGAAATACTAAATAGAGCAGTGCAGTCTTAGTACTCACTCGGCTGGCACTGCATACAGAAGGAAAACTCAAAGTCTCACGTCAGAAAAGTTTGATATTTACAACAACCTGAGATGAAGGGAAGAGAAGTATTGATTAGAAAGTAACTCAACTCTTTCCTCTCTCTCTCAATAAGTCACTAAGATAAACCTATCAGATAGAATAAAACCAGTCTCCTCACTGTAAAAAATACACGAACAAACAAATAAAGAATTGTTTCTATCTTGTCGTGAATACAGCCAATATCACTGAGCCATGTGCTAAAGCCAGTCAATCAATTATTCAATCAATCAAAATCAGTCAATCAATCAACTTCCTGAGTGGTCTGTCCAGCCCACTATAACATAGGTCTAGGTCTACGCTCTTCTCGTAACAAAAGTAAACCACATACTGTTATTTATTTGATCAGAATCCCGTGTTACAGCGAGATAAACCATTGGTTAAACCTTATTGGTTTAAATGAAGCCGGATTCGCAAACCTTTCGTCTTAAAACACTTTAGTTTTAAATTAAGTAAAAATAGAGTTCTCGTTTTACATATTGAGTCAGCGGTTTGATGTCCTAAATCATTATTTTTGGACTTCTGTTATTGGGCTCTGGTCCCGAATGCTAGACTGGCTTTGACTTGGTCTTCCGCTGTAGTCCACTGTACAGACACCAACATAAGGCAGTCTTGACATGAAGTCATTCGTATGAACACTAAAGTTTTAGTTGCTTTATTCTCGGTTACTTGTACTCAAGACTTTGCAATGATAAGTACTTGTGTCCTGTCGAAATCTGCCTGGATGGAAGTCTCGCATAAGAACGCGGTTTTTTTTTTTTTTTTTTTTTTTAGCCACCTGTCGTTCTACCCTCTCAAAGGCAACCATTCGTTTATTACTATTACTATTATCATTATTCAGAAGTTTTATTGATAAAACCGAGATTTGTTCAATCAGTGATACCAGCATTACCCTTTTGAATATCAGGTTGCCAACATAACCTTTTCAAACAGGTTGCCAACACATTCCTATTGTTCAGGGCTGTAACTTAACCTATATATATATATATATATATATATATATATATATATATATATATATATATATATATATATATATATATATATATATATATATATATATTGTGTGTGTGTGCGTGTATATGTACATATGAAACTATTATGATAAGGTTTAAATCAAGATCTGAACAGTAAGGATAACATGATTTTATTATTATTATTATTATTATTATTATTATTATTATTATTATTATTATTATTATTCACATGGAAGAAACTCACAATATCACATAAATCGTTGCTCCCTTACTCTGACTAAAATACAGTTTGTATTATTGACAGGCGGTAAGAGATCTGTTGGCACGCTTGCATTGCCGAATGTCGAGTAGACCAAATCGGATGGATGAACGATAATTATAAATCTTGCAGATTGTCAATTTTCTTGTTAGTATCAAAACAACGTATAAATCAATTAGAAAATCATATTATACACACACACACACATATTACTAACAAGACCTCATTGAAACTGGGTGGTATCTAGCGGGGTTATTTATTCAGAAAATTACAAGCTTTCCAGAACTAACAGTCCTCTTGTCAAGCATCCGTAGAATAATAATAATAATAATAATAATAATAATAATAATAATAATAATAATAATAATAATAATTTTTATATCTGGACTATGTGCCCGGTCTTTCCACGAATACTTGACAATGAGGACTGTCAGTCCTGGAAAGCTTCTAATTTTCTGAATAATTAATTCCGCTAGATACCATCCAGTTTCAATAAGGTCCTGTTGTAACTGTATTAATGCACAGAGCAATTGTGTAAGTGATAAAGTTTATATATATATATATATATATATATATATATATATATATATATATATATATATATATATATATATATATATATATAAAATGAACAGTTGAAATATAAAACCAAAAAAATGTCTCACAAAAACTTAGGATGACAGCTATGCTTCCATCTTGACGTAACAGTGTTATGTTTTGTTCATTACAAAAGCTGCCATATTTGTATTATTTTCGTCACTGCAGAGCACTAACTCTCCTCCACTCCTCTGCACTATTCCCTCCCCGTTCAAACGCCTTTAAAATGTTGCCCTTTTTCTTTTGTGCATTAAACTTTTTTTTTTCTCATCCGTAGCTGCCATAACCATCGTCCTCCTTCGTGCGCTGCTGTATGGTTCTAACAGACACTCCCCCAGTGCTTGTGAGTGTTCAAGCTTTAATTTATTAGTTGAAGTAGGAGGTTCCTTTTCTGAAGAATGTTTTATGATTGCGAGGGAGGGTGCGGCGGGGAATCTTTCCTGGGCTTCCCAGGGCTCCGACGAGGGGAGGAACGCAGGCGCTCCCTTCCTCTTTGTATCTTGCAACAAGCATTGGATGGCTCTGGGTGCACACCCATTTGCTCAGCTATTTTCTTTTTGTTTTTATTTTTAAGCCCAGCGTAAAACATTCAGTCACCTGTACTCTATCATCACATGAAGCACACCTTGTTGACATTGTTACGGCGCCACAACACAACATCCATAACAGAAATGAGGAAAAATCACGAACTTGGGCGGGGAGATACACAAATTTCATCACAATCAAACGCACACTGGCAGGTAGTAGTTACTCATGTTAACTTTCCTGAATTTGCGTGGGTGGTGGAAACATCGTCCAAGTTGACAATTAGTAATTTTTTCTCTGTCGCAGTTTTTCCAGCTTTTGGGAGATAATTTCATTGATTCCAAGGATAGTGACCAGCTCCCTAAGTACCTTCTGGTATTCTTTGTACTGCAGAGAATTCAGGCCAACACTGGTTGCCAAATTCATATTTTCAGGGAAGTCAATATACGTAGCAACTGTTTTCCTTTTATTCAATACTGCTTTTTTAATTTATAACTTTTTTTAATATCCAAGGGCGCCATATTATATTTATAAGTGTATAACAGTATTGAGTTCTTGTTTTTCTATATTTAATGTTTGTTACCTTGGATTGCAGTAAAATACAACTGATGGTGATGATTTTTTTCAAATTTTAGAATAATTTACTCGAAGTACTTGATGGTATATAGTGATTGAGATATTAAGTAAATAGTTATTGAATTATTCACCCATACTGATGATAAAAACGGCCAGACTTTACGTGAACGGACTTTGAAACAACCTCAGGGAGGAATTAGACAAACTCTTCTCATATTACAGCTTTGTCGCCTTTGAGAAGTGATACCAGGAACCAATATCCTCGTGCTGCAATTAGCATTTTAATTACAGCGAAGGAATGGTCGTCCATGATCATTGCAGTTGATTCCGCTCTGACGTTATATGTTATATTATCAGTGTTATAAAATTCATCAGTTGTTCATGTTTTCAAAGTCAAGGTCAAAATTGCCTTTATATTGTTGCCTTTATAATGCCTGACCTAACAACGTAAAAACAGTATTCCTTTCACCGAACATAATTGCTGAGGGAATATTATTACACACTAATTACCCTACAATCCAGTATTCCTCCCTTGTTTCATGATAATGCTACTTATATATCTGCTCTTACATCAGTACATATGAACGGACTTTATGCCGGTAAAAGAATGTTTGAAGTCACACAGAAGTTAATAACATTCTTGTTATATTGATGCGAACGATGGTATTTTGCAGCTTTGTATATCAGAATACCTTTCAAACTAGCCAGGCACAACTCGTTTTTCTACGAACACAATTATATCAAGTCAGCATTCCACCTGATTCTTGTTTTGTCACATAGGGCACAAATTAATCATAATAATATCAGTCACGGGTATCATCATCAGACTTGGGTACACCGCAAAGACGAAAACAAAACAGCCGCCCTCCCCCTTCCCCTCTTGGAAATATGATTACAGGAGTTATTTATCGTTCTGGTGATGACGTCATCAGTATCATTTTAAGGATTTATGTCCCCTGCATAATTACACTTTCTTTGTCGTAGGTCTCCGGTTCGTGGGTATCGTCATTCTCTTGAAATCAGGTCGAGTGTTTTTGAAGTTGGCAATGCGGAAATGATGATGATTTAATCGCGTCAAGATGAGCAAGGGGGGAAAGTTGCAATAATGTTTACATGCGTCAGCCAGTGGGCATTGAGGATATCACTAATTCCTACTAGAACATAAACAGGATTCGTAAATGTACCTCCAATATTAACAGTGAGGCTATCACAATCTCTCTCACTCCCACTTCGCTTGCAATATGCTTCATGCTCTGAAAATCGTTGAACGCCTGCAGTACAATGACCATTGTAATATTGCTCGCCAAGGTGATAATTCTTTATCATAATATGTAGTTTACTTACATTATAAGTTTCTTCTGCTATATTGCACATTAATAATTTTATTTTAGTGTTACAAGAGCAATATTTACAAAATAATATACAGGATCAGTGTATATTAATTTATATATTTTATCTAAAAATCTCTCTCTCTCTCTCTCTCTCTCTCTCTCTCTCTCTCTCTCTCTCTCTCTCTCTCTCTCTCTCTCTCTCTCAACCTTGATTTTTTTTATATATTTTAGAAAGGTTTAATTCAGGCCTCAAAAACAAATGTTAATGCCTCGTACCTAGTAGCAGCTGCGCGATGAGAGAGAGAGAGAGAGAGAAGAGAGAAGAAAAGAGAGAAGAGAGAGAGAGAGAGAATATAAATCTGTCTATTCACAGAAATAAGTCCGTATATAAAGGGCATTGCCTTGAGACGTCGGGAACCAAACCACATCAAAGAGCGGCCATTGAGGTTCGATCGACTTTTTGTGAAGAAGAAGAAGAAGGAGACCCGATCAAAGATGATGCGTTTCCGGGAATTTTGAAAAACTGCGTGGCTGGGGAGATTTCAGAAAGAACTGCATGCGCCTTCGCAAGTCGGTTCCCCGGACGGATTTTGGGAAGACAGAGGTGCGGTTCGACAGAGCCAGAGTAGAGATTTGTGCGAACTTGGTGGCGATTACTTTTGTTTGTGTGTGTGTGTGAGAGAGAGAGAGAGAGAGAGAGAGAGAGAGATTTCCAGAGAGAGAGAGAGAGAGAGAGAGAGAGAGAGAGAGAGGATTTCACGACTTCATTAAATGGAGGAGTAAAAATATGAAGAGTTCGAGGTGAGAGTGAAGAAAATCATGAGAGTGAAATGGGAGGGTTTCTTGATATTGCAAGTTAAGTGAAAATAATTGAATTAACTAATATTTTGACTTTGTTGGCTTTGTTTTCTTTGCAAGATGTCAGATTTTATCGGGAACATCTTATGGAACAATGGAAAACATCATCTAACTTCTTATGCTGAAATAAAGATTGTTTTACTTTTGTTAGAGTATGTGATTAGTAAATGAAAATCTATTAACAATGCCAATATGTTATATACTAGGTATCAATATTTTTCCATAACCTGCTTACACATGTCAAGTTTTACCACAACATAAGCCCTACAGATCTAATCCTTTTTATTTTTTCGCGACACTCGTCCATTGCTGCCTTAGAACGGTAATTCTTTAACAGAGTTTGCATAAATTTTGGGGCAGCGGTGGGATCTCCACTAATTCTTATGTGGAATTCACTTCCGCAGGAACACTGAGGTCGTTTTCACTCAGAACGAGTGGTGAGCAAATGAAGAATAAGTTTAAGTTTCCGTTCTATTTTTTCACTTATGCTGATTGCAATGCCGACTACTTGTGTCTTCTGAGTTAGCGAAAATAAGACATGAAACGGGTCTGGATTAGCCACCACGAGCCAATCCGAGGTTGGGAAGATAACTGAAAAGGAAAGTAGCTACTCCCTGGTTCCTAACAGTGTTAGTCAACAGCAGAACAAGTTGGTCATTTTACCTAGAAAATGCTTAAGAATCTGAATGAAAACCACCTCTAAAATGTTCAACAAAGATATAGATTCACATATTTTTTTATTTCCATTTATGCGCATTATACAATGTCTGACCAAGCCGATTGAAAATTGAAATTTTTTTTTTTTATGTATATCAGTTTGCGTTTACAGGTTTTTATTAATTCAACACCTTACGGATAAGGCATTCTATGCTATAATTATTCATACATATTCCACTACGGCAATGAAAGGAAATGCGAAACATTACCAGTAAATCATTGGTTTTGCTTTTGTATGCAAAAAGCATTTTTCCCAATATTTGTATTTCAGTACAAAACTAGAATAAATCTGAAAACATCACTAGGGCTTCGCTTTCCGCGTTAGTCAGTGCGTATGCTTGAGTAAGCAAAGCAGATTTTGTTAAGGAATAAAAACGCATGCAGTATCAATCATGATAACTTTGGTTTCTTTGACTTAAGGAGTCATCATAAAATAGTTTTTGTAACTGTTACAGTTTTCAGGAGAAAGCCCTTAAATTATTTTCTAACTACGCATCAAATCAATTTTGCTTTTGTATTGTTTTGCCAAGGTAAACGAGGTAATATTGTGAGGGTGAAAGCATAGTTAAATTAAATCCACGCGAATGCAAGGCAAAACATAATTTCTCTTCTCCATTCATATCCATTGACATTTTGAGACAGCCATCCCAAAATAAAAGACGCCTCTGAATTCTAAGTAATATTAATCAAAGATTGAACAGACTTCTTACAGAAACTTTGTTTAAAGTGCTTAGAGAATATTTGCAGCTGCTGGAGAAATGCTTCTACAGGATGTTTTAGTAATTGTCTATTATTTATATATATATATATATATATATATATATATATATATATATATATATATATATATATATATATATATATATATATGCGTGTGTGTGTGCGCGTGTGTATATTTCTTTCTTTCTTTCTTTCTTTTTCAAATGTGGTTTTTAGATCAGCGGTGTGTAACACTTTGAATATACCTAGCATTCTCCGTGATTTTTTTTCCGGATGGTAGTGAATTCAAATGATTGTTGTAGTCTGAGATGCTACTCTTTTACTGAGGAAAAAGTTAAGAAGTATGTTCTTTCTATCGGACGATACCGAGAACTGCGGTTTTATCATCATTTTGTTTAGGTCATTCCTCACGAAAATCGACACTTCTAGTACTGTAACCTTAGAATCACCTATAATTGATGCAAGCAGGAGTCAATGGACGCGGTCATAAGGTAAATACGAACATTAATCTTCATAGGAATACCAGACCTTGTTAGTTATATACCCCATTACATAAATGGCTGTCTCAGTAACGCTTATGGGGTAGGTGAAATGTGTGCACATCCTATCGCAAAAAAAAAAAAAAAAAATAGAAGTAATTTACAGATCCAGTAAAAAACAATTCAGGTAAAATATTGTCTTCCATTTCAGGCTACCTTCAAATGTCCAAATCTGATCGCTATTTTACGTGGTAATTTGTATGGGTTAAAATGACAGCCTTCATTAAATAACCAATTAACTCCTTATGACTGCAGCAATTTGATGGATCGATAAGAAAATATACACATAGTATAGAGAGGACGCTTTTTTTAAATAATGGGAATTATGATGAGGAGTTCTGATAAGAATGAAGCGCTCACCCAAAGAAATGTGACGTCAGATGTAAGAGGTGAGTTGCAAAAGCAAATAGAAATATAAATGAAAAATCAAGTAGATTTCTATTAGAGCAAAAGCTCTACGAAGATTTAAAATAAGACGAAAAAATTGAAATGAAATAGATTCCGTGCCTAAAGAAAGGAGAATGTAGAAAAGTGGAAATCATTCCCTCACTGCTTTGTGGAAGATGAGACAGCGATCAGTTGAAATTTCATTGATTACTGCCCACCCTGATTCTGTACTCTTCAGACTTTAGTTCAGCGAACTTTTGACGTACCCTTTGTGGCTTATACATCCAATCATTTCTTCTGTTTCCTCGGATATCTTTCTATTTCCTATCGAAAGCAGGATATACATTATATCACAAACAAGAAAACTGTCGTTTCCAGTCCTTGGGTACGTTTTACTTGCTTGAGGCTTCGATCAAGCAGCCCACACAGTGTTGCAATATTTTCTTAGTTTCCGATGATATGATACCTTTCTTTTTATAGTTTTCTTGTTTCTTGTACCTCTATTTTTATAGTTTTTTTTATGCTTTGCTTTATTTCCAAGCCTAAGGGCTCCAACAGGAAAACAGCATGGAGAAAAACTATTGAAGTATAAACAACGCCTGAGAAATAAAACAGAAAAACAATTGCATCAGGGAATAAAAAGTAATTCAGTCTTTAGTTATCAAGATGATAAGTATTGTTTTCTATCTATTATTTTGTATTTCATGTTAGCGCCATCATTAACAGAAGTAGAATGCTAACAAAAGTAAAATGTAATGAAATTTACTTGTTCTCACAATGAATGAATAACGAAAATGTTTCACGACAAAAAAAATTTTTTTTTTTTTTTGACAATGAAGAAGAGCACCACTCATTACCATTTTGCATTAATGATAATTAATACCACGAAAAGCCGGTGTAATTAGACCTTTATATCAGATCCATTACAAAAAACCTTAATTCATCAATAATATTTTTAACAAGTCCTCAGTACAAAATATTATTATTATTATTATTATTATTATTATTATTATTATTATTATTATTATTATTATTATTATTATTATTATTATTTTGTTGGGAGTACCATCTCTTGATAGTTTATAGCTGTTGACAGAGAAGCAGATGTTCCATGACATTTAATTGTTGATGTTTTCAAAGAAATACCAAATGATAACACACACAGAGAGAGAGAAAGAGAGAGAGAGAGAGAGAGTAGCAGCCCTTAGCTGTTACGGAGATATAGAAAAAAAGAAAGTATAAGAGATGGAATTACAGGAAATTTCTCAGAAGGCGCAAGACTTTTAACATGTTGCTAGGGAATCCAAGCTAATATAAAAAAGGTGTCTTAGCTACCTGATAATAGTAACAGTCACAGAGACTGAGTCTGAGTTGCAGACAAGATAAAACTGTCTCCTGACGACATCTGCAGAAAAGTGGCTTCGTGAAAATGCCTCAAGTTGCTCCGGACTATTTATCTGACGCCATGCACCAAGGGAAAAATAAATCTACAAATAGAAATAGTTGAATGAACAATCAGTGACAGCCCAAAAACAACTTGAATTAAAATACCCAAATAATGACTGCAACAATGTATTCTAAATGCTCTTCCTTCATAATTGCATTTCATGTCATTCATGGTTAGGAAATAATTCTTGACAATAACCAAACAGTTTCGGAATAACTGTTGTGTGTATCAAAGAGGTAAAATAAAAATCTTTACATTTCACCAGAGTTTGAGATCATTATCTGGCGAAAAACTTTGCGAATAGAATTTTTAATGATTATATTAACGAGAACCTTTTTAGAAGGGCAGAAGTGTATGTATATATATATATATATATATATATATATATATATATATATATATATATATATATATATATATATATATATATATATATATATATACATGTGTGTGGGTGTATGTATGTATGTATGTATATATGTATGTATGTATGTATGTACTTATATAACATATATTTACTTTGTATATATATATATATATATATATATATATATATATATATATATATATATATATATATATATATATATATATATGTATGTATATATATATATATATATATATATATATATATATATATATATATATATATATATATATATATATATATATATATATATAAATATATATATATATATATATATATATATCTAGGCCAGAGAAATTGGCGACAAATTATTCGAATAAAAATAATTTTCACTCGTTCCAAACAAATATGACATTGAAAAATATTAGAGAGGGTGGTGTGGAAGAAAATCCCCCAAACTTTATTTGCGTGACGGTTTACAGACAAATGAAAATACCTGTTCCCAGCTTGCCTGACAGCCGGGCGGGCGGACCAGCCTCTGCAGTATACAATTGTTCTCAAATGTTAAAAAAACAAAGACGGTTTTAGTTAAGATAATCGTACGTTGACATGCAGTAGGCCGCATGCTTTAATTTCCTTGCACAATAAAATAATTTTTTTTTATTCTTGGGAATACTTAATGATTCATTATGTTTTATTGTTAATATTTACTTTCAGTTATTGATTATTGAAAGTATAATTGGTTATCTATAGTTCGGGAATTATCTGATATAATCTTAATGAGCTCATAACCATTAGTGGTATTAATCAGTCGTGTGAGATTTCCAGTTAACAAATTGTATTAAAATGAAAAATCTAATTTAATAAAGGGTATATCATAATCCGATTAGTGTCTTCAGACTAACTGAAAAACAAAAACCTATTCATATTATTTTTAAAATTAGATTAGCTATCTTGCAGAAGTATTTGGCTTAATTCCATACGTCATCCTACTCCGAACGTTCCTAAATTATCTTTCTCTTCCAGTATTACTTTTATTCATAATGCAACTTTTTATAAAGAACGCCAAGCTCTAATATCTGGCCATCTCCCTGCCCTGAAAATACAAATTATAAACCACAAACCGGCAGCCTTTTCAACTTAAAAAGCCGTTTGGACCCACTAATGACCTCTTGTGTTATTTAGATGTTTACTTGTCCTCGATGTAATCGAGGTATGTATGTATGTATATGGGATCGACACATAGGTTACATAAGTTCCGAATCGCCAGCCACAGGGCTGTCAGCTACAGAACCGGCTCTAAATTTACAAATCCCGACTTTTCTAACTTCAGGGATCATGCCGATATTTGTAAATATTTAGTTCAGTAAAGACTTTAATTTGAGCAGAGCCTCCAATCATCAGCTTTTAACGGTTAATAAATCATTGTTTATTAAGAAAAAACGTGTCCGCTCACTGAACACCCAAGCCACGCCTACAGTACACTCCTTTCCTCTCGTGAACTGTTTACGTCTTTTCCGGTTCTTCGTCAGTCCTTCCTCTGCGTCCACACTCCACGGTTGGTCCTTAAACATGTTTCTAGCTTTTTTTTTTTAAGTAAGTAATTTTGTATATTTTAATATTTGTCAACAGATTTTTTGCACTGATTAGGTATTACTACCTTTGTGACTTGATAATTAGGCTTGCTGGTGTGTGTGTGTGTGTTGTATTATGTCTCCTTAATCATATGGTATTAATTTCCATTTCACTTTCTGTACATTCTGTGTTTAGACTTTCTCCATATGCGTTCTGTGATTTCAAAAGCATTAATGATATTTTTAAAAATATGTTAAAATATTTCTCGTATGAACAGTTATCTTCTCCTCTCTTATCAATGTTTTTATAAATATATATTTTCAGAATATTTTTCATTTATATGTTCATGCACACATGAAAACCTCATGTGAGGATGAAAAAGAGGACCTCATATGCTTTCATGTCTAAAGAGAGAGAGAGAGAGAGAGAGAGAGAGAGAGAGAGAGAGAGAGAGAGAGAGAGAGAGAGAGATGATTAAAGTCCAGATATTATATTTTATACTGATATCAACCAGTATGCACAAGTACAGTAACACGCCAAAATAGAAAAAAATCAAGGAAATTAACCTATTTATGAAAGTAAAATCAAATCTAATCATGCTTGTACAGGACCAAAATAATCCTAACTGTATTTGATCTGGTTATTTTTCTTAATGACGTTGTGATGGGCAATATCGAAAATTGGATGGAATAATGATTTCATATTTAATTTCTCTTGGATGAAGTAAAAACAGAATTTTTTTTTTTATTTATGTACCTTTTAACTTATGAATTTTGTATTCACTTTTTGTGAATGAAGAGAAAAACTGTATTTTTATAATTAATTCACCCTAAGAAATATGAATTTTGTATAGAATTTCTCGTGAATGAAGAAAAATCTGTATTTTTGTAATTTACATTCTTTGTGACACACGAGTTTCGTACTGAATTCTTTATGAACGAAAAGCCTGTACGCCTGTAACTCAGTAGCCTTTAGATACAAGACCTTGCGTTCTGCACAACAGCAAGCAGTTTGAATACGAAACTCTCTGGATGCGGGGAAGTCGAGAGCCAAATCCGTCCTGATATCCTAAACAACCTTTGTTCCGAGAGCAGCAGTTAATGAGTTGTTCTAAGAGCAGGGAAAGAGAGAGAGAGAGAGAAACCGAGTGACGACGGAGGAAAGCGGAATTATTGACGGACTGACAAAAGTTGAAATAATTGAAGTTCAGTGCGAGATGGGGGGAGGGGGAGATGCTTTTTCCTGGCGAAAGGAAGAAGTAGGAGAAGTGGCTGCTCTGAAACGTTTTCTCGCTGACAGAGGATAAGTTCATAAATAGAGGGGAGAGAAAACGAGAGAAATGAGCGAAGGAAAAGGGGATGAAGCTGGCACACGTATAGGGATAAATATTAGATAAATAGAAGGAGAGATAAAATTGCAGGGAACAAGTTTATGCGCAAAAGAGAATAAAAAGTAATCTACGATGCAAATGGAATTCTCTCTCTCTCTCTCTCTCTCTCTCTTATTTTCCTAACAAAATATAAATAAAATTCTCTTGATGAAGTAAAGATAAGAAAGCAATTCACATTTTTCATTAAATCATGAAAACAGGTAAAATACTCAATATTGCATATAAGCAAGGAGTTGATTTGTAAAATTCCAGCAGAAATTGGTGTACATTACAAGCTCTACGGATTTATGCATCGAGCAGCCGAATTAGTTAATAAGATTAGTTCCCTCCGGACAGTCCACCAATGGGTTTACTTTCAGGGGTAAAATACATTGCGCTTGAATTTCACCACAATTCAAAATTCGTATTAAAAAAAAAGTTTTAAGAAGAATTTACAAAATTTACCACTTTACCACAATCGTTTACTGCTTAAAAATTTCATTGACAACTAGAGAGAGAGAGAGAGAGAGAGAGAGAGAGTGAAGAGAATATTGAATATTTCACTGTCTGCAAAAATTACCGGGTATATTGAATCGAATGATGTTTAAACTAAACTCAAGCATGATAAACAGAATATTCAAAGCATAATAATGATTAATTTCAAAATATTACACATTTATATATTTTGTGGGTCCTAAATTTTCTGTGGCCCCCCGTGGCCCCCCATTTTTCAAATTTGGCCTTGTGACCCCTGAAAAAATCTCATGGCCCCCAAGGGGGCCATTTGGCCCACGTTGAGAAACGAGGCATTAGGATATCGTCGCACTTGTACAGTTAGTGTATCAGCCGGCTATTAATGACTTTCTGTTTTGACCTGGAAACATGAATACGTTATACACCACTCAACGTCTATACTAGGCATTGTAATTCAATACCTCGAACACATCAAACATTAACACGTTAGGGTTAGTCTTCATAATTACCGGGTAAATTAACCTTTCAGATATTACGTTTCAGGTTACCCGATGTTTACCAAGCAACTGCATTCCAACTGTGTATTTGACGAGCATACAATGTAATTTCTCATGTCACCTTTTTTGCTGGATAAATACTATAGAGAACGAGAGGGCTATTGAATGAAAGCAGAATTAAAGTATGAAATGAAGATGCTTGTGAATATTCTAACATGACTTACCACATGAATGAAAGAACATACATGCACACACTCGCGCAGACAGATAGAGGCGTAGACAGAATGGTGTAAGGAATGAAAACACAAAGATTGAAGATAAATATTGTGCTGCAATTTGTATTGTCAAATTTTGTTTTATAAGCTACTTGGATTTTTTTTTTCTTTTTAGCTTACTTCGGGATTATGGTGTTCAGAGTCAGCACTGCCAAAAGTTTTCTCATGCCCTTATTTCCCATAGAGAGGCGTTTCATATTTCTTGATGACCGTAAATTTTTGGAATTTAAATTCTTAACTACTTTCGTCATTATCATCTTCCTTGTGCATAACGAAGAGAGAGAGAGAGAGAGAGAGAGAGAGAGAGAGAGAGAGAGAGAGAGAGAGAGAGAGATCTAATGAATAAAAATGGCTAAATAATGGTGCGTCATGAAACAAATTCAGAGGCCAATGCATACACCCTATTGGGCCACAAAAAGCAGAAATCGTACATTAACTCACAATAGAGTGGAAGTAGTAACTCAGAGGAAAACGTCACGAAGGGGGAAAGCAAAGTGGGTGGCTAGAATGGTTTTAATTGCTTTCATTTTGTTTCGTGAATTACGAAACTTGAAGTGTTTGTTTCTGTGATGCACTAACTAAATCACAATGTAAACTTACGTCCATTGTTTAATGATTTATGTCCCGTGGAAATGACAGAATTTTTTATCATATTTTAAAAAATTATGTAATATTTTATATACCTAGGGCATCATTTTTACATGATTGTATTCCTCATTTCGTTAATCCTTTTCTTTATTTGAAAAAAGTTCGCTGTGCAATGTTCTGAGAACGCATCAAATAAAATCCTGGTCAATGTGATCTAAATATAAAACGAAAAGAGGAGTCTTTTTGAAAATGCAAATAGCTGTAACAGCAACTTCATTTAGGTCAAAAGCTTAAAATAACTCCACTTAATGATCAGTTTAAATGGAAGGCAGCATCCTTTGACAGAATTCCTGAAAGTGTCTATGAATATGTTTCCAACCAACACAACGTCGAAATTACCAATGAATAGAGTCTCCTTTTCAAGTCATACAGTATTAGTATATTTCTTATTCGGTAAAAAAAAAATGTATTTTCACGTGCGGATCTGTCCTGTTGTTGAGAGAGATATAAATGTAACGTGATGATGAATGTTGATGTCCAGTAAAAACACTTCCACAGTAAAGATCACTTATATTTCGATTCCGTACAGATTAATAAACCAATACCCTAAAATAATTCACCTTGTACTTCGATCATTTTTGCCTCTTTGATTTGATTTTTTTCTGCTAACAGATCTCTTCTTTCTGTATTACTATAATCTTCTGTAGCTTCTTCCAAATAAACGCTCTATTCTTTGGAGGGTTGAATTTAAAGTAACTGGCCACTGTAGGCTTGTTCCATATGAACAGGGATTTATTTTCTGAATAATAATAAGAACAATTTGTTTTCCGGCCATGTATTATATGGTTGAGAACAATTGTTTTTTTTCTGATCCACCAAATTGGTTTCGTTTATGAAGGAAAATAGGTAATATTTTTTGTTTACGGATTTACTTTTCCAGTACATGATCTTTTACCTGTTTGTTGAAAGATGTCGAATCAGGTCGAGTTTCTTGACGAGAGAATGCCAGCTCTAACAACGGGTGAATGCAGAACAGAACGAGCGTGAATACTGGCAGTGCATACTCAGAACACGCGTACACCAATTTCAGAAGACACCTGAGCTCTTGAGGTAAAAATACAATGAACCAGAGGACGAGGCTTTGAAAAGGAGTTGTTGTATCGTAATAAATTAAAACGGCGCCCATACGTTTTCTCATTTTTTCTTTATGTTAAAAAAATCGTAATGTTACACATATTACTTGCTTTATTGTATCGTGGGTAAATTGCACAAGCATATGACTTATAATCTTAGGCAAATTGCACGTATTCATAAACAACATCAGAAATAAAGAAAACGACAGAGAATTATCGGTAATATTGCTGCAATATTGCTCCAGCGTGTGTAAGGCTTATACGGTACTAAAAGAAAGAGATATTGAGGCATTTATCAAGACCATAAATAACGAAATGATAACATATCATGTCAACTTTTATACAGGACACGCAATAACTTCTTCCTGCATGATGTATTGCCTACAATTTCTCTGAAGAGTCATAAATCCATTGTAATATATATTCTCGGTACTGAAGTTCAATAACATTCTTTCACACTGCCAAAAACACTACATGAAATGAAGATATGTATATATATATATATATATATATATATATATATATATATATATATATATATATATATATATATATATATATATATATATATATATATATATGTGTGTGTGTGTGTGTGTGTGTGTGTGTGTGTGTGTGTGTGTGTGTGTGTGTGTGTGCACGTTTTTTCCTTAATAGGGTTGAAATAAGAAATACAAGAAATTTGTATTTTACCTGGTTTTATTTTGATAAAATATTTTGTGATAATGATTGGACTTTCATTTTCTTAAACCATGAGAATGTAAAAAATGCGGAATAACTTTTTAATTGAAATTACCTGTTATTAAATACGCTGAGTCAAGATTTTCAAAACACCAGCTAAAGGTATCTCTGAATACAAAAACTTCAGACAAAATTATAATATTTCATTCATTTTTCAGTTTCCAAATGGGGATACCATATTGAGTCAGTGGATTGCTTGCATGCAAATTTCAGTTTCTAACGTTTTCAGAGTAACTGCTAAGAATGTCAGTGATTAAACCGAAACTATGCTATAAAACCAACTGCGAATCAGGCAAAAGTGACAAATGCCTCAGTTGACTGAGGCCGATTTCACCGGATTTTCACCGAAGATTTCAAACTTCTTGCATTTAGGAACCATGGCCTTTTAGACAGTCTCGAATAGGGTGAAGTATATTACAACCATGGAATATTACAGAGTTACCTTGTCATTCTGGTTACTGATTCTGATATTACATTAATCACTTATGCTTTCTCAGCATCACCCTTATCTTAAGTCTCCTAGATTTGATTTGATCTTATATTGTGGCCATCGGTAACGTCTTCAAAAATATCATAAGTATCATTGTTGTCGTAACTTTTGTTATAATAATAATAATAATAATAATAATAATAATAATAATAATAATAATAATAATAATAATAATAATAATAATGCTAAGAGATTCACAATTTCGTGAAAAACAATCTGTGTACTAAAAATCACAATTATATAGTAAATATACTACTATGTAAAATAAAGAAAGACTTTCGAACACTCGACCGGTGTTCCCCATCAGAGCTAACGTTAGCGCTGATCAGGGACACCGTTCAAGTGTTCGAAAGTCCTTCTGTATTTTACATAGTAATGTATTATTAATATATAATTGTGTATTATTGTTACGTAAATAATAATAATAATAATAATAATAATAATAATAATAATAATAATAATAATAATAATAATAATAATAATAATAATAATACAGTTTTCCTTTCATTTTTATTTAAATTGTTGATAGTCTTAATGTCATCATCAACCTCATTATTATTATTATTATTATTATTATTATTATTATTATTATTATTATTATTATTATTATCCCGTTTGTCAGCCGAGTTGTTTATAAACATCTTCCCAACCATGGAAAATAGATATATTGCGTCTGCAGCCTAGACTGGTGTGGTGTTCCGTGGAATCCCTCTGGATATTTACTTTCATAAAGGAGCCCACGCCACTCACTAGGTATTCATGACTGCTTGTCTGGACGTCTAAAGGTGAAAAGTGATAATCAGTTGACCACTGTGGGCAATGATGGCGTCCCTGATGTAATGTGTGAAGTAAGTAGTTCAGTTAGGAAAATATATGTACATATACAGTACAGTATATGTATGATATACATATATATATATATATATATATATATATATATATATATATATATATATATATATATATATATATAATAATCCACACATCGGAGGGCACTATAGTAGGCAGGAGAAGGGCGCAGGAACACATACAGAACCAGTACACACATTTATTCGTCTACGCGTTTCTTGACCCGTGGTCACATCATCAGGACATCATCTACAGTTATAAATTAAAAAGGGACATTCAGCATAAATAGTTAAAAGTAAATATACACAAAACATAAAAAAAATTAAAATAAAAAATCAGTTACTTAAACAATCGCACTTAAATACATTTACACATTAAAGAACCAGTAAAGAAAACTTAAAATGAACTTAATAAAACTGAGCTTAATAAAAAGGAACTTAAAAATAAACTTAAAAGGTAGAGCAGAAGGCGCACCTCTCAGGATGAAAGAGGAAAACACACTAAAAGAAAACAGCATAAAAACAGGAGGAGGAGGCGGACAAATGTAAACAAACAATCGCATCATGCTATGAATAGGGAACAGCCGATGATTGGCAATTTAGCGCCGGTACAATTCTTTTGATGTTGAGACTCTCCAAAGCAGTTCTCCAGGTTCCTTAGCTTGGCCAATTATTCTAAAGTTGTTGTATTTTATTGGCGTCTTGCAACCTCTAGCGTGGGATCTTATATTTGAAAGTTCGGGATTAGACAATCTGCAACCCGTACGATAACTCACGCCCATGTGAGAATCGGCCCTGACCTTGAGGAGACGCCGAGTCAACAACGTAATTCGGAACTACATCCGGGGCACTTATACTCATATACGACGCCCGACGTCATCAAGGGACAGAGCCGATCCTTGAAGGGAAACAAAGAACCAATGGTTTTAGGATTTTTGGTATTAATTTAATGTCAAGAGCACCAATATGTTTTGAATAATTTTAGAAAGCTCCTTAGCAAAATTTAGATTGTTAGGTAAAAACAGAGGCTTGCATATATAGTAAGTTTAGGTAAAAAACAGAGGCTTGCATACCAGCGGTTAGGCTGGTATGCAAGCAAATAGCTTGCCCAGGTAATTCCCTTTGGTGCAGTTGCTCTCAGGTTCCAACTTCTTTTGACTTGTATGGCCCAGTGGGTAACGCCCTTGCTTTCCACCCGAGAGACCTGGGTTCGATCCCGACGTGAGTCAGAAATTTATTTCTGTTCCACACGTGATTGTGGGTTGATGATTTCTATCTTATTCACTCAGAAGGGATAATTCGAATGAAATGTTGTCTATTGGGTCATTGCTGAGTCGGGAAGTTGGGAAAAACTCGCTGGTATGCAAGCAGTTAGCTTGCCCAGGTAATTCCTTTTGTGCAGTTGCTCTCAGGTTCCAACTTCTTTTTGGACTTGTATGGCCCAGTGGGTAACGCCCTTGCTTTCCACCCGAGAGACCTGGGTTTCGATCCCGACGTGAGTCAGAAATTTATTTCTGTTCCACACGTGATTGTGTGTTGATGATTTCTATCTTATTCACTCCAGAAGGGATAATTCGAATGAAATGTTGTCTATTGGGTCATTGCTGAGTCGGGAAGTTGGGGAAAACTCGCTGGTATGCAAGCAGTTAGCTTGCCCAGGTAATTCCTGGGTGCAGTTGCTCTCAGGTTCCAACTTCTTTTGACTTGTATGGCCCAGTGGGTAACGCCCTTGCTTTCCACCGAGAGACCTGGGTTCGATCCCGACGTGAGTCAGAAATTTATTTCTGTTCCACACGTGATTGTGTGTTGATGATTTCTATCTTATTCACTCAGAAGGATAATTCGAATGAAATGTTGTCTATTGGGTCATTGCTGAGTCAGGAAGTTGGGGAAAACTCGCTGGTATGCAAGCAGTTAGCTTGCCCAGGTAATTCCTTGGGTGCAGTTGCTCTCAGGTTCCAACTTCTTTTGACTTGTATGGCCCAGTGGGTAACGCCCTTGCTTTCCACCCGAGAGACCTGGGTTCGATCCCGACGTGAGTCAGAAATTTATTCTGTTCCACACGTGATTGTGTGTTGATGATTTCTATATATTATATATATATGTATATATATATATATATATATATATATATATATATATATATATATATATATATATATATATATATATATATATATATTTCCACATCAGACGAAATGAAAATTAAATTATACTAATAGGTACCTGGTTATGGCAGGCCTGCGTAGTAAATGTTTGGAGGTTATGAGTTAAGGGATATGGAAGAACAGAGAGAATACTGAAGGTTTTGGCTGGAGGATAACAGACTTTTGCAAATTAACAAATTACTTATTGCTGGGTGTTCACCATACATATGTGTGTGTATATATATATATATATATATATATATATATATATATATATATATATATATATATATATATATAGATAGATAGATAGATATACATACATATATATATATATATATATATATATATATATATATATATATATATATATATATATATATATATATATATATATATGAAGTTTCTTGTGCGTTATTATAGGTTAGGCGACTGAGAGATAGAGTCGTGGGTTGAGAGAGAGAAGGCCTGCAATTCATCCTGACAATATCTTTCGCATGAAATTCAGTGAATTTAATGTCTCGATTAACCTGAAAGAGACGAAGGAATTTTGACACTAAAAGGAACATTTTTTATGTCTTTATTGTCTGACGCCGGTAAGCTCTTTTTTTTATTTCTCCCTCTTCTTCTCTCTATGCTTGTTTTTTTTTATTTTCTATTTCCCATCTCCCCTTCTATAGTTATCCTCGTTCATTTTGCCCCTTCACACCCAACAACTTTCCCTCAAAACAGACTCCTGTCCGGACCCCTGCGTCATGTCCTCGTTTTTAATGTTCCCTGTATGAAGCGACAGCAGCCCTTCTCATACCCTGCGAATATTTTATGGCAGAAGAACAATACGTTAATCGTTGTTCTTTTACCATGAAATATTTTTATAGTTTGGAGCCGTCCCCTCATGCGGTATTTCAGTAGAACAAAAAAAAAAAAAAAGAAGGAATACTGTTTGTTTTTCTGTGATACGAATGCGACTATAAATTGCACATCTTGGAGGCCATGTGTGTGTGTGTGTGTGTGTGTGTGTGTGTGTTTAGGAGTTTAGGTGTTTGTGTATGAGAGAGAGAGAGAGAGAGAGAGAGAGAGAGAGAGAGAGAATACGTTACTAGCGCAATACACGCCTTGTCTAGGTAAATGTCACTTGGCAGGATTTTAGAATTAAAGGTGCTGGATAGTAAGTATAAACGACATTTATTCCTTTCAAAGTAATTCCGCATCTATGAAGTGAATGCAGGAGAATAAAAAGAACACCAACATACTGTTTGCAATAATGCAGAAATATTATTGACGTACAATTGTTATTCAACTTTTCAGTCAGACTTCACTTCTTTATAGGTTCCCATAAAACGTCATTTCTAGAGTTACTGATTAAAACTTTCCTAGACTTAGGAAAGGCATCATAATATCATTCCTTAAGGATACGAAGGACGCTCTACGCATACTAAAAATGACATCCATTTTTTAAATATTTGCCTCGTCGAGTTGCAATGGCTCTAAAAGAAGGGAATAATCCTGGCCACTCTCTGGCCCGCATGCAGTTTTGCAATAACATTTGAATGTGACCGCTCAATTGCACAGCGAGGAAGATTAACACTTGTGACTTGGAGGGACGAAGAAAATTAAGTCATCACAAGTGGTGCAGGTAAATTGATCGTTAACAAAAGGGATATCAAGGCAGAAACGTAGAGGTACTTTGGAATTAATAGAGCAAGACGAGGCAATTATTTCTGTTTCAATGATCTGGTGATTATCATTTTAGACATAAAAATGTTGCTCAGAGAATGTTGCACTGGATTAGTTATTGTATTGCAGTAATACAAAAAATGTAGGTTATCAAGATACAAAAGGAAAAACTAGCATTTCACACGCCGGGAACTGACGCCAGTCACAGTCCAGAGATGTTCTGAGAATATACAGTAAAATACCATACCGTACACATTACTTTTATCATAATTCAGTATATATGTGTGTGTGTGTGTGTATAAATATATGTATATATAATATATATATATATATATATATATATATATATATATATATATATATATATATATATATATATATATATATATATATATATATATATATATATATATATATATATATATATAATTTACGTTATTTCCCATTTAGATTCCGTTTTATAAACTAAAAGGATAAGCGAATTAATCGCCGGTAAAAGAACCGAATATAGTAAATAGATTTCCAAAGATTATTAAAGTATAAAATCAAACAATAAAGAATAATAGAATACTTGTTACATCAGTAGGCATTAAATTCTCTGAATTGTATAGGAGAAAAACATTATTTAGTGGTATAGTTCTTCACTGAAGAACTATACTTTCTGCGAAACGAGGTTTATCATATAAAAAAAATAATGTTTGCTTTTGTTCACCACCTTCAAAACTTCTACGACCTTACCATATCTACAAATTGACCTAATACTGAAAGGAAAGAAATGATCCGGGTTCATTAACATAAACCGGATGCTCTTCTGTGATAAGAAATTGCTTTGACTTCCAGCGTACGGAGGAGGAATTAAAATACCTGCAATTATAATATTATATTTAGCTGTGGTTTTGGTGCATTCATCAAGTTTACAACGGTGTTATTCTTGTGTTCACGTAATCATTATATTTCACAATTATATTTCTGAACCATGAACCCCATTTAGGCTTGTGTGCGTTCTTTGAGAAACGAAAGTTGTAAACAAATTCATTTCGATCGATGATACTGATCACGTCTCATACCATTTGATTCGAAGGCATAGGTCATTCCCTGTGTGAAAGATCCTAACTAACCAACTGAACGCCGAAATTCAGCTATGACAAATGAAATTCAAAGGTCATGACATTAAAATGACCCCGGAGACTGCTTCAGTAAATACAGTAAAGGGCGCCTCTATCCACCCACTAAAAAAAATACTGAATATGAATTTGCAGAAACCTCTAAAACTATTCATCGTTAAACTTAACTACTCGAAAAGCAACGAGTCTGAAGTGACGCTCCCTCATTACTGAAAGGATCTGAATGTGAAGAGAGGAGGTGTTTACATAGAATGGAGCAGGAACTGCCTCTTGAAAGATCTTTCCCAGTTTCTCTGCCTCATAATCGTGGGTGCGCGGTGAAGTGACGGGAAAACTTACTTTTCGTTCTGAATATCATATTAATATTTTGGGTATTTGATACAGTTTTGACATTTGAATATGAATGCTGGACTTTGGAAACTATGTTTTTGAAAAATACAGTATCTGGTATATTTTTTTGTAAACGCGGGTAAATTCACACACACACACACACACACACACACATATATATATATATATATATATATATATATATATATATATATATATATATATATATATATATATTATATATATATATATATATATATATATATATATATATATATATATATATATATATATATATATATATACTATATATAAACCATCAATTCACAAGCATATAGCATGCTATAATACTGAAAGTTTTAATGACCATAATATGACAACATCTATTAATAAAACGGACAATCGGTTTACTAGCACTAGACGAGAAACAGGTGCATTATCCCAAAAACATGAATTATATCTGGAACATAATGGAATTTCCAGGAGAAGCTAATTATTTTAGGAAACTGACGAACTGAAGCCTGAGGAAAACGGGAAATCATGTTCCAATTAGCTTACGCGTGGCAAGGTCTTCACAAGACCGCTGGCTCATTATGTTGTTCCTCTCATGAATATTCTTATCACATGGCGATATAATGGGAAGTGATGTGTCTATTTCCGAATGCTGGTACTGGTTTTTAAGTTTTTTTTATGAGGCTATTACGATTTGGTTTTTTGTTCATTTCTGGAAACGTGCGTACTCTGAGTGTTCGAATTTCCATATAAAGTTAGTTATTTATGACCTTCAAAGCATAATCAAATTGAATTTCACTGTCATCCTAAACTTGAAAACACAAGATACTAAAAGATTTGTCTTTCAGATACTATGTATAACGTTAATATTTAGAAAGCGTTATTAATTATTAATTCTTAATCTTACGTTTGTGTTATATACTTAAACCGAAAAACTGTCCAAAAACTAGAACGAGAATTAAAAGAATTAAGCAAACAAATACTCATTTAGAAAATATTTTTTGATCCGTTAGCCAGAAAAAAAATATCTTTAAAATACTTCATATTTGGAAGTATTATCTTCAAATAAAATACAAAATCAGTCATGCTACTTTGGCCTTTACTGTCAGAGAGAGAGAAGGCAGAGCAAACTTTACTGGTAAAACAACAATTTATAATGAAATCACTTCTACCTTAAAAAATGCTCAACTTCATTTAGGATTCAAGGAATGGAAATAATAATGATTGAAATATATATATATATATATATATATATATATATATATATATATATATATATATATATATATATATATATATATATATATATATATATATATATATATATATATATATATATATATATATATATATATATATATATATATATATACATATATATATATATATATATATATATATATATATATATATATATATATATATATATACATATATATATATATATATATATATATATATATATATATATATATATATATATATATATATATATATATATATATATATATATATACATACATATATATATATATATATATATATATATATATATATATATATATATATACATATATATATATATATATATATATATATATATTTATATATATATATATATATATATATATTTTTACATCGATAAAGGACCCTAACAATACCTGGAAGGAAACAGGAAAACATAGACATTGTCGAGACTGCCTGCCTCCAGTGCAGTTTTTCTGTTCACTGGCAATTTCACTGTCAAGTGATCCCTAAGTCAGTCAGTGATAACGCTGACTAAACTCTTAGTCCCCGGAGTAAACTAGAGTATCATAATTTTTAAAAAGATGTCAACACTAACGAGTCTTCCAGTGTAAAGATGGTCTTACTCATCACTCAGTAGCGTTTAATAATTTTCGTTAATTATGTTTTTTTATACGAATATTATCATACTTATTAGATATATAACAATTACTTGTTATATTTTAAAATAATATGATATATAATATAAAAAGTAATAAAATAAGTGTGCAAATTCTTGATGATGTAAAACGAATGGTTTCTTTAAACAAAATTGTCGTAGAAATGAACTCAAGACGATGTATTTATATCTTACGCTAAACGGAGACACAAAATCAATCTCTCTCTCTCTCTCTCTCTCTCTCTCTCTCTCTCTCTCATATATATATATATATATATATATATATATATATATATATATATATATATATATATATATGTATATATATATATATATATATATATATATATATATATATATATATATATATATATATATATATATATATATATATATATATATGTGAAGTTATTTGTACGTTTTCATACACACACAATAATAGCTTAATTGAAAAAGTGAGTTATTGATAAATGGAATGTTTTGTCATTCTGGTTACATATACTGTTAATATTACATTAGTCGCAAGTTGTGGTATTGATAACACCTTGGGAACAGCCCCAGTAACTGTCCTAACATTGAAATAATTGTCCTCGGAAATTAGCGAGGAGAAGCCTCCAACATTTATAAGCATTCAGGCAGATCATCAGAATATATGATGGAGACGTTTGTTCAATTTCAGAGGACACAGCTTCCGCCATTTCCTGCCAGTGTTTTCAGGGTCTCTCTCTCTCTCTCTCTCTCTCTCTCTCTCTCATCTCTCCTTATGAGCGTATACATTTTCAATGGCAAATGTTATTAATAGAAAAGAGAATGTGTACATGATATTCTAAATCAAAATCTTGCCTACACATTTTCAGCTCAATTTATAAAAGCTTTTTGTGAATATAATTTAAAGCCCTGAACACTTACCAACTGCTGTGGGTCCAATCTTTTTTTCACTTATTTTTTTTTTTTTGTGGGTAAATTCCTAAGCCCCGCATTTACAATTGTAACATGTATTGATAAGCAATTTAAATATATTTTGTTTAGATTTCTAAGTTCAGTTTCACGGGTCATGATATATCTCAAAGAACTGAGTACAATATTATGATTATAGTTTGTGTACTAAGTTGCTAAATAATAAGAAGATATCTTAATTGGTAAACAATAATTGTTATAGTTTACGGTATGTATTATAATTTAGTTGAAATCATTGATCTGTGAAATGTAGGTATTTTTTTCGGACCGTTCTCTTCCTCCGTCAAGCTACCGTACTCCATTCTCTCTAAATGTCAGTGCCATCTCCAGAAACTGATATTTCTGCCTAATCTTATATTTTTATCCCGCTTCCCTCACTGATTTAGTAATTCTTCAGGCACTTATGAGTGGGAAAATTCAAAATTCAATCTCTCTGAATAACTTGAAAAATTCAACTTTCAACAGCATGCAACACCAGCCCTTACTGCCAGAAATGAGAATCTACTATAACCCCTTTCATACGTTCCAACTCCAGCTTCATGCGTTCCATCTCCAGCTTCTAGACTACATAACTGCGTAAAACTGACATGACAACATTCCACAGTTATTTTTAGGTAAAAAAGTTGTTGATAAATATAAGCAAAATTAATATTAATTTTTATACATGTTTCTGCAATTTGAATGGGTAAGATTCCGTTTGCCTTATGGTTAAGTATATATTTGGATTAGTTTGTGACCGCGTGATCCCGGATTTGCCGTGGATTAACCTTTTCTTTTTAACCCCTGGCAATTAACCATCTGGTATTCAAGGTTACACATGTTTTTGGATTTTGTAAGCCTAAATTTTAGTATTTCTTTTTGTTTGGTGTTAGGTTCATTTTGTGACAGTTCGATCCCGGATTATCCTGGATTAACTTTCTGTTTATTACCCTTTGACAACTGACCATCTGGTATTCTTGTTCTTTTTGTTTACTTTGTAGCCTTCTTTATATTTGTGTCTCATTCGTGCCCCGACGATGCGTCAATAAACGTGAAAGCACTTGGTACTGAACTTCTGCCTGTCTTTTTCCTGTGTGATTCGCTTATACACTGAAGTCACGTGCATCTACTGTGATTTTTAAGCATATATATATATATATATATATATATATATATATATATATATATATATATATATATATATATATATATATATATATATATATATATATATATATATATATATATATATATATATATATATATATATATATATATACACATACATATACATATATATATATGTATATAAATTTGTGCAGGGTTAACCATCGCTCATAAAATGGCGGCCCCCCCCCCAATGCAAACAAATTGCAAATGGCTGCCCGTATAGTATATTCCTCTCATTTTTGTCGTCCCCGTATTTCCTTCTCCGCCGCCAAATGCCTTGTGTTTTCCAGGCTACTGCAGGAGAGCTGCTGCAAAGATTGAAAGCCCTAACTTGATGTGATGGCCATATTGGACTCTTAAGGAGCTCCTGCCTCGGCGTTACCCAGGAGCACCCGGATTCGACCTCAGACAGTTATTGGCCTTACTAGCGAATGGACGTATACTTCCTGGTTCGCACATTTCACATGACTGCTAACCCTTGCTCCATGTGTTATGTCCCAATTCAGGTTAACTGAATAGCGCCTTTGGATGCCTATGGTAAGTCTCAGACAAACTCGAGTACATTTCTCGACTTCTAATGAACCCCAGTGTGTCCCATGTTCACCATGTGTATTTCTCTCTCTTCACTCATCAGTAAACCCTCCTTTGTTCCCCGCTCGTCGATCCTTTTCGTAGCCTGCCACCCACTGTTTACATGATAGTCTAATTACAGTTTGTGAACAGTGTGATATATGTGAGTTTTGATTGGCTGCGCCACTCATGGGCACGTTGGTAATTAATGAATCCTTATCACTTCAAGTGCATGGTATTAGGGCTTCAATTCTCGCTAATCCTATAGTTAATTTGACACCTCTCTCCTGCAGAGGGATGCCTTTATCGTGAGTGAAATTGAAAAATCTTAGCTCGCCCTTGCATTCGTTGTCTGGACCCATCCATGTGCGACGAGGAATTTCATCTTTTACGCACTGCCAAATCTTTATAATCGCAGGTTATTTATTATTATTCATGTGTGCCTCTAGTATTAATTTGTAACCATTGTTATTTATTATTGAGTAAATGTAATTAATTGTTAACTGCATATAATTTCGCCTTGCAGTAACTTAACTAAAAGGAGTACTGAAGGTTAGTAATCATCTTCCCATTTTTGTATCAGTTTTTTTTGTATTACTGTCAGCCATTTTGTAGCAGTCCGTTGCTAGACCAAGGCAGATGAGTAACTATATATATATATATATATATATATATATATATATATATATATATATATATATATATATATTCTTCTTCGTTTTAACGTGCTTTTATACCCATTTTATATGGGGTAAGCACGGTGCCTTCTTTGAACGACTTTGATTTGGCGGTGGGGTAGGCCGTAACCTCGACCGGCTGCCCTGCCTGACATCGCTTGGACCCCGGTAACGAATGTGTACATGTATTACCGAAACCCCCTGCTCCTTTCTCCCAGCAGCACGAGGACAACTGGGCGGGTAGTCCGACAGTTCGAGACGTGTGAGGTGTCTGTTATGTTTTTAGAAGATGTTGGAGTGGCTTTGTTTATGTGTGTATTAGTCTGTAACATCCATTTGCTTTCAGCAAACCTATCCGTTGATTACATACGTAATCCCGGGATGTCTACACGATAGCAAAAGTTTCCGCCTCTGACTGGTCGGCTGCGGGATTGAACCCACCTATATATATATATATATATATATATATATATATATATATATATATATATATATATATATATATATATATATATATATATATATATATATATATATATATATATATATATATCACAGGCAAAAAAGTTATAAAATAAAAAAAGGGTTAGTAAAGCCCAGCCACAAGAGACACAGATATGGAAGTCAGGAGACACAAAGGAAGGGGTAGAACCTGATGAATCATGATGAAAGCGAAAAGTTATATAGGAGTCTTTACTCAATCAGTATAGAAAGAGAGTGCCACTGTAATATGCACAACGCTAACCATTTCTGAAAAGACAACACTAGCACGTCTTCAAGCAATAAAGTTTGAAGGCATGTAGCAAATGTATTCACTCAGAAGCGCGCGATCATATAAATGCAACTCTTCTTTGTGGGTAATATTTTTTCTTTTCTCCTCTTTGCCGTCGAGAATAATATGGTGTACTCATCCCAATTGTTAATGTTGCTGTTGCAGAGACTAGAGTGTGTTCAACAAGAACGTGGGCTGGGTCACTGCTGGGAGGTACTGGAATCAGGTGCTCTTGTTCAACTTTCACATCATCAGCGGTGGTTCGTCCAAACCGAAGCCTATTCAATATGCGTATTATAATGGCATTCGCTTTCTATACTGATTGAGGAAAGACTCCTACCCTCCATATCTGTTCCTTGTGGCTGGGCTTTATTACCCCTTTTGTGAATTCATCACCTTTTTGGCCTGTGATTTCTGTCCTTTATTCAATGGCAACGCCCTGGATCGAGAAAAATGTGGTGACAAGGAATGGGGTTGTTTAGCTTTTAGATATAGTTTTCTTAGAGCTATTAGGTTTCTCCATGATAACGGTCAGCTCAGCTCGTTTGCTGCATAATTATACTATATATATATATATATATATATATATATATATATATATATATATATATATATATATATATATATATATATATATATATATATATATATATATATGTATATATATATATATATATATATATATATATATATATATATATATATATATATATATATATATATATATATATATATATATATATGTATATATATATATATATATATATATATATATATATATATATATATATATATATATATATATATATATATATATATATATATGTATATATATATATATATATATATATATATATATATATATATATATATATATATATATATGTGTGTGTGTGTGTGTGTGTGTGTGTGTGTGCATGTGCATGTGAAAACACTCTGACTATTGAGGCTCTTTATTTAGGTGTGTCAACAATCACTGAAAACCAAAGCTGCGTAGGTAAATTCAATGTGTGTGATAATTTTTAATTAAGACTAGACCACCCATGACCAGTTGGGTCACTTTTTTAGTTACTACTTTTTTTAACAAAAGGCCCATACCCAAACCCATACCCATACCTGTACCATTCCTATACCGATATCTGTTCCATACCCATGTCTGTACCATACCCATACCCGTATCTGTACCATACCCATACTCATCCCCATACCCATACCCATACCTATACCGATACCAATGCCCATACCAAAATCATTATCATACCCATACCTATATCCATAACCAGACAGAACCAAAATAAGCCTTGTCTGTTCATCTACGTCACGCATCCCAAGTCGCTAACCCAGACCTTAGTCTATGGTTCAGCTGAGACCTACCCAATACTCATTATTATTATTTTTTTTTCTTTCCGGTTTTCATTAAACTTTAAGATCTCTTTTTTATGTAGTTAGATAACGGTTGGAAGGCATAGTACTTGTAAATAATGGTTATAGGTATTTGGATTGACATCGTTATTTTCTAGAAAAAAATGGGAAACTTGTATTGTAAAAGGTGAATAAAACTACCATTTAAACTATATTCTCAATGTTGCAGTCTTCAGTTTTTCCTAATTGCTACCCTACATGTCTGACCATCACGTTTTTTTTATCCGTATCATATTAAGATATTTCATCCTAAAATATAGAGACATTTTAACAAAAAATCTTATTACACCATCTGGAATTTCAAATCCAGATCTTTTAATATCAGAAAAAAGGGATTGTAAGCAATTCTTTCGTTCTGTATAGAATTAAAAATTTTTCTCATAATATCTAAATTAGAGAAAAATTCACTAGAAGGTGATTACAGTTCCATGAATCAGCGAAATTTTTTTCTTCATTACTTTTAGATCCTAGATAGGGGTATTTCATAGAAAAATTTTTTTCACAGTATATCCTCCAATATACTGAAGAGCATCTTCTTCAATTACTACTCCTGCAGTTTTGTTCATATCTGCCTTTATATTTAAAAGTTCTCTTTCATCATCAAAAACTTCTTTTTCCAAGTCGCATTCTAAATTCTTAAAGATCTGCATTGTTAAAAACATTTCTAGTGCCAACTCCCTTGCATGTGAACTTTTCATTTTTTGTTCACTGTTTGGTTCGTAACCTGTTTTATCACTTATTTCCACATTACATTTTTCACTCATCACTGCAATTTCCTTTCCTAACAACAACTTTTTCAGTCCAAATGTGAAATTTTCCGCATTTGGATGATCATGTTGACAGTTCATTTGCCCAATGCATCCAGATAATTACTCAAGACAATCTTGATTCAGCCTGTGCGTAAGTATGTAATCTGCATTATGTGGGGCTTTCAGCATACCATACAAAGCTATTCATGATTTTTATGATAAAATTATGCCATTTTGAAACCGGTAGAGATATTTTATTTTAGCACCTGTAACTTCATACTGCTTATGACCTCGATTACATTATGTAACATACTTGTTTTTTTTCCTGTATCAATACCAAATGCATTACTCTATCAAAGTCACCGTATATCCAAGAAGAACTCACAATATCGAACCAATCATTCATCAGCAGAACAACATTTGAAGTTGTTTCCAAATTTCACATTCTAATAGGTCCTTCCCTCCTAAGTATTTTAGTGAATTGGCATAGGATCTCGGTAATAACTAGATAGCTAATTTCACCGGTGTCTTTGTTGGCCGCGCACATTCAAGTGTGTCTCATTTATTTTGTATTCTAAACCATATTCTGATTTAGTTTTACTGAAATAGAGTCGCCATTGCTTAAACAAAAACCAGAATTAACCTTATCTGCACAACAACAAGGATATATCCACTGCTCTCTGTATTGTTTTCCCTTTGGGGAAGTATGGTATTTTATATACTGAATCTTTTGTTTTTTGGTAATAATTAAAACATCCAAACACAGAGCAGTTACTTGGCATATCGACACTAAATTAACAACTCTGACTAATAAAGACAAAGTTTATAGGCACACGAAAAAAAGCACATTATGATATCAATTAAATGGAAGCAAGCAGCAGACTAAAAGGCTTTGTCACGTGGGTTTTGTTCACTAAGATGCTTTCTCTGGGAAGCGTGACGTCACTATCCCTCTGACTCGTGCCCATACCTACACGCTGGCTGACCTGGTATATCTGGACTGTGATCCATACCATACTATGCCCATACCCATATCCATATCATACCCATACTCGCACACATGTGCATACCATACCCATACACACAGCTAAATTAACCCTACTAATAATAATCAGCAAAGTCTACAGGTAGCACCAGCCCCTTTTACCTTCTGATGTGCAAACAAACAAACAAACAAACTAACAAGGAAACAAGAAAGTTTCAGAGTTTTAGTATTATACTAGACCATCCATGACTTTTATTTACTACATTTTTAACAAAAGGTCCACACCTATACCCATACCCATACTCATACTCATATCCATACCATACCCATACCTGTATCATACCAATACCCACATCCATACCATACCCATACCGATATCTGTATCATACCTATGTCCATACCTATACCTATGGCCAGCCCTAGGAGAGCTGTTAATCAGCTCAGTGGTCTGGTAAAACTAAGGCATACATAACCTGTACCTATAACCATATCCGTTCTATACCCATACCTGTAATATACCCATACCTATACCAGTACCCATACCATTACCCATACCCATATCCTTACCATACCCATACCATAATTATACCCATATCAGTACCATACCATTACCCATACCCATATCCTTACCATACCCATACCCACATCCATTCCATACCCATACCAATATCTGTGCCATACCCAGTCCTATACCCATAGCTATACCCATACCATACCCATAACCATACCCATACCCATGCCCATACCCACACCTATACCTATACTGGTACCTATAACCATATCCGTTCCATACCCATACTTATACCAGTACCCATACCATTACCCATACCCATATCCTTACCATACCCATAATTATACCCATATCAGTACCATACCAATATCCATATGTGTACCATACTCATACCCATACCCATATCCATTCCATACCCATACCAATATCTGTACCATCCCTAGACCCATACCCATAGCTATACCCATACCATACCCATAACCATACCCATACCCATAGCCATACCTATACCCATACCATACCCTTGCCCATACCAATGCCCGTACCTGTGCAAATACCCATATCCTTACCATACCCATACCCATACCATACCCATACCCATACTTATATCCCTACCATACCCATACCCATACCATACCATTCCCATACCCATACCCATACCCATATCTGTACATACCCATACCCATACCCAAATTTACCCTACTAATATAGTCAGCAAAAATCTATGGCACCCTGTTTCCAGGGAAGGGGAGGGAAGAGGGAATAGGAGTAGGAAACCGAGGAGGGAAGGGGAGGGAGGGGTAGGGAAGAGTGAAGGAAGGGGGAGGGGAAGAGGGAAGGGGAGTAGGAGGGTGAGGGGAGGGGAGGGGGGAGGGAGAAAGGAGGATGGAAGAGGGAAGGGCTAAGGGGATAGGGAAAAGGGGAGGCGGAAGTGGAGATGAAGGGGAGGTGAGGAGGATTGGAGAGGATAGGGGTAGGGAGGGGAGAGGGGAAGAGGAAGGTGAGTGGTAGGGAGGAGGAAGGTGGAGGAGAGGGGAAGGGGAAGGGAGGACACGGCTAAATTAACGCTTGATCGTGTGTTTCAGTGTGCAAACAAACAAAGGTATCAAAATTTTAGTATTACATAGATAAAGGGAGATAGATAGATAATTAACAGCAAGTCAGCCAGCTTCTCCTAACACCACTCCTATTCATATTCACGCATATATATATATATATATATATATATATATATATATATATATATATATATATATATATATATATATATATATATATATATATATATATCTATAACTGATTCACGAAGATATGGATCATGATGAATGCATAAACAAGGGCAGATGCCAGGGAGGAAAAGTGAAACAGAGGAGTTGTCGATAGGTCTTTCAGACACGGTCCTTTACCAGCAAACTGATGAAAGATGTAAAAGTAAGGGATCAATGGGCCGTGCAATTGGATGAAGTGACAACCAGCCATCCACCCTTAGAGAATTAGGTCAGGCTCTCTTACTGGACATTTCCTTGATGCATTCCTGGAATTAGATTATTTGTATGCTATCATGTTGAAGTTTTATAGCAAGGAACCCAAATGTAAGGATGAATATATAACTTTCGTTTTATGACAGAGAGAGGGGTTAATGACCGAACGAAATGTAAAATATATGCTTTTAAAATTATTTGTCTGACGTAAAGTTACGATTGTTTTATTTAATCTTTCTACTCGAAATTTTTTTTTTAGAAAGGGCACAAAGTCACGGAAGGTTCGTCGTAGTCTGCCGTTATATAAAACAGGCTCTTGCATTTTCTGTTATAAAGTAATGTTTACAATAGGATTTTTTTTATTAACTCTCATTATTTACTCATAGAGTTGTTCAATCAATCAATTCCTTTTAGAGGAGCACACTCACTGCGTTACCCACTTTTTCCCTGTCATGTGTAGCATATATTCTGAGTAGGCTCACGGTAGTTCTTCCTGCCGGTAGTGACGGAATTTCCTAATAAAGTTTCCAGCCAGTCTTTTTCATTCTTTTATACGAAAATTTCCCGTTTGAACATTCCTTTTGTTTTTCTTCTACGAAAAGGCACCGTTCTGCTCAAGTAGAAAGTCGACACACTATTTAACAAGAATGATTTAAAACAGCAAATAGGTGCAGGACGAAATTGGGAATTTGCTTCTGAGCATTATAAAATTGTTGTAAATTCATAATCGCCCTTGTTCTTACTTTTAACTTTTTTTAGGACTGCACATTTATATCTCCTAGTTGTAACACATATTTGGTAATTCAATGAATTAACCAACGTTCTTCATAACTTACTTATTATCTACGAGGTATCGATACCTTATCAACACAACATCACAAGCGGAATTTCTAAATTTTTAATTTTTCAATGGAATTGACCTCTCTCTCTCTCTCTCTCTCTCTCTCTCTCTCTCTCTCTCTCTCTCTCTCTCTCTCTCTCTCTCTCTCTCACAGACACACGCCCATGCACACAATTATTGTATAGGAAAGTGACTGAGCTGAAACCTAAGGTTCTAAAGGGTTTTCAAGTTCTGTCGCAAACAACAGTTTTCCCCTTCTAGCCAGCAAAGGCATCTCTCACCTAAGGGAGAACATCCGCGTCCTCTTTTGGAAATGAAAAAGGCACCAAAGACTGGCCTCTAACGAGCATAGCTGTGACGAACCGGCAGGTAATCCCCCTTCCCCATTTAACTGCTGAATGATCCTACCCAACAATGCAGAATCCTCTCTTCCGGGCTAATTGATCTGATGCACACGACATGCAAGGGAGAATGATTACCAGTTATGAGGCAGATTGATCAAAGGGCAGTTGCTTACAGCCATGGGAAATTATCCCTTTCTTTGCACAAAGGGGACGCCGCTCCTAGGGGATCCGTTCTAAGTGATGCAAGGGAAGAGATGAAGCAGTCTCTAAAGAACAACAACAATTATCTCTCTCTCTCTCTCTCTCTCTCTCTCTCTCTCTCTCTCTCTCATCGATTGTATTTCATAAACTCTCGAAATATAATTGTTAGCATATAAACTATGAGAATTCTCTCTCTCTCTCTCTCTCTCTCTCTCTCTCTCTCTCTCCGTAGGAAAAACGGTCTTCTGACATTAAAAGCAAACTGGTAACCATCTTTACTCCATCCTTATTTCTCTTTAGTTCCTCAAAGATACTACGAATTTTACTTTACATAATTTTACTTAGACTTATAATTCTCTCAAATGTAAACGATACTAGTGAAGCATATACATTCTGGATATTTCCATTATACTTTAAACGTAATCCAAGTGCATTAATTCATATTTTGTCTGAATCGAATTTGCAGTGGCGTCCGGAAGAATGTGCGTAGGCTGACTGACTGAATATTTCGCAGCAGCTAGTCAAGTATATACATTCAGGATATTTCCATATACATGCTTAAAAAGCAATCCCAGTACATTAATGCATATTTGTCTGCATCGAAAATAAAAATAATGCTAATCTTGATATTTAAGAAACAATATACTCCTATATTAGTGAGTCCTATTACAGTCATCTGTGTCACTTAATTCGTTAGAATAAGCAATTTAGAACATCTAAATTCATTTGAATTTTACCCAAGTTACCTTTTCATTACATTCTTTAACAAGAAAAATGTTTTCCTGAAAATGGAGAATTATTTCATTCTTTGGCCATTTGTAAAGTTCCCATCTGTCATCTTTTCACTGTTGACAACTGTACCTCGGTACTAACTTGATCGCAACTTGTAAATTTTTATGGAGGCTCTCTTCAGATATAGAAATAATTTTTTAATATAATAGCACATATTCAAATAGTCCTTGAACCTTTGCATCGTTATTAAATATTTCTTCGAAGCAGTTCACCCATTCTTATAATTGATATGTTTAATATATTCTAATTCTATACAAAGGAATTAGAAAAACATATGTAAATGGAAGCTAAGATGTAAAACGTTTATTCATTCACGAGCGAAACCTCACCAAATTCCTGGAATTCCGTAACACTTTCGCTTTTCGTATAGACGTTAATGAGCTTTCTTTTCATGAAAATGTATTTTTCTTCAAGTCTTCCTCGAGAATTAAGTTTGGACGCACAATCGACGCACTTTCTACTGTTTTGAAAATGTATAACACTTCATCTTAACCCATTTTTGAGTTGTTCTGTGATATCACAGAACATTAACTTTCCCATGACGACGAAAAAAAAAAAAACCGACAGAGTCAGAGATGTTTCGTTTATCCAGCGCTGTTTACCGAAGAGTTTGTTTGCAGTGGTGTCTGACAGACTGTGCGCAAGATGAATAACTAACTATCCTGAGAATGGTCGCATTACCTGATGAGAAAATCAGATTTTTTTGGTACCCGAGGGAAATTTAACGTTGTTTGTGCTTTTATACATTTGTCATTTAGGTAAATTACTTATATTTACGTAAACCCTGTGTTAATGAGCATGTATATGTTAAGTAGGTTTGCACATTTCTCATCAAATTCCACAAGTGAATAAATGCCCATAGCTCAGTCAAAGTTGAAAACTAGTTTTCTCCATCGAAATACTGGAAGACTGTGCGGTCAGACTTGACAAAAGCCGAAATTTATGTTGGAAGCTCTGGTTTCCTGCGGGTTTCTTCTTCACTAAAAGCTGACCACAAGCTTTCCCTCCATAAAGACATCTGCTCTCTCTCTCTCTCTCTCTCTCTCTCTCTCTCTCTCTCTCTCTAGCATGTTTCTGTGATAAAGCGTTAAATTCATGGTAGGAATTGGGCATAAAAAGAAAGATATTTTTCCATTTGAGCATTCTCACTCCATTAGAATGAATCTCTCTCTCTCTCTCTCTCTCTCTCTCTCTCTCTCTCTCTCTCTCTCTCTCTCTCTCTCTTATTATGTTATTATAATTTGTTAATTTCTTTTTAATAGGAATTTCCGTGAAGGATGATTCTTTGTTGCATGTATATTCTTGCTGAATTCTCAAGAGAAAAACTGGATTTTTATGCGATTTCTTTCTTTTTTTAAGTCAATGGAATTCTTACGCCCTCAACTATATGCAAGTTACATTTTCCATCGAATAACTGACAGTTTAATGTAGGGGTTCTCTTCCATTGTTACCTTTCTATGAATTTCAAACTGAAACATTGAACTTTCTAACTTTAATTTATACGACGTCTCTCTCTCTCTCTCTCTCTCTCTCTCTCTCTCTCTCTCTCTCTCTCTCTCTCTCTCTTGACTCTTACGGACACAAAATAAATCCAACCCGTTTACAGAAGGTCGAAAATCTCTTTGGTTCTTCTTGGTCCTACTCACCAGACTGACAAAAGTTGTAAACACGTCACCGACTACAAAATTCTTATGTCCTTTGCTGTTTACTGCATCTTATTTATTATTGGTTATTAGAGGCAATCTGCAGCAGAACTAGAGACAAACTCTAGCAAATAATTTTTGTTTAATTTCCTAAAAAAATATTTGATCCTCATGAGACCCATTGTTAATCAGGCATAAGATTGTGTACCAAAAAAAATTGTTGTAATTAACATACGTAAGAACGTTGTAGTCAGCAGCTAAATGTATTAACAGTTATTTCGTGCATTATGTGTAATAATTTAATAAGAATGTCAAATTGCAGCGCATTTTGTCAGCCCCTGCCAAGTAGCTTAAACTACTTACGAATCCACACGTTGTGGAGTTTTTATTAAGAAAATAAATATTGCTCCAGCTTATATACCACACAATGATGGCTTACGAAGGATATTTTGTGTCCAGATTTACAATTCCTTAAGCTAAATAACTCTTAATTAAAAATTCCGACAATATTCCTCAAAAATAAAAATTTCAGTCATATTTTGTAAACCATGAGAATCATTTCCATTACGCCGTAATGTGATATGCCATATTGTTTTGAAATCGTGTGAAAGAAGTAATATTTGTAATTTGTGAGCGATTACATTTTATCTTTTATTTATGTAATTTAATTGCTCTCCTTTTCTTGTACTCTCAGAATTAGATGTGACTATTCAACATGATTCCGTTTCATTAAATTATATGAAACATACTAGACACACACACACACACACACACACACACACACACACACGTCCAAGAGTATTAGTCAATTTTGACCCAAAACCTGGACATAGCTGGTAACAAGCTGATTTTTTCAGGATAGATGCAGGAACATACATAGAATGACAAACTAAAAGTCCCAGGTATCCCCCTGTGCAACCTTGGAAATTCAAGCTGGCGTCCAAAATGGCTGTTATTTTCAATTTTTTCATAACTTTGTTTCTAGACGAGATACAAACATAAACTTGGTGGCTATCCCTATGTTTTCAGGTATAAAATTATAATAGAATAGGTATTTAGAAGATCAACAGCTTGTAAGTAGCATAATCAAGATGGCGCTCAATATTACCACCTTTTTGAATATTCTGAGCTTGAAAATACACATAGGCGTAGAAACCAAGGATGAAGAATAACGTAATTAGGAACAGTAGTCAGTAAGGAAATTGTAAAAGTGTGATAATAGAAACTGAATGTATAATTACAGTATAATAATAAGATAATGTTATGCTCAGCATATTGCAAGTTTGCAATGTTCTGTGTTCTGGCTATACTGCTAGCGAAGAGGAAACACACCAAGCAGACAGTTGACGGTCTGCTCTCAGTTCTATTGGACCAGGCAGCCAGCCAAAGCAGAACAGGAAAACTTTGGGTGCAATATATTCGGCAAGTGGCTCTTCTGCAGCATTTTATCAGAGCAGAAAGGACAGGAAACTGGAAAATGCATCTCGATTGTGTGAGGGAAATGATTCCCCACTTCCATGCAGCAGGGCATCTTAATTATGCCAAATCTGCTCGGTTGTACTTGCAACAAATGGAAAGACTAGACGAAACCATACCAGATGAAGAATACCGACTATTTACGGAGAAAGGTTACTTCACTATACGTCGTTGTGATTCTTTTTGGGGCGGCAACTTCTCTGATCAAACAATTGAGCAGTTCTTAATGAAATCACTGAAATGCTCTGGAGGAATGACTCACGGCCGAGGCATCACAGACAGTACTTTGACAAAGTGGGTGCATGCACTTCTCTCTGTGCTCCTATATGTGATGCACTGGAACAGTTCTGAGGTATTCATACTGGTACATCAGAACAACATAAAGACCTTCGCCAAAGTAGTATCACAAGAGATAACAAGGATCTCCATATCTTTATAGGATGGCTGCAAGCTCATCCACCTTTTGCTGGATACAATCCAGATCGTTTAGTGTCTGTGGCCACAGGAATTGTCGCTGATACATCTGTGAATTGTGATAGTGCTGTAGATGTTGGTTGTAAGGCAGCATCTGAAATGTCAGGGAAGAAGTTTACAAATATCATTCTACACCGCAATGACAAGGTGACTCCAATTGGTGCAAAGGATAGGACAGTTAAAATCAGGGGACAGCAGGTTGATGTTAATCCAACTCAATTATTTAATCGGATAACATGCATCCTGAATAACAGCTCAGAAATGGAAACTTTCTTATCCTATGAACTTGCTCCTCAACCACCTTCCCTCTTTAAAGATGGTATAATGCAAAGCCAGCTAAGAAGGCCCTGGGTGATGTCCTAAAATCATTTAGTGAGAATGCTAATTTGCCAGAGAATGGACTCTTTGTCTTGGATGGTGGTCATCTGCTTCAGTCAGTTGTTTGGCCACAACCATCTACATATGCAAGTGTCTGCCAGACTTACATCTCTTATGTCCTCAGACATTATGGAGCTCAATCTACAGTGGTTTTTGATGGATATGGCAATGTGACCTCCACAAAGGTTGCTGAACAGACACGGAGAGCCCAAAGTGCATTTCTAGTGATATAATTTTTGAGAAACTATGCCCACAACCACCAGTCAAACTGCATTCCTGGCCAACAGCAACAACAAAAAAAGGCTCATTCAAATGCTTAGTGAAAAGATGCTAGCAGCCGGTGTACTAGTAAAACAAGCAGATGCTGATGCAGACAGGTTAATTGTTACAACAGCCCTAGCTGTAGCAGACACTGAACTGACTTCAGTTACCATTGTTGGTACAGATACTGATTTGCTTGTCATGTTAGTTGCTCAAGCAAGCAGTTCTGCAGATATGTACATGTTATGTCGCAGCAATCCTATAACTGTTTTCAGCATACGGGAAATTCAGCATGCCATAGGAGGAACCAAAAATTATTTAATGCCTCTGCATGCAGTGACAGGTTGTGATACGGTGTCAGCAATTTATCGTCAGGGAAAGTCAAAAAGCTTTCAAGATGGTACAAAAGAAAAATGAACACGGCTCTCTCGTTACATTTATGAAGAGTGGATGCACTCATGATGAAGTGAAGCAAGCTGGTGAAGACTTTATTCTGCAACTCTATGGTGCCAGTAATTATAGTTCTCTCAACAGTACCGTCATGTATCTTACAAGAGAGCTGTTGCTCAAGTTCCTTAAGTTCAGAGTTCAACTTGGCCAGTTTACCACCAACAAGTGCTGCAGCAAAGCAACACTCCTATCGCACATATCTTGCAGTACAGGAGTGGATGGGCAACAGTCTAAATCCAACAGAATGGGGTGGAGATTTCAAGATGGAACACTTGTTCCACTAGAAATGGACATTCCAGTTGCCCCTGAAAACCTTCTTACAATGGTTTTCTTGTGGATGTAAGCCAGGGGATGCAGTAACATGATATGCAGCTGCAAGAAGCTAGGCCTATTTTGCACAGCAATGTGCAGCAAGTGCAACAGCCATTCATGCAATAACACTGCTCCACCTCTTAATATCAGTGATGAAGAGGAAGAGAAGGCACCAACTCTTGATGAAACATCACTAGAATATTAAAATATTGTATAATTGTTAACTTTATTATTATGGGATCAGAGTTTGTCAGCTTATATAATAAGCAGAATTATACATATTATATAATTGACAAACTTTGAACTATTATAATCAAATTAATTGTCTTCTTCAACCCCAAAATGTTTGGTCAGTTTTGTTAAAATTCTGGATAATATGATATGAAAACTTGTGCCTATCTTTGGTGCCACTTTGGACACCATCTTGCTTTAGTTGTGTGAAATTTTCTGATCTTCTAGAAATATAATTTTATTTGATTGCTGCAGTAAACACGTTTAGATACCAAAAAAATATATATATTTTTTTTTTTGTACTATCGTCATGAAGCAAAGATATGCTTAAATTGAAAAAAATCATCAATTTTGGCCGCCATCTTGCTTTATATTAATTATAAGTTGTTGATCTTGTAGTTATATATTGTTTTAGATTCCTTCTACTTAAAAATATAGCAATAGACACCAAATTTTTTGTTTGTATGTTGCCTACAAGCTAAGTTATGCTAAAAAATTGGAAAATGACGGCCATTTTGGACGCCATCTTGAATTTCTAAGGTTGCACAAGGGGGATTCCTGGGGACTTTTAGTATGTGATTCTACATAATTCTGCACCTATGCTGCAAAAATCAGCTTGTTACCAGCGATGTCCAGGTTAAAGCTAATACTCTAGCCGGCTTTACATTTTTACCAGTATCAAATCAGTCATTTATATGAACTCATGATGCTGGTCTCTGATCCTGAGTATGTTAAAGTGTTTTAAAGAGAGAGTGTTTTAAAGAGAGGAGAGAGAGAGAGAGAGAGGAGAGATTAAAATCAGATAATGAAAAGGAGAGATCTCTTGAGATCCATTTCGCGTTGTGAATGATGCTCACAGGCAAAAGTTCGCTGGCTCTGATTCATTTAGCAAAAAGTATGAAAACGTGCGACGAAAACGGATGGGAAAAAACTCTCTCTCTCTCTCTCTCTCTCTCTCTCTCTCTCTCTCTCTCTCTATATATATATATATATATATATATATATATATATATATATATATATATATATATATATATATATATATATATATATATATATATATATATATATAGATTACAAATTCTGACTGATTTCCTTAGGATTTTCTTAGAATCCCATTTATAAGAACATAAATTGTTAGGATATAATTTTGAGAAGCATCCTTTGTCAATTTTTTATATGAAAATAATAAATGAAAAGTAATAAAATCCTTGCATCATATATAAATATATATATATATATATATATATATATATATATATATATATATATATATATATATATATATATAGAGAGAGAGAGAGAGAGAGAGAGAGAGAGAGATTCGACCAGAAATGGAAAAATAACAGCAATAAGGCAACATCTTTATCGCTTCCCATAGCGATCTGGTAGGAACAAAAGGTCCACTTCCTTGTCAGATTGAAAAATGACTTGAGGAGAGGTGATAAAGTGCAAGATCTTTATTGGCTTACTGCTAAGGGAGCAAAAGGGCAAGGAAAATAGAACAGTTTAGAAAACGTTCCGTGGTCGAAGAAATGCCATGTGAAGCGGTACATAAGGTTCTATAATTTTTTCATATTTACTCTTTTCCTGGTATTTTATTCTATCTCGTCCTTTTGCCTTGCACAAGTTTGTTTTCATAACTTGTGTGACATATTATTGTTCCCTTCTTACCTGCGTCTTTCTTCTAAGTCGGCGACGTATTCATCCACTGCGTCTCTTCTCGAAGTCAGCAGCTCACGAGTCTATTATTTAGAAGGGATTTATATTAAATGTAGTTATATCTCTCAGAAAGGCGTAATGGAGACGAAATGGGTAGCTTCTTACTTTAATGATGAAAGTTAATTACATACACAAGTACAATTACGGTTACAGTTTTACTCTCTTGAAAACCACCCTTGCTAGTCGAAGTTCAGTTTCTGTCTGGTTAAGTAGCCCGTGGTCAGAGTAGGGTTAAGTAGCCCGCGGACAGAATCTGGTTAAGTAGCCCGCGGCCTGAGTCTGATTGGGACCACGGAAGCTGGGGGAAAGTACTACATCTCGTACTGGTGACTAGCGGCTCAATCTTTCTTCTCTGGCTTCGTTCTTCCAGCGCTTCCACTTTATAAAATCACATTTCCTTGATGGAGCTTCAGGTTTCATTAGTTCCTTGACTCAGCGTTTCATTTCCTTGAAAAATTTCCTTGTGTATGGTAGTGATTTTCTAAGCAAGTTAAATGGAAAATATAACAACACAGCGAACAAAATGACAAATGAAAAAAAAAAATATATATTTAATAATTAACAATAATTTACACTTTTTTTTTTTCAAATTCTATTTAATGAAAATTAAAGTCCTTTTTCTCAGAAAACCTTTTAGAATTAACTAAAAATTACAAAAAATTTATTTCAAACTGCTTCGAAGGACGAAGCTGAAATAATCTTTGTTGTGTTGTTTCACATGGTGCCTGTAAAACGAGAAATGACCCATGGTTAGTAACAAAGTGCATAAAATTATTCACCTATTCGCCAGTTCTTTACTTTTACAAAGGTCTCACTAACAACGTTTAAAAAGGGACCATTACATAAATACTTTTACAATACTGCAAATGAAATTAACTAATGTGGATTCTAAATTTGGAGCATCAAGATCAAAGTAAATTAATTACTTACCGAAAATAATGTTATGAAAACATGTAGCCTGGTTAGGCCTAGCCTAATCAGAATCCAGGAAATAAAATCATAAACATTTACGTTTTTTCTGGAAGTTAAGAAAAATATGTTTTAGTTCTTGGTGAAACGACACACGATCGTAGAAAAGCTATTAGCATACTATACTTTCATGATTTGTGATACGATTTATTATATTGGTTTACTGGTATTAAAATGTTTGTGTGGCTTTATCCATACAAAATATGCTACAAATCCAAGTTTGCTATGCTATACAAGATGAAAGCAAAAGTACGAGAGAGAGAGAGAGAGAGAGAGAGAGAGAGAGAGAGAGAGAATATCAAGGAACTGGACATAAAATTGGCTACTTCATGCTATTACAACTCCTTTTTGCATATATATATAGTCTCGGTAATTGGGCAGCTTTGGAAATCTTAGCTTAATGATAAATAATATTGCCAAGACCAGGAAGAACATTCTTTATTACAGCTTTTATACCTCGAAAAGCTTGTAATAAAAATATTCTTCTAATCTTAATAATATTATCATTAAACTATTATATATATATATATATATATATATATATATATATATATATATATATATATATATATATCTTCTTTTTTTCTTTTAACGTGCTTTTATTCCCATTTTTGTATGGGGTAAGCACGATGCCTTCTTTGAAGGACTTTTTGATTTGGCTTTGGGGGTAGACCTGTGGTCTCGATCGGCTGCCCTGCCTGACATCGCTTAGACCCCGGTACGTATGTTTCATGTATCATACCAGACCCAACGCCCTTTCTTCCCAGCAGCGAGAAGTTATTGCGCGGGTATGGCGAGCGTTCGAGACGTGTGAGATGTTTGTTATGTTTTTAGAAGGTGTTGTAGTGGCTTTGTTTTTGTGTGTGTATTTAGTCTGTAACATCCATTTGCTTTTAAGCAAACCTATCCAAATTGATTATATATAATCCCGGATGTCTACACGGATAGCAAAGTGTCTGCCTCTCTGATCAGCCAGCTTACAGGATTGAACCCGCGCCACAGACCTCAGCAAGTCCGAAGCTGCTGCTGTAACCGACTGAGCCATCGAGGCTCTTATATATATATATATATATATATATATATATATATATATATATATATATATATATATATATATATATATATATATATATATATATATATATATATATATATATATATCAAGTGAAGGGGGCAGCATGTATTAGACTCACCTCTTTGAAATTTACTTCTTATTTAAATTTTCTAAGAACTGTTTTCGAAGATCCAATGCTTCCTTGTCATCGGCATTGAATTTTCATTCTTGAATGCAGCTTAATCATCTCTTTTGAAGGGTCTAGATGGGCAGCCTGATTATCTCCTTTTGACTGAAATGAAGTTTTGCGTGAAGGAGACCAAGTAGACTTTCTTGCTTCAGTGCAGTTCGAAGATCGTCTTTTATCAATTTCAGTTGACTAAATAGCCTTTCGACTGAAGCATTCGAAAAAGGAAATGACATCAATGTACCCATTAATTTCACAAGATGTGGGTATGAACGTCTTCCGGCAGAATTTCTGGCAGCAAAAACAGTTTTCAATAATCACTAAAATTCATATTCACATGAAGGTTAGGGTTCATTACATGCTGCCTCCATTCTAAATCAACTTCTTGGACGTCGACCAAGTCATTCAGATATGGTAATTGTTTGAAGATAGGTGACAAGGATGGAATAGTTAGGTTATATGCGACATCTGGTGATAAACATGACAAAAGTCAAAATGCTTAATTCCATCAAATCTTGTCAGAATTTGATCAACAAATTCCATAAATTCTTTGCACTGGGTGTAAAACAACTTAACATCCTTATGATTATTTCCTATATCTTTAGCAATGCTGCTAATGGTTTCGGTAGCAGCTAATCCAACATAAACCTTGTTATGTGTAAGGAAGGGGACGTGATTCAATTCATTTCTTGGATTGATATCTTCGATTTTGGTATCCCGTACATACTGAAGTGTCATGAAATCCGAGCATAGATTCATAACAAGGGTGGTAATTTCCTTATTAAGTTGATGTAGGAGAGGAAGCTCACTTTGAAACAATGTATTAAATGATACTAATCTTCCTAGGTTAAAAGAAAGGAATTCTAGATATGCTTGCGTGAACTTGTTATGAAGATTTTTCACGATGCTATCGTGAGTATGTGTTTGGAAGGTCTTCAATGGCCACTTGTGTAAAATACAGTTTTAAGGGTTCATACTGCTGTAATATTCGGTCCACACACTTTTTCATTGATAGCCATCGTGTTCGTCCTGCTCGAAGAATGCTGTGTTTTTCAACATGAAAAAACTCTGAAATTCGTGGAATTCTTCAATCCTTTTGGATGACAAACTAAAATGAGAATAAACATTTCTGCATAAATCTTCAATGATTTTGGAAGCTTCAGTGAAGCATAAGACGCACATAAGTGTATTAAGTGACTTGAGCATTTAACAGTTATAATCCATGGACAGTCTTTAGTCAATAGTTGTGATACTGAATGATGTTTTCCAAACATCACATTGCACGGCATCAGCACAGAATCTATCACGTTCTCCATAGGGATTTTCTTTCAGTCATGCAGTCTTGAATTTTACCATATATGGTATCAGCTTTACCATTGGGAATCTCAATAAGATCAATAAAGATGAAAATCATTTTTAAACATCTCTATATCAAAGTATGTCCCCATCAGTGCCAGTTGAGATGTGGTGGATTTATCAGTTTGTTTCATCGATAATGAGGGAAAATTTTTTTGCTGTAATTGCTCTATTCCCTCTTACATGAAGTAAAATCAAGCACTTGCCGTATGGTATTAGTAGCTTTCTGTTTACCAAGTGTAATTTTCTTTAGGACATTATCTGTTGAAACACACTTCCCTGAGAATGAAATGATAAACTTTTCACATAAGCTTATGGGCAAGTTATTTTCTGCAATGAAACTACAAATCTTTATTTCCATTTTTGCAGCAGCTTCTTTAGATGGGCCTAGAAACGAGCTGACACTGGGTTGAGATTTTTCTAATGCAATACTTTTTCTGAGACTCTTGATGAGCCTTGCTTTCACCATGACGAGAAATAGTCGATTTAGCACACGTTATCTTTATATTACAAACACCACAAAAAGGCACATCTTTTCCTGTCACAGTCTTTTTACTAGCCATGTTTTAAACTGTGGGTTTTGTCAGCCATGAATCTACAAACTTTTGTTAAAATTTTTGCTTCTCTTCGCACTAGGAAGATCTTTCTTTTCTTTGTCTGCATCATATTCACTATCACAGTCACTGCTTGGATATTTTGATGCCATTTGTAGTTGCTTTAACACATATGCCGACACACAGTATAATGGACAAGCCTGGCGCTGGACTTCAACCAGTGCTTACTCTGAAGTCTGAACTAAACAGAAGTGTTGCGCGCACAATTTCGTAATTTTCGTCACCGTCACAATGACACGTATTGTGAGTCACCAACATGACTGAAACATGTATAGCGTACGGTCACCCACGGCCGGGCAGAACCAAAGATCAAAAGATAGAATATGGTTTACACAGAGGCTGAGTGCTGACGTATTGGAATTATATTATAATGCTAAGGAATTCTATACAAAACCTAGTTTCATACTTTGTCGGTAAAAAAAAAAAAAAAAAAAAAAATATATATATATATATGTATATATATATATATATATATAATATATATATATATATATATATATATATATATATATATATATATATATAATATATATATGATATCCTGAGTCAAATTTCCTTGAAATTACCTTGAAATACCTCGATTTCCTTGAAATTTCCTTGAATTTTCCATTTCCTTGATTCCTTCCTTGTGACCTCCAGATTTCCTTGAAACAAGGAAATTTCCTTCTTCTCTGGAACCCCTGCTTCTCCTTGCTATCTTCCATCTCCTCCCCTTGAAGTTACCTCATTGGAGGATATTATCTGTAAGCCTCCTCGAACAGCTTGATTGGGAAGGACAGTTGTGGGTGTTGTCAAAATCTCTCTTAGAAGATCTGATTGAAATGACCTCAGGAGGAGTTGTTACTGGCTCCTCCGTAGAATGTCTAATTGGAGAAATGGTGAACTACTTCTCATTGTCCAGCCCCTTTTCATGGAAATTCATGTAAACGCCTCCTATTGAAGGCGGGGTTATAGATATGACTGGAACAGTGACTCCTGACTAGGTTATAGGTTATGCTCGGTCAGCTCAGTTGCGAGGGCTCAGGTTCAAGATTTTATGACCGTTTTTATGGCCCTGGGCGCGATACACTCGCTAACTGTTTTGAGTTCATGTAAAGACGGTTTCCTGCTTTTAGCTTACTGGACATGGCTAGCCTTGGTAATGCATAACAACCAAGGCTTAATTGTTGTTCTCTCTCTCTCTCTCTCTCTCTCTCTCTCTCTCTCTCTCTCTCTCTCTTCTTACTCGATCGATCACTGTATAATTTATCTTTTCCCACTTTTCTCTTTTTAAGATTCTATTCCTATGCTTCCCTATTTATTTTTTTTTTTACATCACTGCTCTTTATATTGCTTTACGATAGATTCTTAAAGCAACACTTCATTAGAAATAATGGCCAGTAGTTCAAAATCACCAGGGATATTCAAATATGCAGATATCACAAGAAATTAGATTTGTACACACGTGCGCGTGAACGCAATTAAATATTTCATAACACTATACAGTAAACTTCTAGGGTATATGATGTTTTGTGTACGAATAAAACGGTTAATGGAAAAGGCAACTAGTAGAAGACGTCCTAGCTTGGCACGGCAGGTGTTTCAAGGTCTTAGTCAGGAAAACCGAGACCGTGTGAGCTGGTCTGCACTGAAGAAGGAAAAGGCTGGCTTTTCACTAATAAACCACTCTTTTTCATGGCTACGTTAGATGTGCTATATCTCATAGACTCGGATGGGCTGTTCCTTGCAATGCGCGCAATGAGAAAAGCCAAAACAGATAAATGATTAAGTAAGATGAATTAGTTTCCTAATATACGGCTGTGGGCTAATAAAATACTGCGTAGACAAACGAATAAAGTAAAGAAAAGAAGGATTAACACAAATATTTACCTCTGTTTTATTGATTTACATACCATTAAGTTTTTTGTTTTTAAACCAAGATACGCTATGAAAGTTAACATTATATCGTGTTACCTGGAAGTTTACTTCATAGGGTAATGCAGTTTTTAGTTGTCTTCATTCACATGTGCGTACAGTTCTAATGAAGAAACAAATCTGATGTCCTACGACACATGTATATAAATAATCCTTCAAATTTGAATATTTCTTGTGGTTTTTGGAAATTATTGGCCATTATTCCTGAATGGAATGCTGCTTTAAAAACTATCCAAACGCAATATAAAAGACTGGATAGAACAAAATGCAAACTGAAATGAAAGAAAAGTGATGATCAAGTGTTTTAGAAGTTATTTTTTGAAACAATAGGTGATTGATATGCAACAATAAATATCCTCCCAGTCCGAAAATGATTCGCTTTCCCCGTGTTCTTATCGAGATGACTTATGAGTCATGGACCAGAAAAATAAATTCTCTGAACGAAGCGAAGCCCATTGCCAAGAATTCCAACGATAATGTCATGATGTATTTAGCATTGATTGCTTATATTTTACGTTGTGCATATTCTGTTAAAATGTTTTTTTTATGTTAATATATGTTGTTTTTATTTTATTGCACTTCGAATATATTAATCTTGATCATTTATCACATTATAAGTATCAGGTTTTTTGCTTCTGTTAGCCAAAGCTCTTTTAAAACGTTAAATTTTCGGATGTTTTTATATTTAATTAATATTAAACATGCCACATTTCATATGATGCGGATCTGTTGTAAAAAAAAAAAACTTTTTACATAAAGGACATAAACTTGAAATGAGCAGTCATGACGGGAATTGGCATACAGCAAATAACCAAAATGATATGTTCACTGATATACAGGCTATCTTTAGAACTGTCAAAAAATTCCATATTATAAAAATTTACCGATGACTGTGCATAAAGAAGCTGTGGTGGACCTTAATATGGGATTAGAACTGGAGGTTGAGGTGTAGAGTGCAGCTAGGGTAACAGGAAAATTTCTGTAAGCTGAACTCTGAAAAAGATAAAAAAAATTCATGTAAGTCTCATTTTCATGTTTCTGCAGGTAGTTTGTACTTATAACTTATCCTGGGTCCCTTGTTATGATGAGAGGGAGGGAATGTAGTAACTGCCAAATGTGCCTTACTGCAGAATGCACTAAAAGATCCTTATGACACTCTGGTTGGGCTACGTTAAACACGACTTATGCTGGCACTGGCCCTTGCTCAAAGGCTGCTCTTTAGAGCAGTAAGATGTTCGAAGAATTATGTAGCTTCGTTGGGATGTCTGAACTTCGTTCAACAAGAGGAGACAAGGTTCTTTCGTCGTATTCCTTCAGCCCCAGTCTGTGAAGAGCAATGCGCATTTAATGAGTCGGCAAAGAAAAAGTATAATTCTATTAATGATTTCACGTTAATAAGTTTTGACGTCAGCTAACTGGTTAGAAAGGTATCAGTAAATGAATTACTGAATTTTCTTCAGCATTTGGCAGTGTTGGTTAGCTGATAACGTAGTTTAACAAACCTAGTAGTTTTTATCAGTAGTATAAATGAATGCCATATATATATATATATATATATATATATATATATATATATATATATATATATATATATATATATAATATATATATAATATATATAATATATATAATTATATATATATATATATATATATATATATATATATATATATATATATATATATATATATATATATGTGTGTGTGTGTGTGTGTGCGTGTGTTTAGAGCATTAGGTATGGAACATTATAGTATAATATACACCAGGTTAACCTTTTTGTGTAGTTAAGCATTTTGTTGGCACGGAGATATTCTTGGGCGAGTGAAAACGCGTGTCAGTGCTTATGAAATCTGATGAGACAGAGAACATTCTTCGCTTCAGGGGTCCAGCTGACATGGCTCCTTGAACTACGACCCAACTACGTCACGGAACCTCCCCGCAACGGAACAAAGGAAGAGTAGATTTTACATTTTGAGTACAGGTTAACTATTCGGGTGCTAATCGCTAGTTGTGAAAGACTTGTTTTTGTTGGGGCGCTGTCGAGCTGCCAGTGAGGTGAGCTAAGTCTTTGATTTTCAAAGCCCGACCGGGCTTTATCATTTTTCTTGTGTTTAACCTGTACTGTTCTTTTTACTTATGGTTTATGCTTTGGATAGTTCTTTTTATTTCCAATTTTTTTATAATATTTCGGTTTTGATTTCTATAAGCCATTTTATTTCTTGCATTGATCTGATGTGTTCTTTTTTGAGTCAGTAACATAGGAGAAATCCCACAACTTTTTTTTTTTCTGTGCCTGTTTTAAAAGTTACATTTTCTTTTGGTTCCTCAGATGTGTCACTAGAGGTCACAAATTAAAGAGAACTTTGACAGTAACCATGACTTCCTTCATGTTAGACATACCTGACTTATTATGTTGTGGAGACTTAGATTTTCACTATTGGAGCACTATGTTTGTGCAAGGGTAGAACTTCATTTTATCTTACTAATTTCAGGGTTCAGGCCTGTCCTGACCCATTACGCCATTTTATTTCATTTCAGCTCATTTAACGTGTTAGACTTATGACAAAACTGTATTTTTATAGATATGAATTTAATATTATTTCTAGATTAGTTATTAGCTTGTTTGTTGAGAGAGAGGGAGAGAGAGGGAGAACTGCTCTTCAAAGAAAACGTAAGCTACAGACGACGACTGATGTGATACTTGAAACAGATTAAGTCCTCATGGTTTGGGGGATCTGAAGTCTCCATAGGGCTTTATATATATATATATATATATATATATATATATATATATATATATATATATATATATATATATATATATATATATATATATATATATATATATAAATATATATATATATATATATATATATATATATATATATATATATATATATAATATATTTGTGTGTATATACACACACTTTTATATATATATATATATATATATATATATATATATATATATATATATATATAAAAATAAAATTTTAATGAATGGAAGTGAAAGCAAAAGAAAGGAAAGGAAATTATTTCATGATAATTTTCTTTCACATTCAGTGTTTTACTATATCATAAGTTGTTTTTTTTAAATCTCGAACCTTTTCGATTCTTTTTTTTTTTCCTGTGTAATTTTTATACTTCATTCTTTCGTTTTATTCAACTTTCCATGCTTAGATTTTGATAATGTTACCTATCTCTAAATAAGAACTACCAGATGAGGAAAAAAGGGAAGTACTCGTTTGTATGTTGGATGCTTTTCATCCTTCTTTAAGTTGAAGCTGAGAGCAAGAGGGTATTTTAATACATTTAACTCTCAAGAAGGAAAATAATAGAAAAAAATAGCTAGTTGAAAGTACTTTATAAATGAACACTGTGCCTATTAACCTTATCTTACTTTAACTTATCTTTCTTTAGGGGCAGGATATCTCTTCCTAAGGGATCAGACACAGTCTTGGCTCACCTGAGTAATGGAAATATGATTAAAATGAGGAAATGACCTTTGAAATTCCTTATACGTCTAAGATAATTTGTTTCAGCTTTTGGAAACGAGAATATGGATAGATTTCACAAACGCATAATCTACATACCGGGATAATAGAGCCCAGGTACCTTTTGCAAAATGTATTCCTTTCATATACAAAGGATAAGTCCATACATCCCTTTTCCTTTTAGAGCGAAAAGCTTTGAGATAAAAAACAGTAAAGCTATTTTCAGCGGATAAAACAGCCACTTGACCCCATAAGAGGCCTTTACTCCCTCTTTTCTTTTCAACTCCAAAGTGCTTTCCTGGTTCCTACAGATTCTTCGCCTGATTCCCTTTTCTCTATGGGATACAGAACCGATTCGATCTACAGATCCTCGTACAGGAACGGCGGGGATAAAGAGGTATCATATATAAGTATGTATGAAGAGGCAATATCATAAAAAGACCCATACGGGAAAGTTTTTTTATTTATTTACCATTACCTGAAAGGATGTCAAAGGTTGGGTCTATGGCGTACAAAATTACATGCGTTTTATTGGGAACACAAACACATACGAACAAAAAGACACGCATACAATACACTTATAAATGTACACACACACACACACACACACACACACACACACACATATATATATATATATATATATATATATATATATATATATATATATATATATTTGAATAAATTGCGACAATGTAATGTGAGAAAAGTTAAAAAACCTCTGTAGTATAAAAATCTTTTAAATCTATATGAGAAACTTTTACTGTAAGCCATATCAACTGTGAGAAAAGTGTAAGTTCACAAGAGGTGACCTTATCAAACAGTATATATATCATATATACATATATATATATATATATATGTGTATATATATATATATATATATATATATATATATATATATATATATATATATATATATATATTTATTTATTTATTTATTAATTTATTTATCACATATTATACCCACTAAATTACAAGTGTGTACGAATATGGGAGTAAAAGTAAAGTTGTTTCTCCTTATGGTATCTATATTTATCTAATTCCGTCCATAGAATAACAGTGGGTCCTTGACGGGACCTCGCTGAGGTAGTTGAGCTCTTGAATAGAAACGGTAACAGATTTGGATCAGTAGATAAATGCGCTTTAAGCTGTTTTCCTTAAAGACAGAAACCTGTACCTGCTTGTTATGAAAACCCAAAGACTTTTTTTCGTCTTATTTAAAATTTTATATTTGCCCCTTTATTTGAAAAGTGTTTTATTTTTGATAGTCAATTTCATGCAGAAATGACTATCCTTGCATTATATTACGGCATTTTAAAATAAAGATTTACTGCACAAGTCTAACTCTGGTTTTAAGTAAAAACTATCGAAGAAGATAAAGAGAGAGAGTGAGAGTGTCACGATACGCGAATTTGCATGCATTGCGTTTAAGAAAAGTAAACACATAATTTTCTTCCAAACAGATTTCACTGAGAAACGTAAACAACACTTTCCACCTTACTAAAGAGATCTAACCAAACACTGGTAGTCTTCTCATTATGCGGAAGACCACGAAAGGAGAACGACAATCAATCGTGATTTCCCTTAGATTCTCTTCGTGCGAAAAGGCCGGTTCGGCTCCCTAGGAAATCCCCCTGCGCTAGGCGACCCTCTGAACGAGTCTGAAACTAGAATGATGATACCTCTTGCCATGAGATTGAAAATGTTACTCACAGAAAGATTGTTTGAAGAAACCTACTGTTTACTAACAATGCAATCCGTTGTCGAAGTTGTTGAGAGCATGAGGACTTTGAACATTTTTTTACCCGAATAATATTCATGAAATTTAAACAATTGGCCGAGAAGGAAGTTACACTTCAGCAGTCCAACAGAATTTAGGGAATTATGATAGAGAGAATTTCCCTGTGTGAAACTGTGTACTGACATTTGCAGTTACTTCAGCTTTGAAAATAAACCCCAGTCTTCACAACACGTAGGGCAAGGAGAAGGATGTATCGGAATTCCTGGAGATTTTCAGCAAAAGAAAGGAGAGAATCATATTTTATGTTCCTCGTAAGTCTCAGTCGATATTTAGATTAATTTCTGAAACCAGTGCTCAAAGTTATGGAAGGGACCAAAGTTATGCCAAACAAACGATTTAAATGTTTCCAAAATGATTAAATATATATTTTTCAGACATAAACTCTAGAGTGGAAACTAAAGAAAATGAAAAAAATGCTGTATAAGGATTTTCTTATTATGTAAATGACAGTAAATATTACAATAACTTTTTCCTGAGGAGCCCTCTAGGGCTTATAGTCGGTTGACTCTGTCCATAAGGGATTTCGCCTGAAGATTTAATGAAAAAAAGATAAGGTCACAAAAAATTTCCCAAATCATAACCCATATCAAAAGAGGTCAAATTAATAACAGTGCAAAATGCTTAATAATCCATATTTACAATGTGTTACTGGCATCATACATTTTTAATCCTTTGATTTATGATCGCGAGAATTATACGACAATGAAGCTAATGGGCGAGAATTCTCAACACAACTGACCTGGCCATTGTTTCGATAAGGTCCTCTGGCAATGGACATCAAAGTGGGCCACAATGGATCGTGGACACTTGATTGATACACAGAAATGGTGGCAGGGCAAGTTTTTCTCATCACGGTATCAACACTCGTTTGCCCGGAAAATGGGTCGTGGAAAACTTCGCAGGGCCAGCTGTTTGACTTTCAGCTTTCCCTGACAACACTGTCAGATTGTCATTTATATAATAATGAAACACTTAGCAGACATTTCTATCACGCTATATTGAGGAATTTTGTGTTTCTGATACTTCAACAGATAGATGAAAAAGTAGAAAGTCTTGCTTCTTGTTCTTTGCACACACACACACACACACACACATACACACACACACACACACACACACATATATATATATATATATATATATATATATATATATATATATATATATATATATATATATATATATATTGTTGCACGTACCTACCTTTCTTGTGACTTAAACGCAAAAAAACTCTAAATTGTAATTATTCTCAAGCTACCGCTACAGCCGCGTTTTTGCATAGAACCAGAAATCTTAGTGACAACAGCAATAATGTCACGCACCAAGAAAAGCAGCAAAAGACAACAGCATAGTAAATACAGTATCATCAAAGCCTCCACGTCCTCGGCTCATCGAAGTTTCGCATCACTCGCCATTTGGATGCTGGCTGAAACTTCCTGTCTCCGTCCGCAAGTTTTTCCCCTTTTTTAAGAGCTTCTTCTATGCTGCCAGTTCCAATTTCTTATGAGTCGTTGGCATAATGATTCTTTAGTTACGCTTCAAAGAAACTTTTTTCATGATTTTTTTAATATAAAATTATATAAAATTTTTGTGGTGTTTTCGTTACTTTTCTGAATAAAGTACCGTTCCATACTTTTGAAAGGATATTGAAAATCGGAAAATCATCAAAACAATATTATGGAGATAAAAAAAAATCTTTGCTTGTATTCAAATCACGAGAAAGGAAAACATAATTCACTGTCACTTTCATACTTTAGATGCTGGATAATGGATGAAGCCCTGTGCAGGTAATTTCACAGCTCGATATTTTCAGCACACCTAAACAGAATGCTCAATAATGGAGCGTCGAATCCCCATTCTTCACACATGACCGACCCATGGAAAAATACACCGATTCGGCCCCTTTCACCTACCTTTCCTTATGAGCGCCTCCAATGTTCCAGCCGTCCAGTTCTTTTTATGCGCAATAGACTGCGCAAACAAATTACTTCTATAGCCTCCACTAGAGTAACTGAAAGCCTTGATGAAAATCATTGTTTCTTCATCATCTTGCACCGAACAACAGAAGAGCCAATGGCTTGAGGATTAAGTTCGTGTTGACACGTTCTCAACTCATGACGTCATTATTAACAGACTCGCGTTGTTTGTCTTCCTGTAAGGACCACATCCATTCGAATTAGGATAGAGGCGCTCCCGACCCTCTTCTGTCTTCACCAATTGTTTTGGATCCTGTGCTTTCATGACGTTCGATTCTGATTTCGATATTGTCTCCTCTTAAAATGACTTCATTTTTGGGTCGTTTCTGTTTCGTGGTATCCTTTTATATTTCGCTCTGCCACTAACTGATTCTGTTTCCAAAAGTAGAGAGATTTTCTTCAGATAAGAGAAAATATATCTATTATAGTGATATCATTCATTAAAATAACAACAAAGCAAAAATAGGGAACTCGAAATGAATGGAGAAAAGAAAATAAAGTCCCAACACAGAATCAGCAAGAATTTAAAGAAGACATGAAATGCAGTCCCTTAATGTTTTTGTTATATTTTTTTAACATTCAAAACAAACATAAATGTAGTTTTTTCCCTTAATTTATAGTGCTTCTCGTGATTAGATGTTTCCTTATAACATTCTTCCTGAGGCTCGAAAGATTTATCCGATATCAGGTACAATACATTGAGATTTATAATAATACAAAGTACCGCAGTGTTTTGATTGGAATGGAATTAATGAATATTTTTTTCGATGTACAATAGTCACCATTCTTTATAAAAAGAATTCAAAACACTCAATTCTCGCTAAATACCCAAATTTTCGTTAAATGAATTGGGAAGTTTATGGGGCTTTGAGAACTGATAAAATTGCGACTTACTAGGCCTCATATGCTGTAAAATTCCATTCAATACATTTCTAAGTTTGGTACATTTCGTTCACTGCCTACTCGAGGGCAACCACACACATAAGAACATGCATGGATAAAGAGGCAGGTGAATATATGGAAGAGAGAGAGAGAGAGAGAGAGAGAGAGAGAGAGAGAGAGAGAGAGAGAGAGAGAGAAGTGGTTAATATTTTATAGAGATTAGTCCGGAACTATCTGAGGCATTCAGATTTCACCTTGATCGATGACTATTTTAAAATGAATGGATATTTTGATAAAGTTTCTACTTCCCTTTTCGATCCTTTAAGTTTGTCACTAAAGATTTTTATAGTTTTTTCGTGCTTTGTTTCTGCACATGAAAACCCCGTAGTTCAACCTTGTTCAAATTGAATCAGACACTCTTATAGTTTGTACGAAAGGAAAACGTTTTCCATATCTTATTACTGAAGATTACTCAGTGTTGCAAGAGGCGATTCAATGCGGCAGTTTCTTTCAAGGGGTCGGAATGCTTTTCCAGGAAATGCGAGAGAATTGGATCTCATTCGGAAAGTTTAAAGTTAGACTGGAGAGATTTTGTTTTAGAGGTAATTCGTTACATTTCGAAAAGAAGTGAGATTTATTACAAATAATATACTGAAATAGTTTTTGGGTGTTTATTTCACATAAACACCCAAACTGTTGAGTTATAAGTATCATGTCCATTTGCGTTGTGGGCAGTTGTCCATTAGATGCACTTGAGAGCATTGTGGATTTTTTAGAGAGAGAGAGAGAGAGAGAGAGAGAGAGAGAGAGAGAGAGAGAGAGAGAGAGAGTTTAGAGTAATATATTCACACATTATACACTATGTAAAAAAATGTGTCTATATATATATATATTCCTGTTTAAGTATTTTGATTTATATATATATATTTTCAAAAATATGTATCGCTGTCGACTATCAAAATACAGTAATGCCTATATATGGGTTCATAAAAATGTGGTTGAAGTTTGGGAACAAATTTCATAAACGTAAAGAAAAGTATGAAAATGTCTGTCACAAGTTACAGGATATATATATAACGCCATTGTCACCTAGTCTTAATATTACCACTTTTTCATATGTATGAGATATACTATAAAAATATTGGTTATATATATTTATAAGATATTTTTCCCATATTCAGCGAGATTTATATATATTCATGAAATTGCAGTTAATGTATATAACTTATAATAATGTATGTATATGAAATCATATATTTAATATGGACGGACACCCTGTTTCAAAGAACTAGAATGATTTCCATTCCACAACATTTTTTAAAAACGAGAAATATCTGTCCATAGCCCTAAATAAACTCCACTTTAAAGGCCCAATAAAAAAAAACCCCAACTTTTTTAAATTTTCGTGGAACAAATTTCAAACGTGACAGAAAAAGTTTACATCTGCAAAATGTCTAAGATCTACAGGTTAGAGGAAGATACACCCACACAACTCTGTTGTCAAAACTAGTCTTTAAAACTTACATCACTAACAAAAACTGTTCCATTGAATCATACTGATTCATTAATAGTATTTATAAGATCTTTTTCCCATATTCTATTAAAATAATATTGAACATTTATATGAAAAGTAAAGAAATACATTTCATTTCAAGTATTTATTTTCTTTTTCCTCTTCCAGCCCTCTTAATTCAGCGAGATTTATTCACGATATTCAGAAATGGCTTTGTTTTCCTTAGAATTGCAATATGTGTCTGTAAAAGTGAAAGTCAGGTTCTCACATTCATAATATATATATATATATATATATATATATAAATATATAATATATATATATATATATAACATTTTCATATAAATATATATAAATATATGTGTATTGTGTAACAACTGTGTGTGTGTGTGTGTGTATGTTTGTGTGTATACACATACACACTCACACGAACACGCACACACACACATATATATATATATACATTATGTTGTGTCATTGCGTTGACACATTAATTAGAATAAAATGGATGAAAATAATGAACATTAATAAACTTTTGGGAGCTAACACCCTTTTCATGTTAAGCTATTATGCCTTGCCATTGTTTCATAAAAGAATTATTAGTGACCCAATTTTCACTGGAACCCATCACGAAGGGATGGTGTGAGTGTTAGGAATTTCTCGTAATTACTGGATCCTTATAGAGAAATGGTGTCCAATAGTTGTTTGGTTTAGTTAATATCTAAGTTTGACGGCAGAGAAATGTTTGTCAGAATCACTAGACAACTTCTGAATATATTGACCTGTTTGACACTGATTTATTTAGTTAAAATGAAATTTTTCCTCTCTCTCTCTCTCTCTCTCTCTCTCTCTCTCTTCTCTCTCTCTCTCTCTCTCTCTCTCTCTATTTGTGTCTATGTGCTTACTTAGAATCTATAGCAATCTCCACTTTTAGTATTTATCTCTGTTATGAATTTTTGTAACTTACATTCGTGTAACATGACAGCACATAACTACACTGGAAAAATTAAATATCCTGAAATTATTATGACCTTCAAAGTGATAACAAACCGTCATCATATCAGTCGATATACGCTCTTTCATCTCTTTCATATAATATTTAAGATATTTTTGCATTACAACATGTTTGTCTGTGCAAGATAGAGGTCTTAACCTAATGGGAATTAGTCGGTTCAAACATACAGCAACAAATCAGTTGTTACTTGTTTTCATTGCGCAAGGTCTTTATCCTACCGGTCACTGAAGTCGATTTTGGCAGCGAATTCCAAGAGTCGTAAGAAAGTCCATTATTTTGGAAGGCACGTTTAGTGAGTGGCTTTCAAATATCTTAGAACTTTACCTTCATATGTAACATTTTTTACACAGAATTAATTTTACTCTTTAGTTTTCCGATGTAATGTGAAAAGTAAGCTTAGATCCCTCAATGGACCACATAGTAAGTTTCTCATTTAGTTCCTAATACACAGCAGCTAACTATTGTTTGAATTATTTCAACGAATTCGGGTCAAGAAATGCCACAGAAGAGTTTATGGGTTTTAAATAAAAGAAATTAGCAAAGCATTTTATCGCAGGATTATAAATGAAACGGTTTGTAAATCGAGTTATCATTTTAACACAGATGTGCAAGATGACAGAAATCATTTTAACATAGATGTGCAAGATGACAGAAATACTGAAGGGCGAAAGCTGAGCGAATTGTTGACGTTCGTTGACATTTAGCTTTGAAAAAATCTGGCAATTTCTGGTATGAAATGCAAAAGCCAAGGTAGATCCCTTTACAGGCCGATAAAAGAAGCAACGCTTAAGAATCCGGGTGGTTATGTTTGTTTCAGTGACCAATACGTGGCACAGATTTGCGCTTTTACAACTAAACCTTTCCATTTCAACAAAAGGCAAGGGAGCGGATTAGATTTCTACATTAACTGGCATTATATCCAGATGCCTCAGCGGGATTTTACCTACAATAAAACTTGCATATATGTTTCATGTACATCCCATTGCATACAGTTGCAAGTCATTTACTCTTTCAGAGTAAAATAAATGCTTTCAGATTGACCCTTCACAGAAAGGACTTTGTCTGTCCAAGACGTGCATGGGATCCCCTTTGTAGAAATCATGTATTGCTGTGTATCCTTGATGGTGAAACCAGTGTATGAAAGTAACAATAGGAAGTAAGATGGATACGGATGTTACTAATGACAGGTAAGTCAATAGTTTTGTATGTCCATTTGCTCTTTGTGAATGTGATACGGACAGTGTGATGACTGATTTGGTGGTTGAAAGAAGTTCATAAATAAAGTCCAGAGAGAGAGAGAGAACAGAGAGAGAGAGAGAGAGAGAGAGAGAGAGAGAGAGAGAGAGAGAGAGAGAGAGAGTTCTTTAATCAAGAAATTACATTTTAAGAGGGCTGTAAGAAGATGTATGACGGAACATAAACCATTCATATTAAGTGATTTATATCTAGAAGAAAATTTGGCTATCCGAATTAGTTGAAAATTCCTCTGAGTCTTATTATCGACAGTTGGTCCTTTTTCTTCCTTTGAGATGAAGCACACTCCATTTAATTTAATTTATTTCTTTACAAAATTTCCTTACAGATTGCCGTTTGTTGTATTACTTGCTTTGAATTATTGCAGTTTCAACTATGTTGCTAGCTATAGTCAGGCCGATATCGTTCGTCGCATCAGTCTTTATTTTTAATTTTTTTTAGAGAGTTAACGGATGCAAATTGTACTTTATCGCCAATTGCACTTGTATAAAAAAATGCATTAAATTTACTGGCCCTCTTCTTTAAAACATGTATTTCCAACCTAATGATCTGGTCATCAACATCATTTATTTGCGAGGAGTTTCCTCCTTGCAGCATTCCTACTTATTAAACTTTCTTTATCCTAGAATTTTTTTTTCAGTATTGAAAGATTCCCATTTCCTTGTAATCTCCTGGGATATTGATTCATTTTGTTCGTATGTTTTTTTTTTCTGTAACCCTTACTCATAATCCTTCCTCATTATATTTTGGTCGTATTTTCTAAAGTTTTTTCAAATTTTTAAAATTTCATCACTTTTCTCCTTTTTTTTTTACGTTTTGCTCGTTATATCCACTGAGATATCTTTTATTTCGACAGATAATAAACAAGAATTTGTATTCATCCCTATCTTTATTTATTTGATAAAATTCCAAAGTAACGTTCCACTGGTTTAAGTTAAAATAATGTCTTTTGCTTGAAAAGGAGTAAAATACTGACTTTTCGCGTCTTTTGAAAAAAACGGACGCTTTTTCTGCTCGCATGCAAAACGTTTGCCATTGAAGTGCAAGGAAATGTAACGAAAAAATCCCATGATTTTAAGGTGAAATTTGCGCTAGAAGAAAAATTTATTTTTTTCAACAAATATAAAATCCTTTCGGTCTAGTATAATTATACTCCACAAATAATATCTGCGTAATTCCGTTTTACTTTTGCTTCATTTCATTGCGTTTTCATAAAAGGTATAGTACTACTTTTTTAAGGTCACCTTTCACTTGATACTTTAAACTTTACTGAATCATATTTCCGCAGCTTATTTTAGCCTTATCCTAAGCATTTCTTTCTTGTCAACAGTATCGTCTTTTTTATTTTCCTTATCAAATTAGTGTTTTAAGTGTCATTTTTCACTTTATTTATCTGGCATTTTACACCCAATTCTTTCTCTGTTTTCATCCCTCATTTTTCGAGCCCTTTACGCTTCCCAGAGTCATGCATAAATTTTTTGGTTATTCCTACTCACTTATTATGAATAGAATTTCTATATAAGTATATTATGATCAGAAAAATCCCAAGTGAAACCCCTAAAATTGTAGTTGACATTGTTAAAAAATGGTTTTTCATAGTAAAAATTTGTTTTTTATTTACAGAGAATCCAAAACAATGATTTTTCACAGTATTTAAAGAAAAAATAAACGATATGTTTGTCTAGAGGGAAGACGTTTAGCGCTGGTGCTACAAACAAAACAGAGCGTGATTTTATTGAAAAGTTAGGCAGGAAAAAGACAACGTCTCTGAGAAATGTAATCGTTATCGAATGTTATTTTTTCTAAAAGGTAGACTGATGGAAACACAAATGTAGAGATAGACAGGAACTAGATATCTCGTGGTATTTCTTATGGGTAAAAGAAGAATAAAAAAGAAGGTATTGTCTTTCTGCATTGGCTATGAACTAATGATGACAGACTTTTTGTACATCAATCTCTCTGTTTTAGTTTGGGTTGAATATTATGATTAAGTAATATCATGATGTTTCCGTCATGGAGGCTTGTTCTCTATTTGAATAATGTGAGAGAAAATGCTGAAGATAAGCAACAAAGTAATATATTAAGGCAAATCATGAGTAATTCTTTACTTTCAACTCTTTACATATGCGATCTCGAAGCAATATAGTGCAAGACTTCCAGTGTGAATGCTTACATTTTTACAAATTTATCACATATGCGTTTTATACAGTGAATTGTTAACAACGATCCTCTCAGACGAACTGAACAAGATGAAGGAAATCTGAGCTTTAATCTGAGGCTTCAGTGAGACTCCACCAAACATACACCGAGTCCAGCTGCTCCGGGATACAAGTTAATGTTGACAGTCATTCGAAATTCATAGCGTCAGCATCAACGCGGAGATATATTATAGGGTGTTTGTCTTTCCACAACGGCAACTTACTAATCCACTTGGATTGGTTTCCTGGACTTCAGGCGTTCTCTCGTCAGTGATTGTTGCCTATATTGGGGATCGTCTCCACTCTTGAATGCTATTTTCACTTTTTTAATTCCCTTTGTTATATAAGCTTTTCTTCTGATTTTTTTTTATATATCAGTGCGTTTGTCACCCTTTATGCAGCTTTTTTTCCGTAAATGTAAGATAACTTCTTCATTTACCATAAAATATTTGGATTAATAATGATGGTCTTAATATGGGTATGTATAATATAAAAATGCTCGAGATTAACAAGTTGAGAAAATCGCTGACGCTAAAAATTTCCATTACCAACAATAAAACCAGATAAAAGGGCGCACATTAATGGTATTCCTAAAGGCAGATAACTCCTACAGGTGACTCCTGGACAAGATACACTTGCAAAGCAAGAGTTCCCCGATGATAGCTATTTCTAGTTATGAAGGTCAAGATCGAGATAAGAAGGTCAACGTTAGTGTCATCTGAAAGGTCTTTATTAATGGAATATGTAAACCATAACATGCAGCCTATCTCCTATAGGTTAAAGTTGTGTACAGACAGGAAAACAGACAGACAGACAGTTATCTCTTTATGCACATCTATGCACGATGTTTATATAAACTAAGAAGCCTGTCCCCTATAGGTTATAGTTGTGTAGAGACAGGAGACCTGACAGACAAAGTTATTTTCTTTATATACATACCACCTATACACGATGATCTGCATCTGGGTAACGTTTATAGCAGTCACTTCCGTCATATAAAAAGAACTCCGTTTGGTGGCATACCGGACAGACACTCTGACGCTCAGTTAGACGGAGTTATTCCAAGTGTAAATATTTTTCTTACAACCTGATAATCCCCAGTTAAGTCAGACTCCTCGGTCACAGCGCGGTCTTAACTTCCAATGCCCCACTTACTGCAGTGCGATTGGCAAAAAAAGTATTGCAATATTCCATTCAGAACACACCATATGCAAACCATTGTTAATTTTCACCTTTTCCCATCGGAACTGAAAATGAATGGTATTTGATATTTAAATGCATTATTCAGATGGTGAACTAACATCAGCTGTTTCGATGAAATGTCCCAGAACAGATACTTTCTTCTTCTTTTGAATCTCAAGAGCTTATCATAAGTTCCGAGAAGTGTTCAGTAATACATTCCATAGCATGTTTACTTAAGAGTATCTATGCATGTTAATAAAGATACGTGTTTTTTTTTTCTTCATGCTTGTGGTCACGCATACAGTGCATGCGATTGCACCTAGAGTGTAAAATATTTCGTCAGTCAGTCTGTCCATGTCTATGTAATGTGAAGATATAAAGAGATTTTATCTACGAATAAATTGCATTGGAACCATTCCAATACAAAAAAAAAAAAAACAATAATTAGTTCTATGGATCCTCCGAAATTCATCTACGTAGTGTCTCTTTCACGAAACTTAGTTTACTTCCTTTCTCTCTGTATCTTTACTTCTCAGTTCTTTGAGAATTGATTTACCAGTGTACTTCTGTCCACGATTTTGCAGAAGAAGATATTGGGTTGAACATTGTTCTATAATCAAATGAAGAATTCCTGCGTCTCCATGGACTGGAGGGAGAAATTCCATGCTTTAGCATTGAAGATTAATCAAAGTTTGAAGAGTCGATTCTATGGAAAATTTCACTTGGAGGGTCGGAAACTTTTCCCTGGGATTAAAAAGAGAATCGAATCGCAATGAAAAAGTTGCGACCGTAAGTGGAGAATCATTTCACTCAGATGGATCTTAATTTGGTCTTTGTTATCAGAACGTCACTGCAATATTTAATTTCAAGGTCTGTTAATTTTAGTAATGGAAGTGGGTTTCATTTCAGCTGAAAGTAGAATTATATGATATATCGATTAATAGTAAGTGTATAAATATCAGACGAATAAAATCCTATTCTTACTCGTTCTCAAGGCTTACAATTATTACAAGGACATATGCCTATCTTCAGGTTCTGTGAAAATGAAAAAGCTTGAATTAAAAAAAATAAAAATAATCATGAAAATATAACCTAAAAACATATATATATATGAAATTATAGATTGAAGTAAAACGCTTTTCGGATGGAAGAAAGTTTTCGAAAGACAACGAACATTTATGCTGTTAGATTGCACATTGTTCCACCATAATGAGTTCTTGCTCGTACGCCCATTCTCAAAACCTATCAACAACAAAAGACAAATATTCGAAAACCTCCATTGAATAGTATTGCCGACTATCTATGTATTTATCCACTTACCTACCTACCTACCTCCCTACCTGTCTGTCTATCTATCTATCTATGTATCTATCTACCTATATACATATATATGTATATATATATATATATATATATATATATATATATATATATATATATATATATATATATTATGCAGAGAGAGAGAGAGAGAGAGAGAGAGAGAGAGAGAGAGAGAGAGAGAGAGAGAGAGAGAGAGAGAGAGAGACGAACGTATGTACAGTATATACTGTACTTTAATTTTAAAATAAATTTCTCCATTAAAACAGCTAGCTAAAATATTTCAGGGTGAAAACTGTGGTGCAAACGTTTTCTAAGAATTCGTATCAGCGTCGCCGATCTATGCCGGCATTATAAATTACATCCTTTAACGAAAAATTATGAAGCGAGCGTGATGGGTGATGGATGGTACAAAATATCATTATTAATGGTATAGTCCCCGTGCTCTAATATACCCTACACTCATTCATTCATTTTCGACCCTCCATCAAATGAATTTTGCTTTTAACTAAAAAGCAGACGACCATTATGGTTATTATTCGAAGGATCTTCTGAGCGTGTGTGTCACAAGGGACTTTCTGAATAGAAGTGAAAGAAAATGTAACTAATCAATTTCCCCAAAATTGATTATTACAAATATATATATTCTAACATTTTAAAACAATTTTCCTTCCATTTCATAACATTTGCCCGTGTAATTTCTAATCAGAGGCACATACATTCCTTTGATCTTTACTTTTTCCATCACTCTTCATGAACATGTATTCACATCTCAGCATAATTACGCACACTCATGAACACACATGCATGCACAATTTTGTTATATATATATATATATATATATATATATATATATATATGTGTGTGTGTGTGTGTGTGTGTGTGTGTGTGTGTGTGTGTGTGTGTGTGTGTGTGTGGGTGGGTGGGTGGGTGAGTGGTGTATGCGTGCGTGAATAAATCGGGTTGGGGTTCAGCAAGGCTCATGGGAATGGATATGGAAGGAAAGTAAGATAAATAAACTGTTTTCTGCAATAAGAAATATTCTTATTTTTAATCTTTCGAGGAATGCCATGGCGAGTGAAATGCTTTTATTCCCGGATTAATGAACTATGTAGAAGAACACCTACACTCAGCAAGGTTAATTCTTTCACAGGTATGCTCGAGTATTTCACAGATATCCGCGCTAATATACATAGTAACCAGTACGCAGCACCATGCTAGTGACTAATTTTTCTAATTTTTGCGGTATAAATGCCCTTGGATATTACATTTTTCAACCTTTAGATCAACTCCCTGAAGATATTCTTACTAAGTATTGTATCTTTTTCCTTTATTTTATTTTCGTTTCACGTAAATGCTGACGTGATGTAATTATTTACAAAGACAGATTCCCTCTTATTATTAATAATAAGGAATAATATATTTTTCACCGCAGCAGGTTACATTGTTTTGCAATGAGTTAACTGAGTTAAGCTCCAAGTATATAAAAGATAACTATAACAGCTCCCGTTAATTCCGATTTACTACTGGAATCGAAAGACCTTCAGTTCTGTTACTAGTTCAAAATTAATGAAAATAAGAAAAAGACAGAGGTGTTGCTACGACAGCTGAAACAATTCCGCGATATAAATTGTGCTTTACCATTAGGTTCAGTATTCCCTTCAAACGTGTAGCTGTGAGGAAAGAATAAATACAACTTCTGAAATTCAGAATTGCGAAATAATCCTTTTGGTGTTGTAAGTCTGTGCAGTATAGTTCTTCCTCTCCTTTCCATTAGTTTTTGCTCTTCGTCTGTTTAATCACATCCTGATTGACATATGCCAAGTTTATTGCTATTTCAGCAGCCAATTTTTCGTTGTAGTAATCCAGTTACCGGTGATACAGTGCTGTTTTGAGATATCCACTGCGTCATCAAAGGTCATCCATAATTATCACTTATAAAGAACGTTACTGAAGGTTTAAAAAAGCGACTATTGGTATATGTATACGTTAATACTGGAATTAGTAATATAACATTTATTTTATGATATTTCTTGATGTTCAGAGAGTTGTTATTTAAAATACTGCAGCTACAAACAAAAGCATTTATCTCTGTGTTACCTGTAAAATGGATTCATTCCTCACTCTGCTGTCTGTTTCTGTTGTCTACCGCCATGATACTCTTGAAGAATATCTGGTCCTGTCATCAGTAGGCCTTAATGTTATTTATAACTGTCTGTGTGGTGCAGCTGTGTGCGTTTGTTCGTGTTTGCTTTCAAGTTCAGTTTCTGGACTGATGTATCATATTAAAGTTATTGCAAGATATCTAAAATAATGTGAACGTTCCACTCCCATTACATTTACGACACACTTTAATTCGCTTAATGTAATAAAAATCTTCTCCTAAAATGTTTCAAAGTGTTTTAAATTAAAACTTATAAGGATAAATTCCATTAATTCTGTGCCAGGGACGAAAAATTAAAAAGCAAAAAACTTGGCGTTTGTCCTGTTCCCGGCGTCGAAACTTCACTGCAGCACTAATTACCGTAGAAGCATTATGGACAATCTTGTCAGCCTGGTCCTTCATCACTGACTTTATTATTCAGTGATCAAGAAATATACGAAAATGAAAAAAAAGTTAAACATTCTCTTTATATCTTTCCTGACACATAGCGGTCTCCCAGCTTCGTCTCGCAAATCTTCAGCTTATTAGTAATAAAAAAAAAGACAAATTAATTGTTGATCAGCTTTGAACACATAAGAGTTATCTTGTCATCAAAGTCCTTGAAATTCATCTCTACTAATTACTTAATTTAATTTTGTTTTAAACTGAGAGTTTAAATACATAAACACTATTTTTCATCCATTATTGGATGTGAAAATCTCATTTGAGATTAAATCAAACACAGTAAAAACTGAATGAAAACACAATTCTTTCAGGTTATTAAGAGGATTAAAAACGTTGGATCGCGAACGATTAATAATTCTTATATATATATACGCGTGTGTATCTGCACATTTGCGTAGTTTTTATTTGTAAAAATTTAGTTTTTTTTATATTCAGAGAGGTTTAATTCAACACTATATATTTAAGGTACATACTCACATAATTATATCCGAAATATTTATTTATACTCACGCAATCACTCTAACAATAAAGGGAGATAGAGATAGGTAGAGAGATAATGTTGCACATTGACGATGCAAAATAATAAGTTACTATTTTGTTTATTTCCGTGGTTTAGGATATTCATATTGTAACCTTTCTGAATTCATCTTCGGTAAAAAGTAACGTTTCTTTTCAGTAAGACCTTTATTTAAGATTTAGGCAAGCACCGAACTTACTTTAGATGAAAAAAAAAAAATTAAAACCGGTCTGGAACATAACATGGCCATTTTCTCGTCAATCATCTTCATGAGAGGATTTTAAAAACCTTAATCCATGTGAAAATTTAAATATATTTGGTGGAAATTCTGGCTTCTTACCTTTATAGTGTCCTAACAAAGGCGATTGAGGGTTGTTTTTGAAGCTCCTTTCCTTTCGTAAAACCTCAGAAAACATCAGAATTTAAATCTTTGAAGCACTGAATATTTGGTGCTTTGATCTATAATAGCTTCAATTTCGCTGTAACTAAAGTAAAATTGCCCTCTTGAACTAAATATCCTGCCCAACTTTTTGTTTTTCTAATGGAAATCTTGCAAGTTTTTCATTGGTAAGTTAAAGTTAGAAATTCAAGACAAATTCATAATATATATATATATATATATATATATATATATATATATATATATATATATATATATATATATATATATATATATATATATATATATATATATATATATATATACATATTTCTATTCAAGTCAATGGCATTGTTCGCAGATGCTATCTTCTTATCAAGACTTTGAATCAGTATATACGTCTTCTTTTCTTCTGGTTCAGTGGACTTCAGGAATAAAGAAAATCTCGAGTAATTTTTCCATATTCCTGAGAAGCTTGATAAGAAGACAGTATCGGCGAACAATGCCATTGACTTCAATAGAAATTGCATAAGAGAGAAAATCTGCCCAAACAGCAAATATATAATAATGCCATTGACTGTCAATAGAAAATGCATAAGAAAGAAAATCTGCCCAAATAGCATATATATATATATATATTTATATTATATATATATATATATATATATATATATATATATATATATATATATATATATATATATATATATATATATATATATATATATGCTTTTAAAAGATTTTCGTTATGCAGTTTTATAAAGTCAATGGTATTGTTCGTATGATACTATATTCTTATCAAACTTCTCAGAATATGGAAAATTATTTTAGATTTTTCCTTAATCCTGGAGTTTCCATTTAAAAAGAGAAAAAGAAGAAAACGTATATACTGATTCAAACCCTGTAAAGAAGATAGCATCTGCGAACAATGCCATTGACTTGAATAGAAATATGTGTATTTATATATATATATATAACTGTATATATATATATATATATATATATATATTATATATATATATATATATATATATTTTATGGATATATATATATATATATATATTGTCACGATGATGGTTTTGCGGAACTGCTGGTTCCATTTCCCTTTTGTGTGATTGCTGCCTCTTTACCTTCAAGTTTTTTTGTTTTGATGCTTTCATGGTGAGCTAAAATGTTTTCTGTCGTCAGTCGGGTCTGGTAAGCGAGAGTAAACGGCATGGCAGCAACAGCAGGCAGTTTTGGAGTCGACGTTGGTCGAGTTTTTGAAAAAATTGGAACGGCTAAAGTGGAGCACGACGTAGAGGTGGAGTGTGACCAAAGTCTTGACCACGAGCTGCTCATCTTGATGACAGCGTGAGGGAAAATCCTGACGTCATCAGGCATTCTGGTTTGTGGGTCTTGTCCCTAGTTGTGCAGCTGAGGGCTGTCTTGGTGACCCGATGGAGGACGTATGTTTGGTTTTTCTGCCTGCTGTTGTTTATTTTTGCTTTTTTTTTTTTTTAAAGCTACTTTTTGTTGTTTATTTTAACTTGATTTTGTTAAGTGCTATGTTTTTTGGTTTTTCTTGTATTTATGGTTTTTATCTTTTACCAGACCTTTAATTTAATTCTACTTATAACTTAACTTTAAATAAATTAATATTAAGCTTATTTTATTGTTTTTGTTGTTTTCCTCTCATTGTTTGTTGCATCTAAATCATTCATGGCAGCCCCGTCCTGAGTATGTTAAAGAACTATAACGGCCCACTTCAGGATATATATATATATTATATATATATATATATATATATATATATATATATATATATATATATACATATGTGTGTGTGTGTGTTTGTGTGTTTGTGTGTGGTGCAATGTGTCATTTTTTTTCTCCTCTGAAAGATTGAAATGCTATGTTGATGTTCTCAGTGAAAAGCATCTTGAAAGTATAAGTCATCTTTATTATGAAGTAAAAGGAAACGAATGTTTTCAAACGTTTTCTTCTCTTTCCCACAGGAAATGCTTGATGACATCTTGTGGTCTGTTTGTCTCTGTTTACGTGTCCTAATTGGCGTCTCTTCTGTCTGTTGAAAGACCTTTGTTTTGGATTGGTTGAGAAACAGAGGACTTGTGAGCCACTTTAATTTTTTTCTTATATGAGTTTTTTGGTCTGTAAAGCAGAGATTAATCCTTTTCTTCATGCTAACATTATGTTTAACTGAGACCAAATAAAAGTTTTTTATACTAACTGAAATAACAAACTTACTTGTAAAACAATTCATTTATCTACAAACAGAATGGTTCAGTAAAATGTTTTTAGTTCCTAAATTACTCAAAACATATGCTAGTAATAAACATATGTTGGTTAGTAGAAATATGATTATATTAACATCAAAGATAATACAAAAGGTGTCGAATGCCTATCTTCTACCAGATTGAAGATGAAATTATCCAAAGGACTCTCAGCACCATACTGCTTCGCTTATTCGTTAGGTCGATAAGTAAAGAGAACCTTACAACTAGACAGAAATACTTGTTGCACCGTCATAACCAATGATTCTTCAGCCTTGTTTATGGCGACATCTTGAGTGTTCCATTCCTGAAGAATCTTGTCTGGCGTCCAAAACAGCTTTTGGAGCACTTTCTCATGATCCCTTTTGGGAATTTATCATTACCATAACTGTGAGTTAAATTCTGCTTCACCTTAGTTTAACCACATCACTGAGCTGATTAACAGCTTCCTAGGGCTGGCTCAGAAGGATTAGATTTATTTTACGGGCTAAGAACCAATTGGGACCTACAGGTTACCATAATTCAACTAATTATATCGAGAAAATTAATTTCTTCTCACCAGGAATACATTCCTCAATAAAACCGATCACTGGCCGGCCGGATATTGTTGGGCCCAGCATTGACAGTGAAAAGGTAATCAGAGAGAGAGATTTTGTAATTTATTTCTCTATTAGTATTATATCGAGACTTTTACACCAAAATAATTAATGGTAACAAAAAAAAAATGATCTTGGAACGTTTAATTTTTAGTACAAAATTAATTTAAGATGAATGAGGTGAACAGAAATTATTTTTAGTTTTTTTTAAAATTAATTAAAACCGGTCTGGAACATAGCAATTCTCGGTTTCATTTTTTATCGTCTGTAATCTGTTCGGATAAAAGTGCCAGTTTCCACACGCATACATCACACACACAAATATTTATATATTATATATTTTATATATATATATATATATATATATATATATATATATATATATATATATATATATTTTTTTATATATATATATATATATAATAAAACCCCATTGACCACTTAGCCTAAATATTTCCTCTCACTTTCTGGATAAGGTTATTAATATGGACCTTGAGTCTGAGGAAACCATAAATTAAAAATTAACATTTCCATCTGGGATTTCAACTAAGGCAACTTTTGTTAAAGTGAGACGGTTACAACATAACCTCATTTTAAAAAAGGATATAAATCTATTTTCTCATATAGCCTATATTTCTGTCGAATTCAAATGCACTTTATATATATGCAATATACCTATCCTCACCATCGTTTCCTAGCGTCGAAACATTAAAATTTAAATCACAAAGTCATACACAAAAGAGACACTATGGAGATTCAGTCTGAACCGAACAACGTTCTAAAAAAAACCTTCAGTTTGCAACAAAGCCTTTCCGGGGAAAGGTGCATTTGAACGAGACCATGTTTTACTTCGGGACTGCAGAGGTGATCTCAAACTCATGAACCTGAAGTTTATTGGCCGTTATACAAGATGAATCGAGAAATCTTGCCATTAAAACGCTACAATAAACGCAGGGTGAAAGACGTCTGAGAGCAACGTCAAACATTGAATATATTGCTGACTTGACCCGTATTCAAAATTTATGGTCCAAATAGGATTTCTGAATATGGCCTAGTTCCGGTGGTTCAGGAAAACAAATAGTTTAGTGAAATGATGAATTCGAACAATATTTCCTACTACTATATTGGAGGCGTTGTATATACAAATATATATCAATAAATTTAAATACCTTTAGACAGCTTATTTGTCAGGATTTGCTGTGTGGATATGTCAATTTGGCCGTTTAAGACTGATATCTGTGACCTCAGTTGCAACCCTCACACGACCTGGAGTTAAATATTGTACCAAATGAAAAAGTAGAACCTATTCTGTTGCATGTCAGAACTGTGAAATGTTTCAGGTAAATAAATACAGATTGGGTAACAGTACGCATTTACCCAGAAAATATTTCCCCAGGTGTGCAAAAGTTTCATTTTTTTCCTAGGTTGTAAATTCTCCCCACAGCAAAAAGTTTGCAAACCAATGGTCAAGTTAAACTATTTAGCAATTCTAATAATGACTGGATTTCATACAGCCTACACTGGACAGGTATGTTGAACAGGATATTGTTATATAATTATTTTATGCCTGATGTTAATAAAATTCGTATTTTCTATCTTGATAATTACTAACTTAGTAACTTTGTTTAAAGTCTAACATGTGCTATTAAAAGGGAATTAAAAAATTCATGAAAACAATTAATACAGTTACTGCATTATCATAAGAGAATTTTTTACCAATCAGTATTGAATGTTTTTCCCAACATAAATATATTTCTACCAGATCTATTTATACCTACAGAGATAGATAGATAGATAGATAGATAGACAGATAGAGAAGCCAGAAAGTTGAGGCGCTCTCGTTTTAATAATGCTTTTATAAGAAACCAGTAGAAAATCTGTTATGATTTGGCCTCATTATCATAATTAAGGATATCGAACAAGTACTTTGCCTCTCCAAATCTTATCAGATTGAAGAAAGAAAATTATGAAAAGATTTCAACTAAGATTTCATCATAATTAAGCACACATTTATTAATGCTTTTAGATTAACATAATTTCATATGAGAAAAAATTACTAAAACTGTATATAAGACTAAAATTAAACTTACCCATGTAATAATATAATCAGTCCTCCCTTTTTGTCTTTTCCTTATTTGTTCACATAATTTTACATATATTTTTCTTAACATTTCACTCCACAATTATAAAAAGTACCTTCTTGGCAATTTAAAAATGCAGTGTTTCAATAACTGTGTGTTTTTAAATAAATTTAACTACAATCTTAAAGCAATAATAAAACCCAAATGTAGGATATCGGAATCTTTCTAAAACTATCTTCTGGTGTGATTTTAGATTAATGCCTGCCTAGGAGACTATCATTAGATATGATATGTCACAATGTAAAGATACTAAGAATTTTACATTTCTTCAACTAAGAAAAGTTCACTGACCTCGGAAATGAGAACATCACTTAATGATCTGACAATTAATGTTCAGATATTTATATTTCACATTTCGCTTGCATTTTAACTAAAATATTTAAAACATGCTCAATAACGTTAATGATAAAATCAAACTGGAGCAAACATGACTGATATACAGTGCGAATATTCCACAAAATAAAGAGGGAATTTCATTAATTATTCAAATGTATGAAGAGAAATGATCTTATATACCACTGACTCTGTTGCATTTACGTGACGTAAGCTGAGGTTTAGAGGGAAGGTAATATATATGAAGTTCTGCAAAATAGAATTCTCCTCCTCCCTCAGGATATGCAGAAATAATAGATAGGTATATTGGGTTTCCTGTTCTTCCAACCTCTGTATTTTAAGATATATGAAAATTATAGGTAAATAGCTAGCAACTTGTAAAATAGTGACTATATATTATGAATGGTTAAAGAGCTGTGTCCTTTGATATACGATGTCTTTTCATAAAATAAAAACCTTTAGAGCTTCATCATCTACCTTAAATTCAGTCCTACTCAAGAACAGCGTGTATGTGACTGGAATTCAATAAAACAACGTTCAGATCGTAGCTAAATTCCGCCCGTGATTTGTATTTCGCACGAGGGAAAGCTTTTCGATACCTGTTAACTCACGGTAAAGATGAACTAGGTCATGAATAGGCTCATGCACTTCCGATGTTTGATGCTCTGATCGGCTGAGAAATGTTCTACTTTTGCTTCATGTCAAAACGAGATCATTCGCAGGATTAGAAAAGAGGAGAATTATGTTATTTTGAAGAGGCACAAAAGTGTCAATCTCCCCAGTGAAGGTTATCTCAGAGGAGATTATTAAGATGACCATGTTCCCAGGGTCATCGTTAGGGAAAGAGAACTAGATTCGCTATATATACAGGACTGCCAAACTCATCTGAGGGGTACAGTTCAACCTTTGGGAATGAATACTGATGTAAGGCCGGTTAGCTATGAGCTTATCTCATGCTGATGTGTAAGACCAGCATTATGCAATCCTTAGAGTGCACAACCATTGTGTTTATGGAGGAATAATTGACAGCCTTTCCCACAATGTAACTAGGTTTTGGCTGTAACTGTTACCGCTTTGGTTTCTAGAATCAAATAAAATAAGGAAACATGATGGAATATCTGTAATTTTGCATTCTGTTGGGAACCATAAAGAATGTAAATGAAAGATTAATCATTTAAGGGTAGTGGATAATTATCTAGTCATATCAAAACCAATTGGATCATGTATATATTTTGTTTAGAAAGGAGAATAATAAATTACTCGTAGACAGGGTTTACTAGAAGCACTAGCAATTTTACCTTAAATAAGAAGAAGTCGTATAAGAGCACAGTAAGGACACTTGGCTACGTCAATCCAGCAGGACATTTCTGTAATAGTTTATCTCAGAGTTTTGGCAGTTCATTGTGACATCTAAGAAGGTTTTTGATGATCTAGTTTAAGCTGGCCTTATATTAGCACGGGCTCGAGCCATTGACAACACCATATTCCTATTTTACGTTTAGCAGATGAATATTCAACCATGATAATAAACATATATACAAAATATAATGAATAAACTTATATATATATATATATATATATATATATATATATATATATATATATATATATATATATATTATATATATATATATATATATATATATATATATATATATATATATATATATATATATATATTTATATTTATATTTATACATATGTGTGTGTGTGTGTATGTAAGTAGATGTCTATGAAAACTCAGTTGCAGAATTCCTGTTATTTTGGTAAGTGAGCCCGTCCGGAATTTTTAGCCAAAATAGGAATTTTTGAAATAAACCTTATTACGATACCACGGGTATTGTTTTGAAGCACTAGATTTTCTAAACTTCGACCACCCAGTCCAAATATGTATAGCAAAAATTCTCCAACAAAAAGGAACGAAATTAATAAAGGATAGTAAGAACTTGCGTATGTTTGAGGAAGCTTTTAAGAAAATAAAATAAAGCTAAAAAAAGCCAAACTCATTTCATTTACTTTTTCTAATATGAAAAGATACAACAGAAAAAGGACTATTACTTCTTTAGAATGTTGTGTATTGTGTACTGTTCCTCATTATGGGTTATAACGTTCTCGAGCCGGGCCTGTTCGATTCTCCGCAGGCCAATGAAGAAACTATATAAATTTATTTCTGGTGATGAAATTCATTTCTCGTTATAAGGTGGTTCATTTCACCAATGAGCTGACCCGTTGAACATTTCTTAGCCACGTAAAATTAGTCTAATCCTTCAGGCCAGCCCTAGGAGACTGTTCCTCAGTATTAAAAGGTAAATTTTAATTTTGACTGATATTTTGGGTTATTCAGATGATTCTTCGATTGAATTAAATATAAATGTAAGTGTTCTGTAGTTTTTTAGATGATTTTCCTTAAAAAGGAAAATAGTAGTTATATGAAATATATATATCTATATACATTTTATATATATATATATATATATATATATATATATATATATATATATATATATATATATATATATATATATATATATATATATAGTGGTAACTCATTGACAGAGCGTTACTTTCAAATCCACAAGAAAAGATTTGGTCGCGATGTTGGTGGTGTTCGCAAATCATGTGAAAAGTTAGCAAAGTGTGCTTTACACATACTTTTTAAAAGCGCATCATGTGTTTATACATTAATTAATAATGACAGATGGAATAAGAGTGACTGGGAGCAACAGAGAGAATCGTCAAATTTCTGAACGGTTATTTTAGACTGGGCGAGGGTTCCGGTGTCGAGGAGGCATTTCTATTTAATTTTTCTGCATCCTCTTCTCCCTGCCTAACCACAGCTGCAATGCACATCAGTCTACCACCAACTAAGATCATAATTTATAATGTTGTTATTATTTTATTAGAGCACACTCCTAAATCAGTTTATGTCTTCTCACGATTTTGAATTTGATTACTAGTAAGTGACACTAGACAGAGAGGGAGGAAGAGAGAATGCGTTAATTAGGAAAAAAAGGAAGTGACAAAAAACTGCCAAACGGGATGAAGGGCCATGGAGTCCACAGAAATTAGGCTGGCAGTCTAACTTTAATGATTAAACTTCCCTATTCCATATTCATATGTTGTGACAGGAAACTACATATCCTGGGAGCTCGCTCATCAATTTCGGCGCTCGGTAATTCCCATGTTAGAACAGTTATTGACTTCCGATCAGCCTAAACAATTTGTGGCGTGGTGAACGTGAAGTGAGGACAGTGAATGAGAATGAATAAACGAGAATTAAAATTCATGATACCGAAAATAGGAAAAGTGTAACGACTATGTAAATGGCAGGTATTAGTTGTAAAATAATGACTGGATCATAATGTTTTTAAATATTTCATTCGTGTTAGGAAAATGATGAGCGAGATATTGAAGGAAAGCTGTCATAATTCGTTAATGTTAGTAGAAATAAAGAAAGGATGATAGATAGGATGCTAGATACTTAGGGTGGATAGGCAGGTATTTGAAACAGTGCCTTGATATCCAGGAATACAGAAGCAGTCGTATAAGGTAGAGGTGAATGAATGCTCTTGACAAACATTTATATATATATATATATTATATATATATATATATATATATATATATATATATATATATATATATATATATATATATATACATAAATATATATATAATATACTTATTGATATATATAATATATATATATATATATATATATATATATTCGTTAAAAGCAATTGCTTTAGTGGCATCAATAAGTTTCTTTCAGGTATTTCATACATAACGGGTTTTTAATCTTTCTCGTTCTTCAATTTCTGGCGAAAAATGAGCAGGTACATTCCTTCTTCCATTTATTGATTTTTGTTGCATTTTTACAGCTGTTTCGATGGCATTATCAAAGGGACTACTAAAAGGGGGTTGTTTAAGGATTAAGCCAGACCTTGTGCTGGCAGTCGAGGCTCTTAATAATAAGATTTATCAGCACAACGGAAGACCAGGGAAAACTCTTCGTGATGCAAATTGTGGATCCGTACTAATGAACACTTACATTTACTTAATGCTTGCAACACTAAATTATATTGATAAACCTGCCGCAAATAACAGAAAATTCTCAGGCAAGGTGGATGCCCATGAAGGAGGAACAAAGATGCGATATAACGCATACTGGAAATAGAATAATCTCAGATAAATCTTCAGGCAAGGAAATGTCTGTTCTCTCAATTCTGAGCGTTCTTATTTGAGTTTTCTTGTGCAAAGAAAGGGAATGATTACATGGAATCAAATAAACAGAAAAACATTCAGACAGGTGTCAGTTAACATTCTGATCAACTAATCACCACTTGGAAATGGCCCTTGTGGATCCACTCGGAAGCAAAGCTGTCGTTATCAGCTTGATATTCAACACAGAATTCAGAGAAATTCTCTCATCCATGTTGATGACTACACTTAAGGTCTGACTCTTCATAATAGTTCAGTTTTGCTTTGGAGTGAAAGGCTGACCTACAGGTATATCTTAAGGACAGTCGTTAAATCTGCCTTTGACTATTCTGATAGATGTCTAAGCTTGCCTCAAGTAAAACATCAAAGAGGGAAATATTTTGGCGAATATTTTCCTTTGACTTCGCTTCTCTTCTCTCTCTCTCTCTCTCTCTCTCTCTCTCTCTCTCTCTCTCTCTCTCTCTCATCCCTTTGGATAGGCCACAATATATGCTTTTAGACTTAAGAAAATTCTGATTTGAAAGGAATTAAGAGGAATAATTCTAATGAAACATTGGAAAGGATACAGTGAATGAACCTTTCATATGTAATATAAAAAGTAAAAAGAACAAAATCGGAAAGATTTTAGCAAGTATTGTTATTTATCTAATACGTGTTTCCGCCACTTTTCAAAAGATTGTAGCATATATGACGTTTTACAGGCTACGATATTAGTGGTCATCACGTTAAGGACGTAATTTTAAACCCCATTAATCGCACCCAACGAACTGTCATCCTTGCAACGGTCCCAGAATAAGGCATTCTTTGAAAGGCTTTAACGCCTAAGGACTTTCAAGAGTTTCCATTCTTTGCAAAAATCTTCGGTCAAAATCCCTCAGAGAAAAAAAAATAGGTCTGAAGGGAGATGCGATCTCATTCACCATCAGTTTCCGGGCCAAAACCCCCACCACACGTGACATCACATTTTCAGAAAGGTAGGCGGTGAGAAAATATGCTCATGAAAACAGATTGGGTACATGTTAAAGGATACAGCGTACCCAGATCCTATCGTAAAGGGAATGCAGCAAACAAGTTCTCTGTTTGGTTAGGCTTTCTTTAGTTAAATGCGACGGGGCAAATGTTTACTCTTACTTGTGTAAAACAGTGATACAGAATGAACGCAAAAACAAAAAGACTAATTACATATATCGTCAGTACGTTATTCATGTTCATTAATTCATGTAAATTCATGCTTCTTATTATTCGGAGAGCCTCTCTCTCTCTCTCTCTCTCTCTCTCTCTCTCTACCTTCTCTCTCTCTCTCTCATTTACTCTCTCTTTAGAGGCAATTCAATCTGCCTTTGATAAAGCGGCCTTGCCATCGTTCTCACTAAGGTTCTTTTTTTTTCAGGCCTGGGCTAAACGATAAAACAATTGTTGGAAATAGAATAATCCAGATAAAGCTTCTGTGGAAATGCGGTTTCTATAATAGCAATTTTATAACATAGAGTATTAACATACACAATGACAGTCATTATCTATGATATTAAATATATAATATATATATATATATTATTGTATGACTATATATATATATATATATAATATATAGTTTTGCATTGGATCATGGTTTTACAGGTGTATCTTAAGCTACAAATTCGTTAAACTGCCAATTGGCTATTCTGTCTCGAAAAAACATCAAAAGGGGAATATATCTGCATAATTTTCCTAACCCAGACCACTGAGCTGATTATATATATCCCTAGGTCTGGCCAGAATATCAGATATATATTATCTGGCTTTTATCACATCATCATGGTTTTAGACTACAAATTTTTTGTGGAATTGAAAGGAATTATGCTCTAATTTACTCGTTTGAAAATAAATAACATATGTAACCGGAAAGAACATAATAATTGATAAGTATTTCGTTTATCTAATAACGAGGAACTGCCGAAAGGTGAGTACCAATGACAAGATCAAGCTGCCGAAAGCGACGTTCAGTGGACCACTCGGCTGCCAAGAGTGTGGTCTAGAATTAGTCCACTGAATGCCGTTATCCTAGTTTAACCCTAAATAACAATTATCTTTGAAAGGCCTTTAACGTCTAAGGATAACTTTCAAGATCTTATATTCTTCAAAACAAAAATCTTAATCAAAATCGGTCAGTGAGAGATAGCTTGAGAGTAAATGACGATTATATATTGCAAACATTCATGAAACAAAAATTTATGAATTTGCAGTGCATATTGGTCTAAACAGTGATGCGATTGGGTCTGTCAAAATAATAATTTTCACCATATAATCAGTTTATATATTATATCATATACGTGATATCATATATATATATATATGATATATATATGGTTAAAGATATATATATGTTAGATATATATATATATATATATATATATAATTCATGAATTTGCAATGCTTGTTGTCAAACAAGTTTTGTTTCATGAATGTTTTCCAAAATATAATCGATTGGCAAAAAGTTGTCTTCAAGTTATCTCTTAAACGTTGAAAACAAAGAATTTATATCACAGATAATTGTGTTTTAAGTTAAAATTAGCTGTAAACTTATAAGATAATTATTTTTATCTAATACCTTTATGACAGGTATATATTTCACAAATTTTGTCTGTCCCAATTGGTCTTGAGAAAAGACGTAAACTTTCATCAATTTTTTCTATCTAATGAATAAATAACAACACTTGGTGAGAAAACATTTGAAAAATAACAAATTTCAGGCATTTTGAAAAAATTGAAACAGCAACCCATGAACCTGGGTGATCTCCACAACGTTACCTTCCTGGTGGGAAATTCACTGCTTCACCATTGTCAGTCGATGACGTAATTTACTACTCTTGCTGGTGACGTTATGAAGTTACCAAGTGTCACTAGCATTTCAATTCTTAACTGATTTTTATTTTTAAAAATATCTCATTATCTTTGCAAATTCATTGTAGCAAAGTCTTCAAATAACATATAAAAGTCATTTTAATAGATCTGAAATCAACATTCCTCTTTAAGTTCCGATTATTCGTCACTTTCCTCTACAGAAATACTGCCAGTTTTTCATTTTAACCCTTTCCTGCACGAACCATGGTTATGTGCGTCCGAGCCACCCATTTCGATTTGCACAATGAATGCGGGAAATTCGTCTTGTAAGGTAAGTGCGTCATAACAGAGGTTTGAATATAACGCCACGAGATACTGCTTCTCCTCATAGCATGCTGTCTGTGGAACTTGTGGCTTGCGCATGCGCCAATGTTTCCTTTTCTAGACGTCAGTGTGACCGCATGACATGACCTGTGAGGTTTGCTTATCAGTGCTTCATATTTAAAGGCCTATAACGCCGTTATTTCTTGCTCAGTTTTGCAGATTTTTTGTTGCAAAGGAATTTCATATTGTTTTGAAAATGCCAAAGTGTGTTGGAGTGCTGTCGTATAAGGGTGACGGCCCGAAATATTAAGTGAGCAGTTGGAGAAGCCAGCATGTGAGGGCTTCATCCCTGCTTACAAGTTCTGTTTATCGGACCTTACTGAGTTCTAAAATTGTAATTTAACACCTAGAAAGATAGATGGGCTATTGATGTCTGCGGAGAGTGAAAGTGACACAAATACTAGGATACCAGTGAGGATTTTACGGCCGATATTGAGAACGCAAGGCAGGAAGGGAAGGGTTAGGGAGAGGGATTGGTAAGCCTGCCTTCCACGCTGCTCAGTTCCTTCCCCCTCCTGTTCCTGATGATGAAGGTGAAGGATGGTCTACGGATCCTGACTCCCTGCATTGCATGAATTTACAGATGTTTCGTGGCTGAAAGTGCCAGTGCCAATGAGCGCCTTACATTTCCTCCAGCTCTTTTCACGAGAGAAAGACTCCGTTATTTGATGGAGGAAACCCTTCATTATGCCATTTATTGCAAGGATGTTCTCAAACAAAAAATCAGGTTGAAATTCTGATGCAATTTTACCGAATTACTCATTAAATCGGAATGCGCAATTGTATTGGGTGTGTTGAACGGATGTATTGGTAAATATAAAAAATACTATCTAAGTTCCAATTAGTGATGTCATATACAAAGTTCGTGCAAGTATCACACCATTTTCACGTAATGAATCGGCTAGTGATACCACCAGAATACCGATAGATGATATCCTTGTGCGACCAGTGCTCGAATATATCTTTCAAAGTGCGTAACCCTCAGATGCCAGTGAAATATAGATCACAAATTATTTTTTGTTTGAGGCAGAATCCGGTTATGTGCTTGATTTTATGGTGTGGCGCGGTGTAAATCGTCCCTCGCGCGACGGGGTTTTTCAGTTGCATGGCCCATATCTGAATAAAGGTTATCACGTGTACTTGGATAATTATTACAACTTCGTAAAGCTGACAGAAGAGCTAGCTGTATGAACACAGAGTGCACATCACACTTCACGGCTTATGAGAGGTCACCAAAGGCACTCGAGGCAAAAAAACCTCCTCCTGCAGTATCAACTTCCGAAGGGAGGCAATACTTTTATTTTGTGCTGGTTGGTTACTGTAATAACCAACTTGCAGAGCACGGACAAGGAAGAGTATGTTAAAAAAAGGGGAAGAAGAGTAGAGTTACTCAGGTGGTGACTGCGGCAGTACCACGACCTGTTGCCACTGGGGAATACGTACATTATATGAAGGGAGTTGCCCACTTTGAGCAGATGATCAAATACTGCAGCTTCATACGGAAGACGTAGAAATAGTCAAAGAAAATGCTGATATACTTGCTGAAAATTGCATTGCAAAATGACTACATTTTGTATCGCACGTTTACCATAGACCAAAATAAACTGAGCCTCCTACAGTTCCAAGAACTAGCACATACCACTTCGATTGAATTCAACCTAGATGAGTGGCCAGTTGATGATCTTACCCTTCCCCATGCTGCGCGAGGTGTTGCAGCTGCTCCTGATGGCCCTGCCCCTGCACCTGTTTATGCTGCTATGTCCACCCCTGGTACATCAGCTGATGTCTCTCCTGCCACTACCACTTCTGGCGACGTTGCTATGCTTTCGGTACCTCAAGACAAAACTCCAAAACGAACCCGTATCCTGTCTCTCTCGTGGCATTGTGCACGTGCCAGACTTCAGGAAGCAGAGTCTGAGGTGCAGTGTTTGCTCTATGAAGAGCATTCGAAAGGACATACGTATCAGTGTGCCTCGTGCAGAATGTATACCTCTGCATAAAACGCATTGCTTCCGTGATTACCCTACGAAGCGGAGTTACCGGTACTCGTACACCACCACGGCACCTCCCTTAGGTGGGGAGATTGGAGCAGTAGAAGGAACATCAGGAACGCCTCCTACTCCTCCTCCTAGTCATACGACGTGAACTGCAAGGTCTTCAAAATAGAGGAGGAGGCACTAGCACGATATGAAGACCAGGATTGTTGATGAGTACTCCACATTATATTTCATATACATATATATATATATATATATATATATATATATATATATATATATATATATATATATATATATACAATATATTATTTTATGGTAATCTTTGTGATTTTTTTATGTTTACACTATTTTCTTGTGCTTTCAAGTGTTAAATATTTTTTGGCCAAAAGGTTTTATTATCATGAACACAATTTATCATGTATTTGTATTTAAAAAAAAAGGATATTACCAATTATAAGCATATTAATTTTTTTTTTTTGGCAAATTTTTAAATTTAAATGAACATAACTTAGGATATTTTACAAAAAAGCGTAAGTTCTCGCTTTTTTTGCTCGCATGAATAAGTGTACTTTTATCGGGGACGGGGTTGGGGGTGGGGTTTCTGTCATACTCAACACATATAGTAATGAATTATATATCATTAGAAACGAAAAGTATTGAATACTTGCTCAGGGTGTAAATAAAATCAGATATCTAAATTTACCTATTTTTTTTTTTTTATGCAATATCCCTTTATTCGTAGTTCTCCCTGGCTGCTCGCGCGAGTTACTTTATTTACTTTCTTATTAGAAGTTGTGCTGAGTCATACATAATACAAATAGTAATGAAGTATATATCATATGAAACGCGAATTATAATAATTTCTCAGCCTGTGAAGAAAAATTACATACCTAAATTTGGCTATTTTTGGCGATTTAAAATAAAACGCTAGTAACAAACAGGTAAAGCTTACCGATAACCCACAACTCGTGCGTATGTTTTGCCTTTGTTTCATTTCACTTTGTCATATCGTACCTAACATTAATAGCAATGAATTATGTATCAAAACAAAAGCAATGTATTGTAATTTTGTGCTGCATAAAAAAAAGGTACCACAGTTGAGTTATTTTTGGTAAATTAAAACAAAGTGGCAAAATATTTTTCAATATGGCTAACCTCAACTCATGATATAGATGCTTTATTTTGGTTTTAGGGATTTTTAACATGACATAATAAATTGCAATTCATTAGCTTTATAATGACACCAAATTCACTAACGTAGCATGAAACATAAGGTTACATGGAGCGATAAAAAAAAATTGCTGCTATGCAAATTCATACGGCCCGTGGGGACAGCAAATGGGACACAGGTCCAACCGACCAGGCCAGTATCGTGAAAGAGTTATTAACTACAAACCAAGGAGTTTAGGTAATACCCAAAAATCTATATTATGCTGTAAGCAACTTTGGCTATAGAATCTAATTTCCTTCAATAATGGCTTTACATTTGAACATATACATTTTCCAGCAATTAATATGAGATAATAACGACAATGAACAATGTAAAATCAGCGGTTATAGTAAGAATTTGTGTTTAGCTAACTGGCTACACTGTAGGAGAGTAGTGTCTGCTTAACTTACATGGAACAGAATAACTGCTTATTTTCTTGGTTAAAAAGATATAGATAAGGCAGCATAATAAGACCAAATGGATATTTCATTTCACCCCAAAATTATTTCCTAAATCTTCAATGTTGAAAATAGCCTAAGAACACGCACTATTGATATGAATATTTGTTGTAAATTGAATTTGTTATTGAAAATAAGTGATAGTTGGCAGCTACGTCAATAGGTAAACCGCCTGAGTGGCAACGCTTTTTCTGACTCCTTTCTTACGAATGGTTGGAACAAAAGAAAAACATTCCGGTTGTAAATGGTTGTTACAAGAGAGTTTATCGTTACTTATTTTTGCGTACTAAAATCCCTTTACTTTTTGTTACTTCGTATTTGCATTGAAGCAGTTTATTGCCAATATATAAACACATACTCTTTCGTTCATTATCCTGATGATGATCAAGAACTGGCTTTTGTAATTGAAAATTATATATATTGCAGTGTTAACAAATAATGGAAGGCTTTCTCTTGATGATAATGTTATAGCTTTCCAAGAGGGCGCTTGTGGTAGCAAAAGGCCTCTTATGCTATTGATCTCATAACAGGAGAACTTGATCAAACAGGTGGGTGCGTTTGGTAAGGTTCTACATGACTGGGCTGTTTGCTAGCATGTACATGACAGTAGAAGAGTAGAGATTGTTTTCGCAGATAGAAAATTTATATATCTATGTTAAATATGGGCTAAAATAATTTTCTTAAAGGTAATACGTTAGGCAAGTGTCAACGCGAGATAAGAATTGTCTTAAATATTTGATTTATGGTTAAATCCAAATACTTCTGAAAATCTGACCTGCACTCTTCCTCGTGACTGAATTTGCACAGTTATCTTACATCCCACCTCTTCATTGTCTATTTCATAATCTTACTCTAAAATATTTGCGCGTGTAATTAAATCTACGCATCAAGCCTAGATATCAAGCTTTCATTTACTATTTGAAAATCCTACCCAAACACATTTATGTGTGTTATATACTTTATAGCTCGCTGGTATTGTTAGCGAATTAAGCTGTATAAAGCTATATATCTAAATCGTGAGGGCGATATTTCACGAATTTAGCTTTTCAGAAGAGCACCATTTGCTAACATAAATAAAGGCATATATCCTTCATATGAAAAGTTTCCCTCAATGGTCATAATTTAAAGACTGCTCGTTTACCAAGATAAATGTGAATCCTCTTAAGATTTATATAGCGGAATAAGAGCTGGGAAAGCATTTGAGCACTGTTCATATAACAAATTGATATGTGCATGAGCATACGTACAGTACACATACACACAAAACACACACACACATATATATATTTATATATATATATATATATATATATATTTTGAATTACTATCAGTTCAATGAAACTTATTTGTGCTAATAATTTTTTAAAAATCAGAAAGTTGAAAAATATACATAGATATGGCAGTTAAAAGTGGAAGATCTCAAATTCTTATTTAGACTTTATAACTTAGTGGATCATTTTGAATATCAGATATTTGCAAATATGCCCAACGGATTATATAAGTAAGGTTTTAATATATATATATATATATATATATATATATATATATATATATATATATATATATATATATATATATATATATATAAATATAATATATATATATATATATATATATATATATATATATATATATATATATATATGTGCGTATATATATATATATATATATATATATATATATATATAAGAATATAATATATATATATATATATATATATATATATATATATATATATATATATATATATATATATATATATATACCATATATGGATATTATTTATCTTTCTTAAGGGCATATTTCCATTACAAAAAAAAAAAAAAAAATGAACGATCAGTTCCACATCCCGTTAAAACTAGGGCTACTGATAGCGCCACTTCTTGGAATCAGCCTTCAAGTATCTAAGAGAAATACAGGGCATTAAAAACATAATTCATGATTTGTACGAAAATGAATGAAAATGAACGATCAGTTCCAATATCTTGTTTGCAAAAACATTTACACTATAGTGTGATAGCTATAATGACCTTGCATCAGCTGTTCTAAATTCTCAATGAAATAATATACAATTTACCTGAAACTGTTAGAAACATAATTCACTAGTGTATTCTTTTATTATTTTTATAAAGCAAACTCTTTTCTTAAAGCTATATATATATATATATATATGCCCATATATATGTTTATAATATATATAAGTGGCGCATTTTCAGGGACTTAATTAAAATCGTCAACTGTTCAGTCATTTCATTTTCCTATGATTTCAGTATGCACTCATTCATTAATTTAAGTATCCGTTTACTTGATTTGTTTTTATGTTTATAGGGTTGGTTTCTCTCTCTCTCCCTCTCTCTCTCTCTCTCTCTCTAAAAGTCTAAATACATCTAACTATCTGTCTATTTATCTGTCATTCTATAATAAAGGAAATAGTACCGATTAAAGTAGAATTTAATGTCTTGAAAATAAAACACTACCAGATAGAACTGAGCATGCAAAATTTTTGGGTTATTAATTACTCCCAAGGTATAGTGAATTCCCATATTAATGGGTATTTGTGGATTACGGCTTATGAGCGTGCAAATATGAAGTCTTTGAATGAATCTAATAATGCTCATGTAAAAAAAAAAAACAATAGATAATAAAATAGTAATTTCAGCAACTCCTAGCCTCAGCGCACTGGAAATAAAATAAAGGAACGCTCCCTACCTTGATGAAAAGGGAAGAAGCGCCCTTGTACCTCAAAGGGTCTGTATATCCTTAAGAGAAAATATAATATACAAATGAATGGTAATCTTCGGAGAGAGATTAAGAAGCATCCCACACAAAATCTTTTAAGGTCCAAAGAAATATAATCGGTGACAATTTATCCTCCTAGATCTCTGATGTTAGCCATTTGTTGCCACAAAGGTTGACCCAGTTTAGCCTCCGATAAAAGAAAAACGCGACCGATTTTCGCACTTTTTTTCTCTTGGTAAATTTCCTTTTGTTGTGACTGGTAGCGAGCTCCAGATTCTGACAACAGGCAAAATTCTAGATTTTTTTCTTTTTATTTTTTTCAGTGCAGCCTTGAAGGCATAAAACATGGCGTATTTTCATTTTCAATTGTAAATATTATTATCATTATGCTGGTTAGATTTGTCAATATGTATAGTTTAGCGTGATGAAGATCGGTGCTTATTGATTAAACTTTTTTCCGAAAGGTCAAATGTTTAAATTTTTTGCGACATTTATAATATGGATATTCATTTAATTTCTAGGATATGTCATTCATACAAACCATTTTAAATTTATTCCCGTAAAGTGCTCCATGTTATTCAATTATCACGACGCCCGCTACGGGAATATTTTAAAATAGTCTGCATGAAAGATATACCTTAGAAATGAAATGGATATCTATCCCATAAATGTGGCAACAGCAAAATCATTGAAATAGACCCAGTTAAAATGTAAATGACAACCTGTTGAGCTATGCATTATTTAAAAGACATATACCTGTTCAGAAAAGTGGCATTTAAACGCATAAATACTTGTCTTCCTTAGTGTCACTCCAGTTACCCTTTTCATGTTTTATGAAATTTTTTTTTTCTTACTCTACCTTTCCAAAAGTATCTCTCTCTCTCTCTCTCTCTCTCTCTCTCTCTCTCTCTCTCTCTCTCTCTCTCTCTCATAAAAAGATAATGTTGCTGAGAGTGATGTACGATGCAGTTATTGAATTTGAATTACAATTCAGTCACATGAAACTACTGCTGCAGATTAGATTTTCCAGGAATTTATCAATAATATCACTTGACGTGAAGATGGAATGGCTTGGAAAACCCTCGTAATCACCATTTAGCTAATTCTGCACCAACCGACCTGTATTTACTAATGTGTAAACTACTCTGACCGCAAGTATCTTCGCCTTTAGAGCAACAGATTTTGACTTAATGTGCACGTAAATAGTAAGTTGAATATGTGTTTGTGTCTAAAAAAATAGGTAATTAGATAGTTTCTTTAGATAAAGCTGACCCCGTAATGTTATTTTTATTGTTATGATTTTATTGGTTATTTTTTATTGTTTATGGCTGCGCCTGTCTCTTTGTCTCTTTGTTAAAAGAATTACTCCAAGATACGTGTATTCTTAAAGTTAACCAAGGGTAGAACACTCAATTCGTAATAAAGACCTTGTTAGTTACTTATCTATTTTTGAGGGGAGAAGTTTTAATCAGTCGGAACTGTATACTCTAGGTCAACAGAAGACGGACCAAACTTAAAAACTGGTTGATTACTTGTAGAAAAAACTTAACAAAAGTTTTAGAGCACTATGCAATTGCCAACAAGTGAAAGGTTATTTTTTTCTCTTTGGAAGGTTGCATTAATTGGTATATGAATAGAAAATAAAGGTTATTTAAAATAGTAGGTAGGCAGTATTAAGCGATAATTTGAGGGAAACATTTGGCAGGGGCACATAGCTACTATATAAGATCACTCTCTGTCTATCTATATTTGCCCACAGATACTATTCTTAGTAGTTCATTTACTTGTCTTTTATTTCTTCTCTCTCTCTCTCTCTCTCTCTCTCTCTCTCTCTCTGTCTCATAACCAGTCCTTCTCACTCTCTCTCAGCATATTTTACACAGAGGAAAAAATAATAAAACATCGACGATGGGGATAAATGGTGCAATATAAATGACCAAGGATAAGAAGGTCCAGTATTGGTTTTTCTGTAAGAGGGAATCGGCAACCATTGGGGCAGAGACAATCTTGTCTGGTCTTCTACTTTTTAAGCCTAAAAGCTGTTTCTCGTGGACAAAATCAACTCGAAACCACGACCGTAAACAAATTCTGGCTCGAAAATATTGAGGAAATTTGTCATTTTCTTTGTTCAAAGTGAAGGTAGTAGGAAAGGTTTGTTTGTTTGGAGTCATCCTCCTAATTCATTCTTATGCAGCTCAGCGTACATACTCCAGTGCATTTAAATACGTTTTTATAAAGTCCTCATCTTTAAAACCTTGCATCTCTCTCTCTCTCTCTCTCTCTCTCTCTCTCTCTCTCTCTCTCTCTCTCTCTCTCTCTCTCTCTCTCACACACACTCTCTCACACACCCACACATATATATATATACTGTCCAATAAAGCACGAAGGAACGCGTGCTTGAGAATATCACTAAGTCCACGAGGCCTTAGTGATATACTGTATATACTGTATATATATATATATATATATATATATATATATATATATATATATATATATATATATATATATATATATATTCATTATTAAAATGTCACTTAATATCAAATTCACGCTACCTCGGGAATATCTCCGATGGAGAATTGTCGCCGAAGGGGAATTTATATAAGTGATGAGAATTGGAGATATTCCCGAGGTAGCGTGAATTTGATATTAAGCGACATTTGTAGCTTCATGATTGTATATAAATCACGGTGTGATAAAAAAATTTCATATATATATACAACGCCTGAGTAAGTGAAGAGTTAGTGAAATAATGAATGTGAAGAATTACACACAGGTATATATATATATATATATATATATATATATATATATATATATATATATATATATATATATATATATATATATATATATATGTGTGTGTGTGTGTGTGTGTGTGTGTGTGTGTGTATGTGTGTGTTTGTGTGTGTGTATACTTGTGTGTAATTATTCACATTTTTTATTTCACTAACTCTTCACCTACCCGGATGTTACTTTAATATTAATAATGTCATTTATCAAAACGTTCCTCACCAGCTAACGATGCTGAACGTAAAGCAATTTATTCGAAAATTTTACTCGCACATTTAATTCCTTTTCACCATAACTTGCAAATAATTTAGGACACGACTCAGCGTACTTATCCGGCGGCGCTGCCCTCAGAGCAATCAGCATACAAATAATCTAATTGCTAGGTATTCACTCGGTCGCCGTCGACTAATGATTCCACCCTCACGAATATAGTTTTAGCAATGGCCATGAAATCCAAGGCTTCAATATTCATGGTGCCTAAATTTCCGAATATTATTCCCTGAAATCTATTCGGACTCGTTTTGAAATTTTAGAGTCTTTAAGAAAAAATTGAACCCATCCCCAGAACTCCTTTGAATTTTTAGTGGCGGCAGAGTTTTTTTTTAAACCTCTTGCAAGATGAGTGGCTGAAGATTTTTCGTCCACGAGTCGTTCAGCGGAATAACGACGTCTTTGCGGTCGAGGCCGGAGAAGGTTGCTTTGCAATTTGTTGAACTGAGATCCTCAAAGCACTCTTACATAGGAAAGTTTGAATCATGAAACGTGGCGGCTCGGATGTCATTTTGGAGACGTCTGCATGAAGGATTTCTATTAACCCGCATGCATTCAGTTTCTCTTTACAGTTATTGTTCTATATAATTGTTATAATTTATATAATAAATATCGGGCACTGTAGGTGAAGTGCATTATTTAATTTCAATAGAATGACTAATGAATTCTTTTCGGTAACGTTATTATTTACAACACAATGACAATTCATAATACGTGAATTAAAAGCGAGGATTAACCGTGCCTGTATCAGCAAGGCAACTGCTGGCAGTACTGTACTTGTCAATAATTCGATGTATCATACAGTGTATTTCCCCAATATTGATAATATCAGTATCTAATATTCTTCTTTATTTTAATAGGTTCAATGTATCCTTAGCATATTATTTTACATGATACATTATCATGTGTAGATTACTGTTCAGATTTTAAGAAATAAAAAGAACTCCACAAATCCATCACCAAGCTGTGGGATCTAAGAAAAAAGAACTTGCTAACTCGTAATAGTTTATAAAGAATTTCCTTGTGGTAATATTATTATCAGTTTTATCTCTAAAATCCCACAAGACTGAAGAAATTTTTGATTGTGTAGATGTCAACATATTTAAGCACCATCATCACCGCTGTAACTGATTGCCTCGGACCAACTCTCATATCCCGATTAGTTCATTATCGATGGTTTGCCCGTAACACTTTGCTATTAGCGTCTATTAACGGTATACCGTATCCCTGACTATTACCTGTGATGGAGAGAGAGAGAGAGAGAGAGAGAGAGAGAGAGAGAGAGAGAGAGAGAGAGAGAGAGAGATTCTTTACCAGGAAAACTTTGAATGAATGGTGAAACTAATGAGACATGAGAGAATCTGTACAGTAAAAAATTTTATATACCACATGAACTGCAAGAAAGTAGAGAGAGTGAGAGGAGAGAGAGAGAGAGAGAGAGAGAGAGAGAGAGAGAGAGAGAGAGAGATTCAGTTGGAGACAGGGACATTAGGAATACAGCCATGCTAAGTTTATGAAGATTCAGTAATGGCCGAACACGGAACACTGAGTCTCTTGAAATGGCCGGGTTATTACCACCTCCTCCGCATGTGCCACTTTCCTATGCAGTGTTTGCGCTCCTAATATGCCGTCCATTTGGACAGATTTGTATGATATATTCCCTTTAAGAGCGTAGAAAGCTTACAAAGTGATAATTCTTTAATCATTATTTGTGTGAAGTCAATAAATAATTATGTTATTAGGTCTCTCGTGGTAACTTTCTTATTATAGTTGAAGCTTTTGATGGGCTATTAGAAGGAATTTATTTCACCCAAAAATCTTTCCAAGGAACCAGATATTGTCCAGCTTTGGACATAAAAAAAAATATTGACCATCTCACGAAATTCATACATTACTTATAGAGGTTGATTAATTAGCTGTACGGTAGTTCTTTTCTCCTTTGGGCTCTAAAAAAATTTTTCTTTTTATGAATTAAGCGTTGTAGAATTTAATCTTTAGCAAGTTCAAAGAAACATATGAAACTGCTTCGGGATGAACAATGAAAATGGGATTTAGATTTATTTTTGCTCTTTATTTCAACAATACTTTTACAAATAGGCTAGGTCGCATTGCAAGTGATTAATGAAACTCTGCTATCATTTTCCTTGAAATGATTTAAAAGTTAATTGATTCAAATTTCCTTCCAAGGTGATGAATGCATTTTAAAATAATAATTATGGAATAACTCATAAACCTTCATAACTATTGTTATGGATGGCATTCAAAGCAATAATCAGCAAAATTGAAAGATGTTAAAGGTAGCACCAAATTCGCTCCTGATAGAGAATTATCTTAAACTTATCCCTATACCGTTGTGTAGGCTTCACTCTCATGGCTATCTCTGCTTTATTTCCCAAATAATTGTGCTGCTGTACAGAAAATATATGATGGTATGCATTAAAAAGTGTGAGCATACTACTCCTAGATACAGAAAAATCATTAGATTTCTAAATCGTATTCTCTGAAAATTAATGGTTTTTCTTGTAAATAAAGGGAAGGATTTTAACGCACTCACTGAGGAGGAACACCGTTCAGGTGTTCGAAGGTCTTATTTTACCTTTTGCATATTAATACAATTCATCTATGTGACTGTGCATTTTTATTACATTAAAGGAAGGAATATTCGGTCCACAAACTCATGCAGATATATACATATCTAATCATCCATAATGCGCAAAAAACATATAAAAATGGAGCTTCGAGTTCTCAGGGACCTAGATTTACGACCCAAAATACCATCTCTCTCTCTCTTTTCCTTTTTCTCTCTGAAATGTGTTCGTTCTCGACTCTACAGTCGTCATTTATTCATATTCAGGAGCAAATGTTTTATTACCCGTGACGTCGACCTGAGGAGAGAGAGAGAGAGAGAGAGAGAGAGAGAGAGAGAGAGAGAGAGAGAGAGGAATTACCACTGGGAGAGAGCGTCATCAATGGCACATTATTATGCTAGAGTCTTAAAACTGAATATTCTCTTGGACTGTCGGGATTAATTCAGTCGTCGACTGCATTTGCCTCTTTCCAGAGGCACAATTCGTATTCTTAATATAACTTTCAGAGAATAAAAATGTACCGCATTTTTCTACGATGTCTGTGCAGAAAATGAAACTAATGGAGGTTACATTAGGATATTTAAAACAAAATTAGCATTCCTGTATCACAGTTTATTTTTAATGAAGGTTACATTACGATATTTAAAATAAAAATGTAAGAATTCCTATATCAAAAGACATTTGTTAACCTCTCATTTATTATTCATCGTATTTCATACTTACCTCATGGACCAGAAATATTCAGAAAATCTTTGTTGATTTGTAATTTACCTGATCAGGCCATCTGTGGAAAGACCTAATGAATAAGTCAAATATTTTTCATGCATATGCATAAAAATATTGAGCGATTCTTTACTATTAATTGAAATCGGAAATACTGGTATTTACCAACACAAACTTTTCCAATGGGTTTTATCAAGATATGCTCATGAAAAGAACTTTAATATCAATAGAATTCATAGGAAAATACATTCCAAGTTTTATTGGTTAAGGCAGTGATCAAGCAATTGCACGCTAAAGGCATCATTAAATTTTTGTAATGATAATTATCTTGAATTTGTTGTTATGCAGTTGTTTTTCTTTAAAACTCCCAAGCTCTGAAAAGGTAAACCACAAAAGTTTGTGGACATAAAAGAATAGAAAGATAATTCCAGGCCTTCTGCATTTTGTATGTTACGTCTAAGGGGACGCTGAGGAACAATAGCCAAAGCAAGGTGAGGGAAGGAGTGAGAAAATGACATCGTTTGTGGTAGCATTCAATTATCTTTTGATATTGATTTCATAAATTTAAGCATTTGAATTAAAGGTATGTTATGAATGTTATGCATGCTTTTGTTTAGGTATCAATTTAGGAAGACTGTCCTTTAAGCAAATAAACAAAAGGTATAACGAGCAACAAAAATTATATCCCTGTCTCTTAGAAGATACTAGATCAAATAGGATGTCTCTCATTCTCTCCGTATTGGTAAATCACTGGCACTCAGTTCAGTTTTAGGTAGATTTATCAAGACCTTCCGTCATCAGCAGTAACTAGTTATAATGATTGATAAATCACATGCCTTGACAATAGTAAGCCTCATATGTTAATGTCCTTGTATATACGACAGCTAAATCTGCCTTGCAAAATTCGTGCCTCATCTGTATCTAGATTTTCATGAAGTTTCATTAATGCTTTGAATGTGATAACTTGGATTCCATAAGTATTTTTCTTTAATAAATAAGACCTGCTTGATAGACATATTCTATTATGTAATTAGATAATCATGTATTTACCATGGCAACAGAAATTTTCAGATATATAGTATATGAACTAAAGGCAAGCTAATAAATGACATTTAAGTTGCGTTGTATATTGAAAGCGTATGGATAACCTTATAACATACTGGAAGAAGCGGCGCCCCTATGTTACAAATATTCTCAGCAAAAAAGAAAAATGATGGAATAAAATGAAGTTACGAAAAATATCAGGGCTTAAAATATGTATATGCAGAAGCATAATCCACGGAAGCTGATGCACATGAGTGAACAAACTTAATAGGAATTTACGGCGTAGACTATTATGAAGCACCGTTCCGTATCCATCCTGAGAAGTTTAAGGTTTTAAGGATGTCTTCATAAGACATAAAATTATAAATACTCTCCTCTCTTCTGTCTTTTTTTTTTTCTTTCTGCCGTGCGTGTGTGAATGATTGAGATTTTAGAGGGCCTGATAACCGCTCGAGTAGTGCTTCTGAAAAGGTAAAAAAAAGTAAGATTAAGTCGTGTTTATCAAATATATGAAGGTTTTTTTCTTTCCAGTTCCCACTGAATCTTTCATTTCCGAATTCGTAGCACTTGTTTACGCAGACTAAAAGCCTTATATCAGAGAGAGAAACAAATGGAGAATTTTTCACCACCTCTCTCTCTCTCTCTCTCTCTCTCTCTCTCTCTCTCTCTCTCTCTCTCTCTCTCTCTCTCAAATGCTCCATTTCTCCCGATGGATTTCAATTGCCCAGCGATAAGCAGGTCTTTAGTGGCCCAGTTAACCTAACCAGACACAGCCTAACCTGATGCAACTTTCTCATTGGTGCAGATGTTGATGAATACTGTACGTGTCTGTGTTTCTACTATTTCTTTTTCACTAGTTTTTCCATATATTTTATTAAGTGAGGAGTGTTACGGTATGGACTTTGTGCTCTTGATTATTCACTTCAATTTTATTTGTAAAACAAGGGTAATCTTTCCTGTGCCTTAAACGAGTAAGAAAACAATGTAATAAAAAAATTGTTGTGGTCTAAGTCTTACGTTGCCCTAGATCTCTAAACTCTTTAAATGGTCCCTGCTAACTTTTAATTTTCTTAATAAAACTATTTTTCTTTTCTCCTCACTTCTTCTGCAAGCTTTCCTACTTTTAATTTCGTGTGAGTTAACTCTCTCGCAGGACCTCAAATACTTCATCAACTTTTCTTATTCTCCCGGACAATGCTCAGTTTTCTTTTGCAGGAGAGTTGGAGCAAGTGCTTTGAAGAGTTCTGTTAGTGCCGCTTACTAAACTTCTTAACAACCTTTTAGGTTGTTATAATGTTTATTTCAATAGTTATTAGAAAATCCTACATTAATTGGAAATACTGTAGTCTGTGCAGGAATTCCTTAAAATACTTTTACTGGGATATAGAGTTATTAATTTCTAACTTTCCTTTCATCACGGCAAAATTAGACATCTTTGGAAAACTTATATCGGGCTGTTACAAAAAGAAAAACAAACTTTGAGAGAATAAAACTCAGAAGAAAAAAAACAAGAATGAGAATATGACACTGATGTCGATATGAAGTTACACTATAAATAAATTAAACAACATTCTGCGAATTTCCAGATTCATCTTAGGGAGGAATTGTACATAATCTGATGTTTAATATATCGTTTCGAGCTGTTTAGAAAGTGAATAACAAGAAATGAGCCACAGTATATCATTAAATAGTAAACTTGGGATTTTTTCGCTATTTAATTAAAAATAGAATTCATGAAAAATTAAAAACTAGAATATATTTCGTTAAAGGGAAGGAATGTCTCATGAACAAATAATTTCTATGGTTTTGATGCCGTAGTGAAATAAATACCTTTTTTTTTTCAAAAGCTGTTGTGATAATTTTTCAGAACTCCCAAACAGACACACTTTCACGCACAAATCGGTTCTCTCTTTTAATCTTCAGCTAAAAACCCTTGTGGAAAGACTCGACAGACAATAAACCCAAGAGAGTTCCAAGGGGATATTAGCCTGCAGAGAGATACCAGTTATAGGAAAAGATATGAGGGAATTGAAAATAAAACAGATACACCTGAAATTTAGGAGACGTCAGCAGAGAGCAGGAATGAATATGATCATCGCTTAAACATTTGGAGATCAATGTATTCCACAACTGCACCAGGCAAACTATTCCACATTTTAGTAGTATCCAAGATAAAGCTGTTAGCACAGTGAGTAGTATTAAACCTGATGCTAGAAAACGCCACTGCTTGCAGCAGGAGTCTGGAATCATGAAGAAGGAATGGAGCCTCCTTTCATGAAGAAGGAGATCAAGGAGGACGAAGGCACATTCGATTACTGAAGTTCGTCTACAAAGAGTTGCCAAGATGACACAAAGTAGCGCACCCACGCGCATACGCGCACAGAAGTCGTCCGTTACTTAAACTCACACTGGAAACTGATTACACAGCTAAGAGGAACGAAACGGCAAAGCAGTGAGCTTATTATTACGGACTGAGGTCATAGGATCCTAGCAAGAGAATAGTGAGCTAATAATGATTACATAATTATGTTGTTGCAACGCGTGTAGTTGACATAGAACTGTAACTAGATTCAGGCCTTAGCGTAGACATAACGGTACTAAAAATGCACGCAATAAACGTAGTTTTCTTTTTAGGCCAGGAATGGATAAGATAATTCAGTTTGTTATTCTTTCTGGGTTATCCTTAGGAAAAGCTAAATTTATCAAATTCGGCTCCTTTTAGACCAAAGAATAATTTGCTTAAAATTTTGTTCATACGTATTTTAGCGTTTATTCCTAACGTGTGAAGACTGTTTTATTATTAGTTATTTTTAACAGCGTAGGTCACACAAATCCTCTTGTATTATTTGTTTTCAGTCATCGTATTGTATTTATATTTTCTTTTGCGCTACTGAAAGGTCATTTGATAATTTTTATTGATTGCACTACCATTCTGAGCCGTTGGCGATTGAACCCTGGGTTAGTCGTAGGTAAAACAAATTCCCAATGAAAAAGGTATTATATAAGACAATATTACATATAAAAAACTTGTCGTTAAGTAAGCATTAAATATCACATTAAAGGAACGTCGAAAAATGGCTCATATATATTTATAAAGAGATAGCTTTTCTGTTAATCTTTATATATAGAAGATAATTACTTTTTACCCGGAAGAAACCGTCTTAAGCATTACCTACATTTTACCAAGATTATCGCTAACCTGTTTCCCTGTGGTCAGGTAGGGAATGATTGTGATAGTAATTCGATAATGCTATCTTCCAGGAATCTCAAGGATTCTTTCCTCCCGTGAGAAGTATAATCTGGAAGGTGATTAACAGAGTGAAGATTTTTGACCTCATCCTTCCTTGGTTAGAGCAAAAAGAAATTTAGATCTCACTCCACAGGTAAAGGAAACAAAAGTTATGACCTAGCCCCTCCATTAAATTAAACAAAAGTTATCTTAAAACAAACGAAAGTTATCTTAAAGCAAACAAAAGTTATATAAAAGCAAACAAGTTATCCTAGATTAAGAACAAACGAAATGTTATGGCTCCATTCCCTTGTTAACGCAATTGAATTTCGTAGCGAAGACCCTTTACCTCATTACCCATTCAAATTCGAATTAATGGCAATGCCACTTTGCTCTAATTAAATTCGTTCGTTATACATTTTGTATTAATTCTTCTCTTGTTAAGGCTAATGAATAATGCTAATTATAAGAGACTTTCACCCCGTCCCTTGTGTTATTCTGGATGCTGTTATGGCCATTCCTGTTCCGAGGGATTTTCAAACACGACATGAATATTCAAAAGGGAGTCGACTATTCTCGGACGAAGAAAACAAGGCGTTGACGTAAATAAAAGGTTTTATTGCCCTTTTTTTTTTTTTTTTTTTAGAAAGTCTTGCTGAATTTTCTCCTGAAATACACCGTAATGCCCTCTGGTCTTTACCTCAGTGGAGCAACACATATGTATAATTTTATACCCGCTAAACTCCTTCGTTTTATTATTCTCTTGTACTCCACATCGTAGGAATATTATTATTTTTTGGTGACAAAAGTAAAATTATGATAATATATAAGTTTTCTTATAAATGGTAGACATAATAGGGAAAGAAAAACTTACCTTAAGTAAGCGAAGAAAAATTTTTTAATGGGTTGAGAACCTCATCTTAAATAGAAAGGAAATCCTTGCCCTGCAGCAGCCTCTAAGTATGGTAAGGTTGAAGCGAATAGGAGGCTTAATGTGTACTTCCAACCAAGAGAAGTACATATGACTTTGCGAACATTCAATGAATGCTTACGAATATTGTACTAAAAACAGGAGGCTAAATACATGTGTTTCATATTAAGTACTAATCCTTTGTACACTAACACACACACACACACACACACAAATCAGTGATAATATCATCACCGGGGTTTTTCCGTAATTGCATAACACTGAGAGAGAGAGAGAGAGAGAGAGAGAGAGAGAGAGAGAGAGAGAGAGAGAGAGATGAAACGCCTTAATAAACGCATTTTCGCTTATCCACAATAGTACTGTAGCTCGTAATTATACGCTATTTCATTAAATTAGGAATTTGTATTTTAAAGAACACGAAAGATTTTTACGATTTACAAAAAAAAGAAGTTATGAAAGTAAGGCAGGAAGAGTAATGAAAGACAAAAGAAATAAAGATAATTGAAGATATTATCTTTATTTGATCCTTATCGTTACACTACGAAGAGAATCAACATTATACGCTATTTTCAAACCAACTACATCTGTATTAACTTACCTTCGTACCTACCTCTTTATTGTAAAGGGAACTTCAAAGTGTTTCAGATCATATTTTGTATTGCAATTCTCGCTATCTTTCCAGTGATTTCACTGAGGTTTAGCCATTAAGAATAAGGGGTATAACTTTGTGTCCATCGTCTGTAAAGTCGATGATTGTCGTTAATCCTCCTCAAGATCTAATCGATTTGAAGAGACAGAGAGATAAAACACTCGCGAATCGTTCCGTACCTTGAATTTTTCAAGCGGTTGATATCCGCATATTGCTTTCTAAATGCACAACGTCGACTGTTGATGTCGAAGCGATGAGCATCGACGTAAAACTTTCATTGTTTAGCGTTTCATAAATCTTTCAGGTATGCCGTACCAGTAAGTTTAAAATTAGCGCCATGATCATGAGTAGAGAATTGTTTCATCATTCACAAGTGTTATACGATCGCTTTTGGAAATTGATACTGAGTATCTCTTTATACACACACATCACACACAAGCACACAAATCAACGATCAATTTAATACAGTTCAGTTAAATTTACTAAAAGTCAAGCTAGAGCAACTGTGGTTAGAAGGAACTATTCACTACTATTCTAATATTCCTTGTTTAACTATTACTGATTGAATGGTGGCAGTTGTAGCAGCAGGGGTTTTTCATGGGTATAAAAACATAACATTCTCTCTCTCTCTCTCTCTCTCTCTCTCTCTCTCTCTCTCTCTCTCTCTCTCTTCTTAAAAACCCCAGAATGCCCAATGTCTTACAGCTTCAGCTACCACAGTAAGACGGCCATCTTCAGTCAGCAGATTCGACCCTGCCTACAAAGTTGCCACCGTCAAGCACCCCGAATCTGTCATGATCTGGGGATGTTTCAGTGGTTTAAGAGGTCGTGGAGGATTGCACTTCCTCCCAAAAAAATGTTACAATGAATTCTGACCGCTACATTCAAGTTCTTGAAGATCACCTCCTGCCTTCATATGAGACTCACG
>NC_089747.1:53232950-53342950 GCF_040412425.1 Macrobrachium rosenbergii
CAGAGGGGAACTCATCGCTATCCCATCAATTTGTTTAAAAGCAGTGTTGTCAAAAATAAAGGCAGTGTCCAGCACAGCTAGTTCAAGAAATCTTCTAAAATCATCCGCGTTAAAATTACGGAATAAGGTATTAGGATCCGGAAATAATTTACTCAAAATAATGTCAATGGTCTCTTCAACAGGAACATTTCTGAATAGAGGCTCAACATCTAGGCTGGCTATAACTAGGTCTGAGTCTTGAGGGAGAATGGCATTCTTGAACATGTAGGAGTTCGTCGGCACAAATAAAGATGATTTCCTGTACCAATCTGTTTCCACTGCCCTCAATTCTTGATATATCTGACTGATGATATATCTGACTGATTTGCTGTCCTGTCTGTACCCTTTATATATATATATATATATATATATATATATATATATATATATATATATATATATATATATATATATATATATATATATATATATATATATATATATATATATATATATATATATATATATATATTGAATAAATCCCTAATTTCATTTATTTATTGAATAAATCCCTAATTTCGTATTGATGTTTGCTGTCTTTTAATTCATGCATTAAATATATTCTAATTCCTACTACAAGCCAAGAGAAGGATGAATCTACCTTTAATCGTTTTATATAATCTTATTTTAATTTTTCGAAGTCAGAATTTTATCCGAAAGACTTGACGACTTCTTTTCCTCTCGTGTTTACCTTCAAGCCTTTCCACGTATAATTACTTATTAAGCATATTTATCTTCTGCTTCTTGTTTGATTCAGGAAAATGAGACTTTTTCCTTCGGATCAAAATATCTCATTTCTTTGGCTTTGTAAATTCCAGTCAGCAGGAAGTTGAATGGAAATAAGTGAAAAGGTGGTAACCACTAACTGAGGTTTGATGATAAAGTAAAAATGGATAATTTGATATCGGAATTATTATCGGAAAAGCAAATTTTCATGTCGTACACAACTGCCGAAATACCATAATGACTTAAATAAATACAATTAGGCATCACACTCATAGGAATGATGAATTGGAATGTAAGAAGGCTGTATGACTGATTAAGCAGAGAAGGAGAGAGAGAGAGAGAGTGCAAGAGAGAGAATGGTCCATCTTCTTTAAATCACCGTTCTATTTTGTTGTTTAATAAATAAAAATACATGTCTTCTGGATGTACATTTTCTTTGCACGTAAATTAAAATAAAAGAGTTACATAATATTAAATTCAAAATTATTTTTTTACGAATATTAATTTTTTCTATCTGCCTGTTTGTCTGGTTGTCATTAAGAAATGAAGCCCCGGAAATGAATGCAATTTGTTTTCCTTTTTTATATGGTTCAGCATTCATAAACTTTACAGTATCAGAAGTATCCCAGGAATGAAAATAAAAGAAAGGATTATAGATACATTAAGTAGCCATAATCCTACAAGATATTCAGATCGAATTACTTTTATTTCAGCTTTATTCAGCTGAAACTTGAAGCGAAATCAGTGATCTCTTGATGATGTGAATAGCCTAAAAACTTCAGTAACTTCCAAAGGATAAACGGAAACAGAATAACGCTGTCCTCAAACAGCGTGAATTTAATCAGACATCACTGTTTGTATGGAAAAATTAATTAAAGGGACCGTGACCTTTAATTATGCAAATCACCCGAAAACACTTGAGGAAACTGGTAAATGAATAATAAATTACATAAATTATACATAATTGAAAACCTTTCATCACTGATTTTCCACTGCGTTGAAGCTAAGCCGTATTTCTTTCTTATTAATGTATCATAAAAGCAAAATCTAAATTGCTGTGCAAATTTTCACCATATGATTTATGGAAATTATGAATCTTTAAGGACGTGTAATTAAAATCTTAATAAACCAATTAAACTCCGGATAAAAAGGATTTAATTTCGAATGGAGGGAAAATATAAACTGTATGAACTAATTACTTTGATGAGACGGCAAATTCACATATCAAACTGGAATGTCTTGGTAATTAATACTAAAAAAATCTAGTAATATAGTATTCAGTAAACGTAAAGACAAATATACATTGATCACTTTACAGAGTGGAGAACTTACAAATGGCAAAATATAAGGAGAAATATGACAATTTGTCAGAAAATGTTAAACAGCCCAATGTCTCATAGCTATAACGTCACAAACTGATGTTACGGGGAGGCTGACACACACTAGCAAAATAATCATTATTTGACTCTTGCACTAGCTCTTATCCAAAAATTTCATATCTTAATAACCGTGAGATTATTTTGTCATTGGGTCAACATACAGAGAAAGATGATACTTGTTCAGTAAATAATGTGAGACTCTTAATTTAGGGAGGGCTGAATTATTTAGTGTTGCTTAAATAACTCTTTGTTAAACTTTGTAAATTATGGTGGGAAGTTTTAGAATACTATAATCCTGAAATATCATGTTCGAATTTAACGTCATATTAAATGTCATAATCTGTACATTTTCAATATAATTTTCGCGATAATACGTCATTTCTAACGGGATATGAGAACCTTAGAAGCTTAAATTAACTATTGTGATAGCGGACACTATCCAATACATAAAGATCTCTTTTGATGTCACCAAATAAAGATAAACATTAGAGTAAAGCATTTGATAGGATAAGAGTCCCTCGCTGCGTTTCCAGCGATGCACAGGAAGAGAAAAGTGGCGTAACCATATTACAATTCATTTTCACGTTAAGAGCGTCGAATTCATACGTCCCTAGAATATTCATGAGATTTATTTTTAAAACAATTCAATCCAATTTGGAACGTGGGTAGTTTAGACTGGATACGGCTCTACAACAATCAGTTTCTATCTATCTGTGTTTCTATTTATCTATCTACCTATCTATCCGTCTGTGTATATATGTGTATGTGCACACACACATATATATGTATATACTGTATATACATATGCAAAAAGAGAGAGAGAGAGAGAAAGAAAAGGGTAAAATAAAAGGAAATAAAAGGACATAAAAGAAGTTATTGAAGGACAAGTGAAGGAGCGAGAGATGTTCAATTACGATAGCAATTGGATAAGGATTGTAAAACTCAATACTCAGAAGTCAGGAGAGGAAAAGACGCCGGCTAATCCGAGTAACTCCCGATTTAACGAGATTTTCGCTCAGCAGACACAAAGCGTGGGTCCAAAACGGGTTATGCCACAGAGGAAGCAGATGCACACCCATACTCTCCAAGCCATGTAATGTAGGCTTTATTTTTGCCACATTTAACCAAATCTGATCATTCTTCGCTGTTTCAGCAGTTAATAACCTAGCTCACCTTCGCACGCAAGTACTTACTTTACTAGTTTTTTACATAGTGTGTGTATATATATATATATATATATATATATATATATATATATATATATATATATATATATATATATATATATATATATATATATATATATATATATATATATATATATATATATATATATATATATATATATATATATATATATATATATATATATATATATATATATATATAATTATCATTGTCGATGTATCGACTCTATTTACAGTGATCCCGAGATATCACATTCATTCATCATAATTGTCTATGTCTGCAATCGTTAATGTAGCAGATGAATATACTTTCCGAAGCCATTACTTTGACTATAATACGATATGCAAACACGATAGCTCTATCTAGACATATTTTATAAACCTGTGCCAGTAACGGACCATAAATTATGCACCAAAGACCATTTTGCATGCTAACACGGATCCATGTTTGTGTACGTGTCGCAAATGGAATCATACCTATCAGTTAATATCCCGGTAATCGTATGTTGGGATATTCAATCCCACACTCAAATAATGCCTTATCTATAACGTTAATTTATTAACGGAATAGTATATTTTAGGTAATAAAGAAGGTTTAGATAACTTAAAGTATAAAGATATTATTTTATTGTTCTTTGAAAGAAATATATAACTTTCCTTAAGATATTTTTATATATAGGTTAAATTAAATAAATAAGAATGACAGGGTATAGGAATGTCTCCCGTGAATACGGATGATAAATGAATTAACGCACATGCAATAAATCTGTGTAGGGGGCCATCGTTAAGAGAGAGTATCTTACTTTTGTTGGGGGCGGGGTGTTAATGGATACATGAATATTCATAAAATCATTTGGTAAATATTGCTTCCATTTTGACGTTATCTTTAAATCTTTCTGCTCTTCGTTCATTTTATAGCTGTCATTTTTTTGCATGAGGGCTCGTTGTTTCCAGTTTCAAAATACTTGGACATGAGAAAGAGAGAGAGAGAGAGAGAGAGAGAGAGAGAGAGAGAGAGAGAGAGAGAGAGAGAGAGAGAGAGAGAGAGAGAGAATGGGGGAATATGGGAATATGTGCACATGGGAGAAAATAATTTTCTGATGTCAAAGGCATAAATGGATTGAAGGCTCATAAAAAAAAAAGGCCTAACTTTAAATGATCATCAAATCATATTTTTTTTCCCTCTGAGAAAAAATTTGAGGCTGCCTCTGCTTCCATTTCTTCCCTTGCATAGTATATTCTTCAACAGGCACTAGAATTCAGTCGTTGGAGTTATAAATCTAAAAGCCACATTTACGTAAATCAACTTACAACCGATAAAAGAGACACCTGACAGCATGTGAAATATTATCATCAAGTCTAGTAGTCTTCTAGATTTTTATTAACATTTTTATTGTTCATAAATGAATTTTGAAAATTTGGGCCCTTTTTTAATTGTCAGTTATAAAAAAAACTACAAGGGAAGGAATGCCTGTCTTAAAATAATGAAGTAAATATAAGACATATGCGAAAAAAAATTATAAACTGGAGTTGACCGATAATATTAAAGAAACACATTAATTCTATAATAGTACCTGAACTGAGAGAGAGTATGTCGTCAAGCAAATTCACAAGAAACGTTTATAGATGAGTTCAGTTTCCAAACAAGGGAAACTATATTCACAGTGAACCAACAATACTGCTGAATGGAAGGCTTTCTTATTTGTTTGTCTGTTTGTTTCGAGTAAATTTTCACTCTTTATGTATAAGGAGAGTTTGATCTGCCCAATAGTTTAAAAAATAAATAATCTGTAAGATGAGAGAACGGACATCTGCGAAAGCTATTTTGTTTTCACGAGAATAAGTATAATCCTAACTCTTTCACAACATATAAAAGTTTTAGCAGTTTTTATCATCATTATTAGTAGAATTAGCAGTAATATTAGTATTAAAAAACCCTGTACTTGAATTTAGTAACATCATCTTTTCATTTGGATGCGAAAAATGACGCTTTATAAAAAAGGTCAAGTTTACACAACATTAAAAGCACCCTGCCATTCATATGACCTGACAATATTGGTACTGTTTCATATGGAAAATTAATGATCACTTATTTAAAAGCCCACATATTCTTCCAGTTTCATCACAAAATGATGAATTTGTTTTCCATCGTTGCGATATGAAAACGTTTGGTTCATTTATATTAATTTAGTGTCTCGTTATAAAACCATGATATTTAATACATGCACATGAACTAGGCGGGGTTAGTTACAAGCAGCGTTGAATTAAAAATAATTTTCGGGGAAACAGATTTGATTCCAGAGCTGAGTGGTAGATTCTCTTAATTTTGTTGTCCTCACTCTTACTTTATTACATACCACAAGCACTAAAATCAAACATTTATGCAAGAACTAAATATATATTATTTGAATTTTTCAGAGCCTAAACCTTTGTAAGAATAAAACTGGTGAAAAAAATAGCCATTAAATACGAAATATAATTGCATGAACAAAGGTATTATATTTTTTATTTCTCTCCCTTTGTGGTCATTTATAAGTCTGCGATGAGATAAGAGAGAGAGAGAGAGAGAGAGAGAGAGAGAGAGAGAGAGAGAGAGAGAGAGAGAGAGAGAGAGAGAGAGATGGATTTTCTATTTGACCATGGAAGATGCGGCCATAAATCACTCTGTGGACCTCACTATCGGTCACATTTCGCTTCTCTTTGTGAAAAATATCACTATTCGTTTTTATCTTTGACAGAGTATGTCGGTGAAAGATCTTTTCATCTGCATATGAAAAATTCTATTCTTCTAGGTTTGATTGTAAAATTTTATTTTACTATGAAAATTCTAAGAGGTGATAATAAATTCTGCTGATAGTACGAGTATATGTCTGTATATGAGTTTTATGGAAGGCAGTGAAAGGAGCTATTGATGCCAGTAGACTTATATATAACATGATTACAGTCAGATTTACAACAGAAATTTTGCACAAAGCCTAAAGGAAAATTTATCAAGAGAATGAAGTACTGTAAGACGAGAGATACTTGCATTATAAAGGAAAGTCTAATGTAATATCAAAATGAAGTAAAATACAAAAATGCTTAACAATAACTGAATTCAGTCTGGAATCCTGCATGCAAGAAACGGAAATAAAAGCATTAATTTTCCTCACTTGATGGATAAAGAATGTCAATAAGAGAAATGCTAACAGAAGCGTAAAGGAAACCAACAAAAACTATGGGGACAGAGAATGAATGAAAAGGATGAAATTAAATTATCATAAAACAATTACCGTACTGATTATTGAAACAAAGAAAAAGATACGAATAAATCTCTGGTCGTAAAGAATAAACAAGAAAAGTAAACAATTAAGGAAAAAATGGCGAGGAGGTTTTCATTTTTGTCTCCATTGTGTAAGAATTGAGCGTTATTTAGACATTTTTAGCAAAATGAATTGAAAATGAAAGCAATTTTTAGTTATTAGAAGTTGAAATCTACTTGTCAGGTAAACATCAGATATTTCTAATTAACTAAAGATGTAGAGGCTGAGGAAAAGTTATCTATAAATAAAGATACTGTATGGCAGAAATCGCATATCAAATAACAAAAATATTTTAGCAATATAAACAAAACCGGATACTTTTTGATGATAGAGTAATCAATGGTTGGTCGCATTAGCATAACAAAGGGACAAAATATTGAATTTTAGTTAGTAGAACTTAATAATATCATCTGATAATTCTGACTCATTCTAATTCTCTGCTTCGTTTTCATGCAGATGTAATTAAACTGTTTATAATATTGACAATTCAAGGCCTTGCACAAATCAAGTTTTCGTACTTAAACCGAAATTACTCGAAATGCCATCGAAAATTTTATCAAAGATTATCAACAGCTTATGTCTCACATCCATTAACATATCTTGTTTTTTTTTTTTTTTGCCAACAAGCAGTCATTCATCGTCTTTCATTCATAGCCACCTAAATTTTAATTTTCGTCGCTATATTCACCGCAAAATTAAATGACTGAGTGAATTTATTTTTTACTAGTGCTTACCTATGTTCAACGAAGTAACCTAATAGAATCAGTCATTTCGCCACAGGCTAACTGAAGCTTGGTAAGGTAGTGTACGTACAGGACCCCCTCCTTTGTGGCATATAAAACTAAATATCTTAATCACGGAATCCCTTTAGCAATTGCAGTAAAGTTTCAGCCTCCAACATTTCCAGCATTGCCTTTAGCGGAGTAAAAGCACGGTTATCGATCTCACGCGTTCCAATAAATCTGGAGGCTGAATATTCTCCAAGGGCCTTTGACGTCAGAATAATTGAATTACGTTCAATGGCTCATGCGTGGGTATGTTCAAAAGGTAACGCTGTTCCCAAGAGGAATTTGCTTGACGGGGTTTTTATAACGCTGTTTTTTAATTTTTTTATAGAAGGGAATTCTTTGCATGAAGAGATTTGAACAAGACTTGCATTGTTATCCAATCCAGTTTTTATGGTTTTCTTTATTGTTATCTTTGCAATGGTTTCGTTTTCAACCTAATATAATAATTATAACATGACTTACATGGAATTTTATACACATAGCATTTGGTACTGTCACGTAGAGTTCTTGAAAAGACCATTTTTAATTTGGACATTGTACTTAAATTCGCTGGGATTTTTAAAAATTTCAAGAAATGGGGAATATCCTTCATTTCTCAACGATATTACCGTTAAATCAATTTGCATTTTAACCTCAAATGTTGTTATCATCATAAAAAGATATTTTGCCACTTTTAATACGTTATCTAATAATATATTAGATATTCTAATTATATTCCTGTGTTCCAGATTCCATCTATATATCATAAATATTCACAGAGCTCCTTTTATTAGTAATCTTCAAAATATAGATGGAAAAATCGATTTATTAACCTTACTGCTTATACATTGCTGGCCAAATCCTCCCTCTGTCAGTTAAGAATGTTTAGGTCGTTTACTTTCCTGTAACCCTCCTCCTCTGGGAGTTTTCCTTGTGTGACAGAACAGGCGAGGGGTGTGGGGAATAAATAATGGGAAGAAAATGGAGCATAAAAGACCAGTACATAGAGCTATTATTCATTTTTTGGCTGTTACCAAACGAGACTCTTTCCTTTGTTTGCTTGAATAGTTTGGTGACAGGAGTTCAGCACCTTATGAGGAATAACTGAGTAATGCGAGGAGTTTTCTTCTTTAATTAAAGGGTTTATAATATTTATGCTATTGATCTTCAATTTCTTCTGAGGAGCATTTGAAAAATGAGAGGGAATATATCCATTTTCCGATTCCTTTAAAGATTAGACATCTCCGTTATTGCTCTTCATCGTAAGTCATGTATATCGGAGTTAATGAACAGAATAAGTGAAAGATGGACACTAACTTCAAAGTAAATTCTAGACTGTCAGATTGATTACCAATGTAAAAGAAAAAAAGTAATTTTTCAAAATTGAAAAATATAGGAATAATAACGTGTATTTATAATGCTTCATATATAATAATTGAATAGAGACATGAAGAAATTGATTATAACGGTTAATTATTGATAATTTTCGCACATGTTTGTCACAAACCTACAAATTTCTAAACAGCTGTCGCAGTCCATCCAAGTCATACCTCATCTATCTATCCCTCTATCTGTTTATCTATCTGTTATTGTTATCCATATTAGCATTAAAATCATCATCATCATTTTTATTATTACCATAATTATTATAAATTTATCTTTTTATCTTTATTGTTTATTAAACGATCCAGGAAAATAGAAATATTTATTACATTTCACCCGAAGTTATACCTTATGTATCTGTCAAGCTATCTTATTATTATTATTATTATTATTATTATTATTATTATTATTATTATTATTATTATTATTATTATTATTAATTAATGTACAAAGACTACCATCAACATGTTTCAGTTCAATAACGCAATAACAGAGTATCATTAATAACGACAGTTTGATAGCAACTCTGACAATATTGCTGACAGCGAAGACAAAGCGGGATCTTGTTGCATCAGCGAAGGCACAATGGATTCGGGACGAAGTCATGCATCTGAAAGGCTCTCCTCAGCAATGAATCTTATGGATAACGGATAATTTAAAATCATAACCTGTTTGTATATCACGGACAGATTCGTGGATTCTTTTTCTACGTATAATCTATTTTTCTTATCCTTATACCTCTTTCTTGTCTGTAGTCTCGTTCTTATTATTTATAAAGTAGAATCAATGCGATATACAGTAAGTATATATTCAAGAATACATAAATTTTCAAACGTGCAAAGTACTGAAGGTGGTATATGGATCTCAACGCGTTCGTCCCCTTTGTCAGAATAAGGGAGTTATAATTTGTCTCATATATATATATATATATATATATATATATATATATATATATATATATATATATATATATATATATATATATATATATATATGTGTGTGTGTGTGTGTGTGTGTGTGTGTGTGGTTGCGTCTAAATTTTAACATCTTTCAACACTAATTAAATATAAGGAATTGTTATGCTTATAATTTCAAGGCCAGAAACTACATCATGAAAGTTACAAATATAGGAAGAAATTCGTTCTGCATGTCAAACAGCTTTGGCAACGTAATGGCCCTTATTATAGATAAGACATACTGTGAGGTCCTGGGAACAGCACTGAAGTGAAAAGGGAATTTCAGACCCTGCTTATGGCCAATTACTGAGCCACGAATTACCCACTTACTTTACTGCTTTACTCTCGTAGTTACCCGTTTTTCTTTTAGTGAGGATTATACAAGATATGAGTTATCTACCAAAACGTTAAATAACAACGATATAAGAAAGAAATGCAGATGCATTTGCCCCAGAGTAAGTGTCGTCACTGTATTTTTACAACCCGATTACATCTCTCATCCGACCCACGTCATGTCCTGCAGCTGGAAAGACAAAGAAGCCCAGACGAGTTTATTGCTAATGATTAAAGCACAACCTGAGTTGTAAGGTCTGAGGGCTTTAAGTACCCCTAAAACCGAAGGCTTTATGTCGGCAACAAAAAGCGCCCAGGGAGCAAACTGTCCGCACCTGGGGTCCTATAAATGTCACCCTGGAAATCTCATTCATGCAAGACCTCCGTCGTTATTTCGGCATATTGAGGTCACGCTCTCTGCGATTCTGTAGGCGTCTGGGTTATGGACATTTTAATTATGGTTTCAATATCTTATTCTTTGCAGTGTTCTTTGCGTCACTCCTCATAATTCCCTTCTTGTTATGGTTAGGAACGCTACGATGCAAAATTATTGTTAACTGTGATAATGTTTCTTTGGTGGATCGAAAAAAAATATATTTCTTGTTACTGAAGAGAACTTTGAAACCAAAAATGTACAAACAAAGGGTATTTTTGAAGTTCAGTGAGGTCAACAAACGACATACTCAATATATATATATATATATATATATATATATATATATATATATATATATATATATATATATATATATATATATATATATATATATATATATATATATATATATATATATATATATATATATATATATATATATATATATACATATATATATATATATATATATATATATATATATATATATATATATATATATATATATATATATATATATATATATATATATATATATATATATATTATATATATATATATATATATCAAACAATATTCCACTTTCCACTTTAATAAAAAAAGAGAATAAGCCATTGTTTTACAGTGGCAGAATTTATCAAGAATTTCTTATGATTTGAAATATGAAATAGAAAATAACAAAGTCAGGTCCACAAATAAGGTTTAAAAAAGGAGAAATTTTGATAAAAGGAACCCTATGGCTCCTTATGAAGAGTCTCATAATTATAGAAAAAGTAATTAGTTTCCTTTTTCAAACACTAAGGTCCATTAACCACGGTGACTTTTTCTTCTGTAATTGTTAAAAATGTATATAAAAATGCTTATCTTACTCATTGACCGCAAACGACTGATTTCAATATTTTATATACAGGAAAACAAAACTTATTCACTTACTAATATTTAGTATAAATAAATATTTACACAAGCGAGTTTATGATGCGCAAGTATACCTTTTTCTTCACATGCAATCTACTTTTATTTTTAGGCTGTATGTACTCAGTAACATTTCATCATAAGTAGGTGAATAAAGTTCATTGGTTAGTTATATGGCTGGTCCAGTAATATACAAATCTTTGAAATCTCGGAAAAAAATTATTACTTAATTCCCAGTTGTTTAATAATAAAAGGCATTCGTCTTAATTTTATATTTACTAATTTTACACATTATTGTTTACCTTTTTATCATAAACTTGATACATAGTCATAGTAAAATGGATAATTAAATTAATATATATATATATATATATATATATATATATATATATATATATATATATATATATATATATATATATATATATATATATGTGTGTGTGTGTGTTGTATTCTAATTTCTGGGAGGCTAAGCCAAACAATCTCATAGTAGGATGTATGGATAGGAAGAACAGTCAGCTCATCATTGACTTATTTATTTATAGCTGCGCTTCGGGATCACCCATATCCCATCTTTTCTGGCTAAAAGATACGAAAATAAAAACACTAATTAAAACTTACAACAGAGCTTACAAAATTAAAATGCTTTAAAGACAAGTCCAGAAAATGAAAAGGACAATGACAAAACAAGGCTGTAAGTGAACAAAATAGAAAATGTTCCCAGGCTATGGAAATGGGGTTGAAGTTAAATGATTGAATGATGGAACAATTTTTTTGATACCCAACTGGAACAAAATATTGAGGAGGTGTTTTTCTGCAAGAGGTCACTAATTCAAAAGATTTTATAGTCTACTGGGTTTTCTGTGCAAATTAACCCAAAATGTACATAGCCTCGCAGCTTTCCCATTCTTGTTTACTCAGCTTGTTTACTCATACTCAACTTTCATCCTCTGGACTTGACTACTGGAAGGAAAAACTTCTTGTTTTGTCATTGTCATTTTCAGTCTTTAACGCATTTTAATTTTGTAAGCTCTGCTGTAAGTTTTAATTCAGTCTTTTTATTTTCGTAGACGTTTAGCCAGAAAAGATGGGATATTTTGATCCTCTAACGTGCAGCTATTAATAAATAAGTCAATGATGAGCTGACTGTTGTTCCTATCCATACCTCCTAATATATATATATATACCCTATATATATATATATATATATATATATATATATATATATATATATATATATATATATATATATATATACACACACTTATATACTGTACGTACATACATACATATTCATATAAAAAGAGATCGAACTGAAAATCATTGAATATTAAGAATGAAATTGAACGACCAATATCAAAATGCACTTTCATGAAAATTTCCATCTCTCTATCTATGTAACACATGGACAAAAACACGAGATATATGTTTTACTCTTATTTTTGGTATTATTTAATCTTATTTCGTTATAACTTTTCCAAGTATCTGTTACTCAGTTTGTAACTATCAAAACGAAAATGTTCCACCAGTGAAATGGTTTTATTACAACTGGAACAAATGGTACGAATTTTGAGTTGCTCTGTAAGAGAAAGGCGCGGGAAATTTCTGACAAGAACCTTTTTCTGTGCTATCCCAAAATGTACAGAGCATCGCAGATTTCCCAGTTGGCTCAGCTTTTTACAGACTCGTCGGATGGGATGGATGGAAAAATGATTGACAGGGAATGGGATTTGTAGGTAATAAATGGAAGAGTCAATAGTGCGAAAGACGTGTCAGGGAATCTGACTGGACATTTTTGTTCCTCTAGCGTGCAGCAAATAAATTTTCCTTTACTGTGGCGACGATTGTTCAAAACCATTCTCGAATAAGATTAATTACCCTTTATGTTGATGTTGGATAATATATATATATATATATATATATATATATATATATATATATATATATATATATATATATATATATATATATAAGACCAAAGATTTTCAGTAAAAGGACAAACGTTTCATTTCACCGAAAGACTAAATGGGACACTGATTTCCAAAGCATAAATAATGTTGGTTTGCAAATTTTAATTGTTATATCTAATTTTTATTTACAGTTAATTTTATAAATTTCTCTGTTCCTTTGCCAGATCTGGGATGTTTTGCTTTAGGGCCCTTGATAAAACGTAACATTGCTCTAATTCCTATAAGGTCAGTAACATGTAATACAGTAAGATCCTTTGATAATGAGCCCTGTTAAAATATTATTTAGTATTCTGTCTTACCTAGAGTACATACCATTCCAGATAATATTCTAGGTATACGAAAATAACATCGAGAACATTTGCCATCAACTGGAGGGGAACAAAAACTGAGTCAGAAGGCCCGCCTCTTAGAAGGAGTTCTCGATAGAAATATCACCCTCTGGGGTAGGCTAGAAGCATTTGCTAATGGACCCTTCCCTTGTTACTTGGTGCTATTTGTTTTTCTTAAGTACTCACTCTTTGTTTGCCATTAGATTTAAGAGCATTAAATTATAAATATAGATAGTACTGTCACAGTATCGCCTGTGCAGGAAATAATAACGAGTATTTAAAACCTGTTCATCCATCTCCCCTTGTATTTTTATGTGAGAGTACCAGGTCACTAATACCTTTTTAACTTCTCGATTGCTTTCTTTACTTGTTCTGTAACCATAAAATCGGAGAATGTTTCCCACAATTCACAGCCAAGTATGACATGCGCCCTTTGTTGTTCATTCTTTAAGAATGACGAGAGATTCAAAGTTATCTCGTCGTGCATAAAGGGAGATCTAGGAATTGAGACGTATTTGGATATTTCCGGAGAACCGTTTTCAGTGTGCAAATGCGTAATTTCTGCACTGACCTTGTGAAATCCCGTAAGTGCCACTCTTGTTCGATATCCGTTATTATAATCATGCAGTCATCATCTGCTTGTGTAAGTTAATGATTGAAATCAATGGGAACAGGCAGGTAAATTTGTTTCTCCTTGAGCCCTTAATTTGGATTTTCACCCGGAAAACCTTTTAGGTATTAATGGAAAGGAACTCTATACCTGTGTTGAACGCAGGAAATTTGTTTCTCCTTGTAATTTGAAATTTCTGTGTGAAGCCCTAAATAAAGAATCCTCTGTGCTCTCGCAACAGGGACCTTTCAGGGCTGTTCCTCTGTTTAGTCCACCACGTTTGTCTTCCTAACCATAAGGCGTCCCAAAGGTCATTTATATCAGGGCCTGAGGCAGGACTCTGTAGACTTTAGAATTGTTCCATTTCTTTACAGGATGTTGGAATGCCTGTTTATCATTAAAATAGTTAGTTTTTACTCTGGTGTTTTGTAGAATTCAATGCTTTATTATATATTTACACTGATAGAGGACAAGGAACTTGATTTTTTATCTCATGAAGAACTCACAGTTTCTTTTCCCATTTTACAATTTAATTAATAATAATATTAATAATAATAATAATATTATTAATTATTATTATTATTATTATTATTATTATTATTATTATTATTATTATTATTATTATTAATTTTTTACTCAAACGTATTCTTATTTCTGCAATATCCGACCATGTAAGCATACAGGACTCTGAGGGACCACCAGATTAATAATCTAGTGGAATATTTTCCTCTTATGTAAGAACTAGGCCATCTCTTACGTGCGCAACAGATCATTCTCTTAAGTACGCTCGAAGTCAGGAGTGTTCGCGAATAAGCTCTGGTGATCCATTCATACAATGCCAAATTGCTGAATGGCTACCCTCAATAAGTCAATATGCTAAATAAGATTATATCTCATCGTTGGATGTAGAACTCATTCACGAACATTGCCACTTTATATATGGGCTTAACATATAAGTTTACATATAAAAACACCAGTTTCCGCACCACAACTCAGCGGACGCGTTTATGATATCATATATACCAAGGCACCATATTCCAACACTTTAATGAAAATCACGATGGGGGCGCCTGAAATTCAACAGTTGATATCAGGGCCTGATATCACTCACGTCGAGCTAAGGTTTAATTGGATCCATATAGCAGAGCCGGATTTAATCCACATACAAAACCACAAATTAATGAACAAATCCAGTACGAGTATGTCCTATCGACATCGGACTGTCAACTAATCAACTAACTATAACGCGAGTTGACTGTCAACTAATCAACTAACTACAACACGAGAGAGAGAGAGAGAGAGAGAGAGAGAGAGAGAGAGAGAGAGAGAGAGAGAGAGAGAGAGAGAGAGAGAGATGACAGCAGCTGAGGGAGAAAGAATAAGCAAAATCGTTCATATCAGCATGAAGAATAAATATAAACACTGGAATTAGAGAATGCAGGGAATGAAAAATATGTAAATATCAAGGATTTCGGATTAGTAGTAGACCATCCACCAAGCCGCTAATTAAAAGGAAATGTCGAGATGTCTAAAAGTTTAACTGTGTACATGAATATGTATACACACACAAACACACACATATATATATATATATATATATATACACACACACACACATATATATATATATATATATATATATATATATATATATATATATAGTATATATATTTATATGAAATTTATACACACATATACATATACATATCTATATATAAGGAACCATAATATTATACTTGATCAGCAACACGAAATGTATTTTCTACTCACTATATTCATGTTGTTCCTTTTGCACAAAACTGAGAAACTCTGCACACAAAAACACATACACACACTCACATACACGCACACACACATATATACATACACATGTATATATATATATATATATATATATATATATATATATATATATATATATATATATATACATATACATATACATATATATATATATATATATATATATATATATATATATATATATATATATGAATTTTATCACATCGCCGTAATTCATATACAAGCTTTAAGCTGCAAACGTCCTTTAATATCCTATTCGCTCTACCTCGGAAATAATATATTTTCATATATGTTATCCGAAGGGGAATTTCTTTTAGTTGATAATGAGTTCGTCATCTCGTGGGCTCGAACCACAGAAGACAAGAGCTCAGGACTACAGTAACGCGCATTGAACCACAGGGCATCAAGTGAGGTTTAATGCGTGTCACTGTAGTCCTGAGTTCTTGTCTTCCGTGGTTCGAGCCCACAGGCTGTGAAACATTATAAAATCCCCTTCGGGTAACATATCAATATATTATTTCAATTGAAACTAAATCAGATCTTTAAAGAGCACTTATAACAATGCTTCTATATATAAATATATATATATATATATATATATATATATATATATATATATATATACATACATACATACATACATACATACGTATATATATGAAAAATATTAAGCCTCACTATTTTACTATACATATATGCATGTTTGCTTACCATATATCACACGATGATTTCACGTAAATACAGAAATAAAGCGGTTATACAGTTCTATATAAATTTTAAGATTTCTTAATTCATCTTAGAAGAAGTTTTATCCAAATCACTAGAAATAACAGGTTATTAATAATCTATGGCTATTGTATTTCCACTGATCTGGTGAACATTACCAGAATTTTTTTCCATATAATTATATATTTAAGTGCATTGAAAAAAAATGATTACACAGAATGAAATATACACGGATATGCACAAACGGTAACATATAAACACTTCTTATCTTCCCTCTCTAATATCAGTATTTCAATACATCAATAAAAGAAGGGGAGAAGAGGAGAGACCGGAACTCCCTGGATAATTTGAGCCTGCATGACAGACAGAAATAATAGGTTTCAGGTTCACAGTTTGCTCTTGACATTTACATCATTTACATATAGGAAAATTCGAAGCGGCTAAATATTCGTAGAAGGAAAGCATTACTGGCCGTGAAATGTAATGCAGGGACAGAACAAAAGGTTTTGATTAGTCGCGTCCGGAAGAATACTGAAAAACAACACACAAAGATCACCAATAATTTCCACATCATCATCTGTTACGCCTTCCATGAGAAGATTCCTTTCCATCGCTTTTCTTCCGTCTACAGAATTAGACCCATACTTATCAGCGTTTTTTTTTTCAGGGAATCGTATTTTTGAGAATATGCGAATTTCCATATAATGTTGCAAAATTCTCCCACATGTTTATTTTAGAGTGTTAATCTCTAATCAACTTTAGTTTCTGAGAAAAAGCACAGCCTATCAATACTATTAAAAAAGTAGATAAAATCCAGGACAAGATCTTTTCAGAAATGGCCAGCGAACAAACAAGAAAGTCGCATAGGAAATTTATGAAGCTAGGATGAGTGTGTTAATTTATCATATCAATCTACTACTCATTATGTTGAAGGTATCAAAAGTGTTCAACCTTTAGCGATTTCCCTTCTATGACAAAATATTTAAGTGGCTCTTCTCCACTCTCTCTCTCTCTCTCTCTCTCTCTCTCTCTCTCTCTTTATGGGCGCAAAGTCACACTGTCAAGAAGATTTTTTACTTTAGAAATATTATGCTCTCACGGGGTATGTCGAATGTTCCAGTATTCGTATAGCCCAATATAACACTTGTTTGTTTGATAGGCATTAACACACGTAACGTTTGTTGCACATATACAGGAAAACCCGTATCCTTTGAAACAAACAATATTAGAAAATCATAATTTTTCCGCTTTCTGTTTTTCTGTAACTTCCTTTGCATCCTTACTGCATGACTAATCTATGCACCTTGATCTAAGTAAAATGTTTTATACTAATATACAATAACGTACATTTCAAGCAGTTTTCAGGATTTGACAGAAAATGTTATTTTTACTAATGGGAAGTTGCATAATCATCCTGTAAATTATTACGAAGTAAAACATGAGCGTTCTCGCAAAAATATAAGCCTTCATACAAAAGTGCTTGAAATGTACGTTGTGTATATTAGTATATTATTTAGATCCAAGGTGCATAGATTAGTCATACGGTAAGGATGCAAGAGTTACAGAAAAACAGCAGAAAGCGGAAAAATTATGATTTTCTAATATTGTTTGTTTCAAAATACAGGATTTTTTCCTATTATATGTGCAACAAATTACGTGTGTATCAAGCACAAACAGTGTTATAAACAGACTGTCTGAATACTGGAAGGCACATTCGACATAATATTTCTAAGTAAAATCTTCTTGACATTTTTGCTCATGAGAGAGAGAGGAAGGGAAGAGGAGAGAAGAGAAGAGGAGAGGAGGAGAGGAGAGAGAGGGAGAGGAAGAGGTGGAGAAGGTATATATTTTGTCATGAATCATGAGAACAGTACACGATACCTTCAGCATAATGAGCAGTAGACAGGCTATGATAAGAATGCACACTCATCTGCTTCATAAATTTCATACTGTTTGCTGTTTATTCGCTGGCTTACTACTGAATCTTGTCTGAATTTATCTGCATGGAAGCAGAGCTTTGCTTTCTCAGAAACTAAGTTGATTGAAGATTAACATAAAATAAACGTAATGAAGAACTACGGCGATATAATTACGCGCCATTGAAATACGATTTAAAATGATATGGTCTAGTCTGAACAGGCGCGTGGAAGAATCTTCTCATGAAGAGCGGCTTTAGCGATGTGTGTTGTTTCGGCTCTTCCGGACGCGGCAATCAAAGCACATTGTCCTGCACCATTTCGCGGCTCAATATCTTTCCTTCTACAATATTTGCCGCTGTAAATGATGTAAATGTCAGGCAAACTGTGAACCTGAGGCCTATTATTTCTGACTGGACGTCTCTGTTCCCCTTTAACGTGATGTGTTGAATACTGTGTAGAAAGGGAAGATGAAAGTATTTGCTATTTGCCGCTTTATCCACGTATCATTCTGTGTAATCATTTTTTCAGCTTTCATATATTATATGAAAGAACTGGTAATCTATTCACCAGATCGAAATGAAACCATAGCCATAGGCAATAATATTTCTCTTATTCTAGTGATTTGGATAAACAAACTGGGCTGACACGTGAAGTAAATTGTGTCTCATAATGCTTTGGCTATGCATATATGTATAGTAAACAATTGAACCACTATATACATGTCTCTTATGTAATATCTTAATATTATATATAACATATGTATATATATATATATATATATATATATTTATATATAGAAGCGATAAGCTATAAGCGTCCTTTTAATATCCCAGTTAAGCTCTTATATAAAATAATATGTTTTCACATGTGTTGCCTGAGGGGATTTTTTTATAATAGGATTCGTCTGCCATTGGAGGCACTCGAACACGGAAGACGAAAACCAGGACTGCAGTGACACGCATTAAACCTCACTTGCCTGTATGCACGTTACTATGGTCCTGGCTCTTGTCTTCTGTGGTTAACACCATCAACAAAAAATTCCCCTAGAATAACATATATGTATAATTAAGCAATAAGGCTCAAATATATAGTACAACATTGATAAAGAAATTATATATATATATATATATATATATATGCTATATATATATGTATGTATATGTATATATATATATATATATATATATATATATATATATATATATATATATATATATATACATGTGTAATATATACTCTGTGTGTGTGTGCATATGTAAAGTATTATTAATATGTGTTTGTGTGCAGAAATTTCTCAATTTTATGCAAAAAAACATTTTATAATAAATATTAAGCATTCATATTACTAATCAAGCAATTTCCTTATATATAGGCGTATGTATATGCTTATATGTGTGTAAAACAACACTATATATATATATATATATATATATATATATATATATAATATTAATGATAATGTGTATATATATATATATATATATGTGTGTGTTTGTGTGTGTATACATATTCATGTACACAGTTAAACTTTTAGACACATCTCGATTATTTCTTTTAATTAGCGGCTTGGTGGATGGGTTCACTTACTAATCCGAAATCCTTGATATTTACATTTTTCTCATTCCCTTGCATTCTCTAATTCCAGTGTTTATATTTATTCTTCATTATTGATATGAACGATTTGCTTATTCTTTCTCCTCAAACCTTATCCATCTCTACTATCTCTCTCTCTCTCTCTCTCTCTCTCTCTCTCTCTCTCGTGTTGTAGTTAGTTGATTAGTTGACAATCTCTCTCTCTCTCTCTCTCTCTCTCTCTCTCTCTCTCTCTCTCTCTCTCTCTCTCTCTCTCTCTCTCTCTCTCTCTCTCTCTCTTTCTCTCTCTCTCGCGTTATAGTTAGTTGATTAGTTGACAGTCTCGATGTCGATAGGACATACTCGTACTGGATTTGTTCATTAATTTGTGGCTTTTGTATGTGGATTAAATCCGGCTCTGCTATATGGATCCAATTAAACCTTAGCTCGACGTGAGTGATATCAGGCCCTGATATCAACTGTTGAATTTCAGGCGCCCCCATCGTGATTTTCGATAAAAGTGTTGAATATGGTGCCTTGGTATATATGATATCATAAACGCGTCCGCTGAGTTGTGGTGCGGAAACTGGTGTTTTTATATGTAAACTTATATGTTAAGCCCATAGCATAGTGGCAATGTTCGTGAATGAGTTCTCTACATCCAACGATGAGATATATCTTATTTAGCATATTGACTTATTGAGGGTAGCCATTCAGCAATTTGGCATTTTATGAATGGATCACCAGAGCTTATTCATGAACACTCCTGACTGAGCCATGCCAAGAAGAATGATCTGTTGCGCACGTAGAGATGGCCTAGTTCTTATAAGGAGGAAAATATTCCACTAGATTATTAATCTGGTGGTCCTCAGAGTCTGTATGCTTACATGGTCGGATATTGCAGGAAATAGGAGTCCTTTCTGTGCATGAAAATCTGTGTCAGACATAATGTTATATGTGCATTATCATTGCGGGGAACAGACCTTTAGAATCTTGTAATTGTTTAAATGAGCATTCTGTACAAGAGCCATGAGTTTTAAGAGTTGAAGCGTTTCCGATTCCTCGATATGGTCTTATCAGGTCAACAAATCTGTTTTCTAACTTCCATATTCTGCAAACCCACAAATGTTTGATGATATCAGAACGCTCAGTGTATAAGAAGTGAGACAAGCAAAGAAAAGTCACTTAAGCTTGTGTGAATTAGACATTCATGTAGTACAGTGCCTGGAATTTAACCAATAAAAGGATTTAACATTTACTAGCTAAAAGTGTACATTACCACTGCATCACAGAAGCGAGCATGGGAAGAAGCTGGTAAAAATTAAATATTCAGACTACAACAATCGAGAGGGTATTTTAAGCACTTGAAGAAGCAGCACGATACGGAACTTATTAAGTCATCGCTCCATTATGAAGATGAGAAAGATAAGACAATGAAATAGGAGAAATTTTAGAAGACAGATTTTTTACATATTTATATGGGGTGAACGAAGAGACAAAAAGGTGAGAGATGAGGAAATGCCTAAGAAGAGAATAAAGTGCTGAAATGGTTGGCGTAAGTAAATAGATGGATCAGTGTCCGGCGTTATTTCTGTCTTGTGGAAAGAATTTAAGATGTCAGGGCTGTGAAAAGAGTGCATGAGTTGGGAATGTTAGATGGAGGAGGAGAAGGAAGCAGTTGTGGAATAGGAATAGAAAAGGTAATGGAAGGATCAGTCTGGGTGAAGTCAGATAATTGAGGACACGGTGTGTGTATGTAGGTTTGTAATTTTCATGGGCGTTCTTTGGAAGTGTATTATGCGGCTAATATCTTTAAAATCCTGCAACCGGTTTTACCCACGGGTCCAAAAGGAAATAAGATTGTTGCAAATGACTATATAAATATGCGTGTGTTGAAAGTTTCATTCTTGAATGTAGCCACAGATACTTAATGCTGGGCATATAAATTGCTTACCGTTTAAGTATGAAGCACCTAACAGCTGTGTAAGTAGGATGTCATTAGTGTTTCGGACACCGGTGTCCTTTTCTGTAGATGTGACACATGCACACAGACGCTTGCATACACACACATATATATGTATATATGCGTATGTGTGTATACATATATATACATATACATATATATATACACACACACACACACACACACACACACACACATATATATATATATATATATATATATATATATATATATATATATATATATATATAAATGAGACAAGCATTTTCATAACTGGAACTACTACACCCACAAGTGTTGGATCATCCGGAATACCGAGCAATCTTGTTTTCCTGGCCAACGACCATATCACCTGTATACCTCCTCTCTCCTCCACTTTCCCTGGGACTCCAGGCACAATAGGTCTTGGTTCTGTAACCGCTCTTTGCTGCCTACTTGTAAGAAACCTTGAAGTAATTCTAAAACATATCCACCCATTCAAGATTCAAAGTTCATATATAAGCGCCTTATGATTTACTAAATTGAAAGCAAATGTCGTGTCAAAATCTAAAAAGAGCATCTTGAGTACCTAACTGCTTCCTATGCTTTATTATTAAAACCATTAATTGTAAAGGTAGATTTAAAATTAGTTGCATTTTATCATATAGCATCAGTGTCCACTTATAGTATAGGGTTAGATAAGGATTATTTTGTCCTCGTTCAAATTTTACGAACATCATCCAACCTTTAGGAATAACTGAACTTTGAACTAATAATGTGCATAGGAGACAATGTAACTGAACATTATTTCTAAATGTTTTTAGCAAATCCTTATGCCAACGTATCTTAGTGGTGAGTTTTAATACGAGTGAGCGTGTTATAGATTGTTCATTTAAGTGTTTTGCACTCTTGTTTAGAGGCAAATATTGTCAGTGACTGGTCTAATTTGTCATGGCGAAATCCCAGGACTTACTGCTGTTCGAGTATCTTCCCGTTTTCTTATCAATTCAGCAAATATTGTTTATAAGTATGGTGGTTATTGCAGATTATTCGTGCATAGCGCTGCGCTGTGTGTGAGTCGGAAGAGTTTGCGGCCGGACAGCGAGCGTATTGTCCAACTGCGCTAATGAATAAAATGGCAGTTAAAGGAAAGCCGCTCTATTTGTTCCTATTTGAGACCTTTATCGTATAGTAACGCACACATACAAAGTACTAAAATCCTGTAATCGCCTTATGTGGCTGATGGGAAATAAGCGTAGATAAAACTTGGCCAAGGAACGAGAAATGGTGAAGAATGGTAGACTGAAGGTGAAGAGCAAACCTGTTAGCTCCTGACAAGATATGAAAAGTCATTTATGTTGTGGTTGTAAATAAATATTTATAAATACCTGAAAAAAAAAAAAAAATATCAACACCGTGAATAGAAATGAAAATTCACATACTTTTGATATCAAAGTAGCTTGTTAATTAACACGCCAAAATAGTTTACATATACTGTGCAATTTATCTGTTTAATATAAAGCCCAGATCCCGTTAATGTTATCTTATTTCATTCTGAAACGCCTTTCATACCGTCAGCTTGCTTTTTTATTTTCATTATTTTCTAATATAGGTTCAAAACACCTAAGAACATTCTGATAATTCTTTTCAAATACAAATATGTCAGTTTCATACCATACTTCATATACTTCCCAAATGTATCATGGCGCTCAGCAACAAGATTTTTGGTTTGCCATCTACATTAATTCAAATTACCAATTTTACAGTTCAGAAAAATAAAAAGTTATCCATAAGACCGTCTAAATTTTCTTCGAACGGTGCGTGATATTAAACAAATCATGGACTGAACGTTTGCCGTTAAGCCTGACATGCTAGCAATCGTTCTGAATTCCAGAGTCTTTCATATCGGGTAAATCCTATAACATAACCAATCGTTACACAAAATGTTTTCCATTGAGAGGATTAGGCTCATTTTTCCGTTGACCTCAAAACTTTACTGGACTGTTCTTTACCTTTTGCTGGACAAAGAAAAATGGATACGTCTTTTCCAGCGTGTATGGACCACACTAGGATTTTCTTTACATTTGTATTAATAGACGTGGTCAGTGTGATTTTTGAAAGGTATGCCTTTCCTTGTTTCTTAAGCCACAGGAAAAAGATGCTTTGATTTGAATGAAAACTATAGACAGGTAAAAGTCTATGAAAGTAAACAGTCTCGATGACTTTTGCCTCTTCTAATATTGTTTTCAGCTCAGTAATCAAAAATTTCTTTTTTTCCTGTAGCTTGTGTAATAAGGAAAAGCATAATTTTCTAACATGTATTCACATTGACCATTGAATTATTATATACAAATGTAAAGAAAATCCGAGTGTGGTCCATATATGCTGGAAAAGACGTATCCATTTTTCCTTGTTCAGCAAAATGTAAAGGACAGTCCGGCAGAGTATTGAGGTCAACGGAAAAATAAGCCTAATCCTCTCAATGGAAAACATTTTATGTAGCGATTGGTATGTTATCGGATTTGACCTATATGCAAGACTGCAAATTCTTAGAACGATTGCTAGCATGTCAGGCTCAACGGCAAACGTTCAGTCTAGTGACTTTTTTAATATCACCAAAATCTGTCGAAGAAAATTTAGACTGACCTAGATAACTATTTTTCAATTATAATAATTGGCAATACTGAATTTGGCGTAATGACCAGACTGGGACCTAGTACTGACCACACTATAGACACGTTTGTGAAAGTATGTTCATCTGGAGTATGGAATATTGAAACTGGTATCATACTCGTATTTGGAAAAATTATCAGAATACTCTTAGGGTTTGAACCTTTCTCTCTACTGTAGTTTGAGGCGTTGCTGCGAACGTATAGCAATGCTTAAGACATGTGTCATTGTACAGTATATTCCATTTAGAAATGCTTAAATAACTTCTAGAATCTCGAAATCGATCGATCGATTCCTTTTACACTACACTTCTCGTCATTTATTTCGTACACATACATACACACACACAGACACACACACACGCATATGTATATATACATGTGTATATTTATGTTGTGTGTAGTAAAATATTCTATGAAGAAATTCAGCATATCATAATGAAGTATTTATAATGATGATGACTGGAACAATAATATTTATAGGGAATCTGTAATCAATTAATCCCATAAAAGCATGTATTCATTACTAGTTGCATGATATTGAACAAAAATAAATAAGGTCAATTTATTTACCTTTAAACAAAACTCGAAAGTTTTTTCCACATGTTTCTAACAATGAATTATTAAATATGTACGGATCAAAAGTTGACTTGTATATTCTGAAATAAATGGTACTTCATTATTATTATTATTATTATTATTATTATTATTATTATTATTATTATTATTATTATTATTATTATTATTATTATTATTCAGAAGATGAACGCCATTCATATGGAACAAACCCAGGGGCCATTGATTTGAAATTCAAGACTCAAGAATATGGCGTTCATTCGAAAAGTAAAAGAAGGTAATGAGAAATAAGAAGTTATTAGAAAACCGATCGTGCTTAAAATTAAGAAATAAAAAACTTAACTAAAATATTCAAATACAGGTTGAATTGTACTAGGGTAGTACTGCGTTATCTTCGCTTGAACTTATGATTCCAATTGCTTCTAATAATAAGTAGTCTGTTCTTTCTTTAGCTGCAAATATTCCTTTATTCATGTTGTAGACCGATTTAAAATTGTTTTTTTTTCCTCTTTGGCTAGGCCTACACAAGGAACTGCTGAGAGGGCCTTGGGAATTCAGGGCTGTTGGTCCCCTTTAAAACAGAACATAGAACATATCCATCTGCTGTGGAATAAAAATCCACAATTATATAGTAAACCATGTTACTATGTTAAATGTAAAGGAAAGACTTTCAGCACCGAACGTATCTGTAAAAAGAAAACTATTGAGATGGCTATTTGTCTGTCCGTACTTTTTCTGTCCGCCCTCAGATCTTAAAAACTACCGAGGCTAGAGGGCTGCAAACTGGTATGTTGCTCATCCACCCTCCACTCATCAAACATCCTAAATTGCAGACCTCTATCCTCAGTAGTTTTTATTTTATTTAAGGTTCAAGTTAGTCATGATCGTGCGTCTGGCACCGCTATAAGTGCCAACAACACAGGTCACCACCAGGCCGTGGCTGAAAGTTTCATGGGGCGCGGCTGAGAGTTTCATGGGTCGTGGCTGAGAGTTTCATACAGCATTATACGCTGTACAGAAAACTCGATTGCGCCAAAGACACTTCGGCGCATTTTTTACTTGTTTATTACACAAACTGTTTTTCATGAGATTGTGAATTTCTTAGTATAACCATCTATGTTGTAACAGCCACGGGCATTCAGTGGGAGTAATGGGGTTGGATTCCTTGGGTAGGTTTAAGTGGATTCCTGATAATGATAGCTGATTATCAGCTGCTTTCTACTCCTGTTTTGGCTGGGCATTATTGATTGTCTCGAAGATCGTCTCTGAAAAAAACCCGGATGATAAGTAGTGGCATTTCTTGGGGGTTTGGTCAAAAAACCCTTGCGTCTCTAGGTGGTCACGTTTTAAAATATATATATATATATATATATATATATATATATATATATATATATATATATATATATATATATATGTAAACAATGTGTGTGTGTGTGTGTGTGTATGTATATATATACATATACTGTATATACATATATATACATTATAGTGGGTAAAATCAGCTTCTAAAAAGACAAACGGAAGGTTACAACCAGATGTCTCTAGAACCGGCTGCATTCCCCATAGTTGTATGTTGGAAATAAAATAATGAGTAACAAACTATCTCCTTTATGCAGTAGCACTTGGTTACCAGTCATATGGGATAACTGCTGGTAACCCAGAATAACAGTCTGTTTATCTCACGAGTTGCTTTGAAACCTCTCTCTCTCTCTCTCCTCTCTCTCTCTCTCTCTCTCTCTCTCTCTCTCTCTCTCTCTCTCTCTCTCTCTGTTGTTAATTTCATTCATGTTCTCGAACACAACGACAAGTATCCTGTTATCTGTCTGCATGTATATCTTGCATTAGGAAATGGTTTTCAATTGCTACTGTTCAGCAGTGTTTTATTAAAGAGTGCCTTATTTGCATCGCGTTTTATCAAACTTCTGGTAATGCGGAAGTGTGTCATTAGTTGACCTGGGTATGCATCTACTGTACTAACTGGACTAGCTATGAATAGGATGATAATGACAAACTTTCTTTTAAATGAAAAGACAAAAAAAAAAAAACAACCTTACCCCAATTTGATTTTGTTTTTCGCTCGTGTGAAATTATGTTCACAATGCATCTAAAGAGTGCTTTGTACCTTCCTGTTTCCCAGCGGTCTTTCAAATACATTTCGGTGCAATTCTGTAATTTCCCTTGTGGCGCCTAGGACGTGGTTGGTGTTAACAATGAATAATGAGAAGCAGGAATAAAGGTTTTTTTTTTTTCGTGGGTCGCTGTTTGAGTTTAATGGCCGTGATAAAATACCTGCATTAGGACCCACCTGAATTTATCTGAGAAAACAAACTCTCTCTCTCTCTCTCTCTCTCTCTCTCTCTCTCTCTCTCTCTGGCACATAGTTTTCCGTATGGTGCTTGTGACAGTTAGATTCCAGAATTAAGTCTCACTGGTAATTAACTTCAATGAACTAAATTCCGCGTTAGAATGATCGCAGTAACATCATAATAGTTGCAATCTTTTATGCGTAAATAATGCATAAATAATGAATATATCATATACATTAGGAACTGTTTAATGTTTGACTATGAATCTTAGCATTTTAGCAATGAACAAGGCTCCCAGTTTTGCTAGATTTAAAGTTCATGACCAGAAAATCATTGAGAGTGGCTCTGATCTTGAAATGAAATGACCTTGTTTCCTGTAATGCGTTACACTAAAGCAGTCGTGGAATCGTATATACTGTATATATACGTGCAGCCATTTGGTAAAGTAGATGGACACTCGCATGTAATACATACATACATACATACACACATACACTTCCACCTATCCACCCAGTCGCGCACACACACACACACACACACACACACACACACATATATATGTGTGTGTTTGTGGGTGGATGGGAGTGTATGTATATATGTATGTATGTATGTGCTGTCTGTCCATCTACTACAAATAAACTACACCTATCATATATGTGTGTATGTATTTCACTACTAAAGGATTCAGAGCCGATGAAACACGGTTTTCCGGCAACACCTTTCTATCAAACATCGATAAAGGTGAAAGTTGGCAGTGTATATTTTATAACCTACCTAATTTTTGCAAGTATTATTTTTAGTACCTGAGTTCAGAGTAGTTTTGATATTTACAGAGTAAAATGAAGGCGCCGATGCCGGAACCGAGAAAAACATAATATGACGATAGGAGGCTCCACCCATCCACGAGGTAGGCGGGCAGTAAGTCACTAACAGGATATGGAATTGTCCCTTGGTTGCAAGACTGCATTTATTACTGCAACGCCACTTTGTACTCTGAGCGAGAAGACCACCAGCGAGTTATATAGCGTGAATAGGTCATTATTTCTATTAGTGGGTAATAGTTACTTGGCAACACTCATCTCTTGCTGCAGCAAATAGAAGTAGTGTCGAAACCTGAGGTAAAACAAAACGGATTGTCTTTTTGTATTCCCGCCCTGAATAGATGTAGATCTAACAAATGAGCTATAGACTGGTTCATTATGTGGATGAATTACATACATTGAATTATTTGCAAAGTAGAAACAATACGAATATCGTTGGAAAATTCCAAGCTAACAACGTAGTCCCAACAACTGCTACGGAAGTTTGCGATAGAGCCTCACAAAATAATAATAATAATAATAATAATAATAATAATAATAATAATAATAATAATAATAAAATGATTGAGAATGATAGTGCAATCAAGGGGACGATGACAAATCCTGCTTGCCATCATTGATATCGCTGAAGCCTAGGATGGGTACTAATATTAATTAGTGAATATGTCATTGGCAAGTGGGCAGAGCCACAGTGAAGTGACATTTTCCCCATATGTAAACTTCTCTTCACTGTGGGTGGAACCTCATGACGTCATAGGTTAACGTCACTATTGTGTTCGAAACCCTCACCTGCGATTTTGATAGCTCTGGCATAGGAAACCACTTTTACTCTGATAAGTACCAGAGCTATTGAACTTAGGTACTAAATAATACTTGCAAAAATTAGGTAGGGTTATAAAATGTTCACTTGCCAGCTTTCACCTTTATCCAATGCTTTGATAAAAAGGTGTTACCGAAAAACCGTGTTTCATCGGCTCTGAATCCCTTAGTAATAATAATAATAATAATAATAATAATAATAATAATAATAATAATAATAATAATAATAATAATAATAATAATAATAATAATAATCTTTTATTGCGGCTCAGGGCCAAGTACATGGAAGATACAAATAAACTACACACAATCTAGATACATAAGGTAACATTACAAAAATAATTATCGGCAGTACACACACGGTTGCTTTGAAAAGTAGAAAAATGGAATTCATAAAAATGGTATGCTTAATAATTATATCGGAATAGGAGGAAAATTAAAATGTAATCCTTTCTCCAGAGATATGATAACTTGTACAAAAACAATATGAATGTCCGGAATATTAAAGTTAGCCTAAGCAAGCACACGACTTTTGCTTCCATATATTGGCTGAAATTTTCCGTTTTTTGGACATTTGCAATGACATTTATTCCAGCAATGAATTGTCTTAAGTGTCCATACAGTTTCTTCACTATTCTAATTTTGGGTAGTGGTTTGTGGCCTACGCAACATTAAGGCATTGCTGTTCATCCGCAAACAGGAAAAGGTGGTGATGTTGGGACGAAGGGAGGCGTAAAGCAAACAAAATGCTTTTCCACGACTACAATTACTGTTTATTTATTTATTTATTTATTTATTAGGGGAACCCCCACCCCTACCGGCTAGGTCGGGGCACGGCGCCCTAAGGTAAGGTCTGATTAGGTCAAGACACGGCATTCTAGGAAAGGTTAGGGTTTCTCACACCTTCTCCTGTCTCCCTACTCTGCACCCACTCCCATTATTCTTACTTTCTTTTGCTATCGAGCAGCCAGTAATCAGAAGAGAGAGAGAGAGAGAGAGAGAGAATTACTGGAGAATGTCTAATGCACTAACTGTTCAAGAACACTTTCCCTGCTAATCAAGTGCCTTGTCAACTACTTTCTAGAACAGTTCTAGGAGCAGTGTTCAGAAGTTCCGCCGGTTGGGCTAACTTCCCATTTCATTGTCTTTGAACGAACTCTTAATCAAGTTTGAATGCGTAGGTGGAACAAATTTCCTCTTCATCAAGCTGATGTTCGTATAGATGCGGTTTTGTATGTCTCGTCATTTTAGAAAGAAAGTTAAAAGAAGAATAACCACATAAAGAATGATATTAAGTAGTGGGCCCAGATCATGTTGTTATATTGAGGAGTGGTTAACTCATTTATCTTTTATCATTAGGAAAATTGCATCGAAGCTGAACTGATTATTATATTTTAAAACTTTAATCGAGTAACTCTCTAGCTAAGACATCACACGGTTATTATTGAAATAAATTTAATTTTCCATTACATCTATGCAAATTTGATTGCATTTTTCGATCTATGGAATGTTATTAAAATTGATTCCATCAGTGGTTGTATTTGTGTTATGATGCATTGAATGCAACTCACGCATTTACCGTTTTACTCCTTACATAAAAACAGTTTTGTTACAAGTTTATCTTCCCTACGTAATTATTTTATAACAAATAGCACCAATTTTAATTGTTAACCTGATGATCATCGTAATACATCAGGTTTTTATAGAAGATGTAGAATCAAATTGATCTCCATACAGTTCACAGGAATTATACTGTACCTTCCCTTTTGTTCTTTTGTTCTTTGCATTAAATGCAAGTCTTTCTCGAAGAGCGAGTTAACGTGAAAACTCGTTATATAATATCATGAAGTTGTGTAAAATATAACTCGATAAACCCCACGATCAGGATTGTGAACGGAACGTTATAAGTACTCTCTCTCTCTCTCTCTCTCTACAGTGTAAATTTTTTCCAAATTGCTTCGATATCGCACTAGAATATTTATAATATTTTTAATCAGTTCGTTCCTCTTTAAACGTTTCGCTAAGTCCAACCGTATTATTTACTCATACATTCCTGGAATTCTGTATTTATGTTATCATCAGGTGAAATAAATGAAAAGACACAAACGGGAGAGTAGGTAGCACCCGTAGATAAACCTTTGAAATGTTTATATATATACATATATATATATATATATATATATATATATATATATATATATATATATATATATATATATATATATATATTTAATAACTAACTATATACACATATATATTTTCGCTGATATTGCCTTGTAATATATGTAGCATTCCATGATTTTGATGTGTTTATATTCTAGTTATAATGTGTTCTGTGTAGTAATAGTAGTTGTTGAAATATTGTATGTAGTTTAATGTCAGATCTCAGAAGAGTTAGTGATTTGGATAACTTAACAGCGTAATTTAGAATTAGTAATACGTTTTGATAATAACATAGTATGTGATCGCCCCTTTTGTCCCCCAGTAACAAGTGTTCTGTACTCGTGATTTCGTATGTCGTGTTTTGATTCAGTAGTTGTCGCGAAATATAACACGTTTGCAAGGAAGGGAATGGCAGCCGAGTCGTGTAAGGTTTTGTCACATACGAGAAAAAGACAAATTATTTTGCAATGTTTCGTGTACTGTCTGAAAACCAACTTTGGTTCTTCGTCTTGTTTTGAAAGAGTGCTGTGACTGTCATGTCATCTGTTTTGATAGTGTTGAATTTAGAGCTTCATCCATACGATTTCTGCTCGAATCATGCCTTTTTGAGTAAATGCACATCTTGATTGATTACATCGTGTTTGTAAGAATGCGTTGCTATGATCGTATTGTTCCACGCTAGTTGGCCCCAAAGCGTTTGCTCTGGTAATGATGTCATCTAGTTGTTTCATTTCTTGCTGGAATCTAAGTTTGTTCATTCTGATTTTGGAGACTGTTCGTGTGGTTCCCCCTCTCTCTCTATTTCTTCCAAAAGGAGTAATTATTAACATAGAATATTTGTGTAGTCACTAGTGTAGTACAGCTTTGAGATCTGAATGTAGGAAAAGTGTGTAATGGCGCCTAACGAAAAAGTGTGTTTTGTGAATCTCAAGCAGCTGTATTTCAGGTGATTTTGTGAAAGTTTTCACAAGCTTGTGTAAGGTAAAGTGAATTTTACTTATTATTACCATGGTATGATAAGGTATATTAAGGAAATATTGCGCCGTGACATTTTTATTAGTAAATTTTTGTGTATGTTTGTGTGCTATTGTGTTTGCAGTCTCTTGATTTTTCACATTTATATATTGGTAGGATTATGATTATTTACTTAGCATTTTAAATATTTTGTGATAATTTAACACTGCATACTAGATTTATTCTCATTTACTAAGATTTTCTTTTCAAATCATGAATAATTCTTAATATTTAGAATTTTTGTAATTAATTTAATTTCTTGATAAATCAAAGTTTTTTAATTAGTTTTGTTTAATGATTTAGCTCAGAATTAAATTAAATTTAGTGTTGTTTTCAAGTAACAGTAAATTTTTGAATTGTAGTTCCACATTTGAGAAGGTATAAATTTGAATTCAAAGAAAAAATTTTGTGCTTAAAATTTAAAAAAAGTGTTTCATTTACTGACCACCAGTGGCGATAAGTTAATTATTGCATAAGGCAAAGTGATAAACATGTTTTGTTCCTTTAGTTTTGCTAACGTGAATTAAGACCAGGAAACGGTTAAAGTTGTTTTATGGAGTGATGCCCTTTGCTCTAGTATAGTTCTTGTTTTTAATTGCTGATACCTCACACTTGTTTTGATAAACTTAGTTTGATTTTTCACGTGATTAATGAGCTTTTTTAAGGGATCAATGTTATGAGAGTTTAGGTATCTGGCTGAAGTGAAGTAAGTTTTAGAATTCTGTGATTAGTTTTGTAATAACCAGGTACTTGGTACACATCGTGAAAATATACACATATATATATATATATATACATATATATGCACACTAACATATATTTACATATATAGTTATACATACATACACACACGTGCACACACACACACACCTACACACACACACACATATATATATATATATATATATATATATATATATATATATATATATATATATATATATATATATTATATATATATATATATATATATATATATATATATATATATATATATATCTATATATATATATATATATACTATCTATATATATATATACACACACACACACATACTCACACCTACACACATAGTATGTTCATTATATACGAGTATAACAGAACTCTGGTTCATAGAGTTTTTTGATAAAAACTATGGATTAAACAAGAGACACTATGGAAAATAATGATATCGACCGTAGATATAAATATTTAGCATGTCCTATAGGTCTGCTTTTAATATACACTATGAGACCTAATGTACAAAGAAAATACTGAAAATAAATTCCAGGAGGATTAACGCTGGAAGTGGAAGCTGAATGTTAATGCTTTAATTCATAAATGTTGAGGCTTGCACTGATGACACGGCGAAGTCCTTTTTGCATATGCTAATTTTTTCTGTAAATAGTGATCATATTTGAAATTTATTGAAACTGGATGGACATTCTCTCACATTTCCAAATTGAAATCTTTATTTTTACGCAAAACTATGCTATATATATATATATATATATATATATATATATATATATATATATATACATATACATTGTTACATTCTGAGGCCGGTTGGAAGAGTTAAATTGGATTGTGAATGTAATTTACTTAGGGGCCAACACCTAGCGCTCAGAATGTAAGCAATAAATGTAACTACTAAGATGGCTTACCTTGATATTACATTTATCCAACAGGGAAAATGGAGGTCGCCGTTCAAACCAGTCAAGTAACTTTACATTGAATTTATTTACAAACTGAGCAATCAGAAAAGTAATATGAATTGGCCGACTGAGCAGCAAACAAGGCATACAATGAGCAATAAAAATAAGACTTTGCATAGCAAATAAACAAATCTGGGAAGGGCTACAGCTCTGAAAGAGTTTAACACACAAATGAAAACCATGAACACCAACGGGGGACTATGTCAAGCGCCCCTGGACTGCTGATAGTCAGAAGACTCTTGCACATAGCAAGATGGCAGTTAAACGTCTAAGGCTATTTGGTTCACAAGGGCAGGGGCAGACCACTCGAAGAGCCAGATAACAGGATTCTGGAAGAGAATTCCAGGTTAGCATTCAGATCTAATGACTTTCTCTCACATGAAATTACTTATGCACGATGGAGGAAATTATCATATAAATTTAATTAGCACATGGTAACACTATGGTGGGACTGCTCTAATTGTTATCACAGAACTAATTTAATTTAAGCTTGGAACAAGTCATGAGGGCAAATGTGCATGCTAGGCTGTGAGAAACAAAGGGAGCATTGTTTGGAGAATGAAAGTTGAAATACTGAAAATGGATTAATCAATTCACGAGAGGCAAAAAGTCTGGCGTTACTTGCAACTAAGGCGTACCTTGTGCATCTGTGCATGGGCTGCTTTTCAAAGATGAATTTTGTACAGAAGTTCCGACACATGGCCAATATAAAAGAGAGACAGCACCACCTTGGTGCATTGGCGGTCCGTGACAGAGTAACGAGCCAGGTCGCGATCCCCTTCCCATTCGATTTCTAGTGCTGGGGCAGACAACAGTCAATCTAGAAGAGGCAATAACAGTCAGCACAAAGGTCGAAGGGAAATAGGTCTTATAGCTAAGGCTACTAGGGTCAGCAAAAACGGCCAGTTACGGTCTGGCTGGTCTTTCTGTCCCAAAATCGCTATGATGCCGGGTGGCGGGCGGCGTTGGTTAAGACGTCGGCATTGTCCCCCAAATCATAATATAGACAGGACTTCTGTATGTCCACTCCCCAGTGGGAGTTCTCCCGAACGCCATTAAATTTGAAGGGTTTCTAGCTAACTTGAACAGGGACAGATTTTCTAAATATGTGAATATATATATATAATATATATATATATATATATATATATATATATATATATATATATTTATATTTATATATATATACCAAGTATATATATATATATATATATATATATATATATATATATATATATATATATATATATATATATATATATATATATATATATATATATTTATATTTATATATACAATATATATATATATATATATATATATATATATATATATATATATATATATATATATATATATATATATATATATATATATATATGTATATATATTATATATATATATGTATATATATAAATATATATATATATATATATGTATATATATATATATATATATATATATATACATATATATACTGTATATATATATATAACATGTACCATGTTCTTTTATACATATGTATACGTGTATATATATATACATATATATATATATATATATATATATATATATATATATATATGTATATATATACATATATATATATATATATATACATATATATATTTATATATATATATATATATATATATATATATATATATATGTATATAAAATCACATTAACACTTTATTTGTTTATCAGTCATCACCACAGTGAAAAAATAAGAGACTGTGTGTAATTCCTAACTTGGGAGTCAGCAGCCTTTTGGAAAGTGTGAATTAGATAGCTATGCAGTGTCTTGGAGGACCATGATATCAAATTAATTATAAAATCAACAAACGCCTTCAACTAGGTAACAACTGTTAGATAATTAGTGCCCAGGTGTTAATTTGGCGGCTGGAATGACATCCTTCTCGAGCTGGATGTGGCCCGTGGCCCGGAGAGTTGCCAGCCCCTTTCCTAACCAGTTTCAGCTTTATTACTAAGCCATTGACAAAGAACTGATACGTAGTGTTAAAATCTGAGTACATGTACTACAGAGACAGAACGAACGAACATACATCCATTTGAGACTACAGACCCACACCTGACAGAGTAGAGAAACGTGTTAAATCATTGATGCTAGTGATAAAAATCACAATATATACTCAAGAGATGTTACCGACAAACATACAGATCATTGAAGACTACAAAGCCGCACCTGGCAGGTGTCAAGGTGGAGTAACGAAAAACTCTTTAGTGCTAGGGTTGGTACTGTGTTTACTAATATGGTAATCCTTTTTTCCATACATTTCTAACGCCCTCCTGAAAATTTTAACATTTTATAAATTTCTTTTGAAATTATAGGAACAAGTGGATACATGCCTTGACTGATATTCATATAATGGTCATAACTTTCTCAAACTAGTTAATGACATTCCCCTTTCAGTGCATCAGTAGAATACACTGTCTTTTGCCTCTTCCCAATAGTATGATTGTTCTCACTGACATGTACATTCACCTGTGCATATCTTACACAGTTTTAATAGCACTACTTAGTACTGCTTTCCAGTGTTTTACATGGCCTATAAAAGTTGTCTAAGACACATAGATTTTATATATTTTTATAATATATAAGGATAGTTCTGTATAAGAAGTACAATTTCATTGTTTATTGTTCTTAAATGCGATTAACACCAAAATTAAGAAAATGGAGGATATCTCTCATATTATTAATATTTGGTAGTACACAAAGCAAATATTTTATGTTATAAAGTCTTTTTTATAAATGTTCCTTTTTGCTGCTATTAGTGCATTGTCTAATACACAGTCAGACAAGAAATTGAAATATCCTGATATTATTATGTATATGTTGTTATGGACCCGCCCATCAAACATACACAAGTCTCTTAAAATACAAATAAAGTCACTAACGATGAGTCCACAATAGGTGGACTGTATAACAGAGTGTACAGATGGAATCAAGGATAAAGAAAAACTGAAAATAAAGCCTTATTTTAATACAAACTTTTAGAAAAATGACCCACTGAGCTCTTACAAAATTCGTTAAATAAACACAAAAATCAACCACACACAGAAAACATCGAATAACAAACACACTTACACCAAATTAAGATAGACTCTGCAATTACACTTTAAAGAGGGCCACAAGTAATAGAAAGTTGAAAAGTCAGAATAACCTAACTTATTACACACTAAACATTTCTCAAAAAAAACTGCTTCCCTTAAGTGAGCTCTAAACAGTAGTAGTAGCTACTTGCCTTCAAATCACAGGTCGGGAATAATATATATTCTTGAGACCTTGCAAACGTAAGAGAGGTCCTAGGCAAAATAACTGGGCCAAGGGCGCAGACTGAAGAAAGTATCACTTTAACGTCGCAAGACGATCAGCGGTTTTACAACCGTCCGACGATTAATCACACCTTACCAGTTGGCAGAAGTCCCCTTGGTAAAATAACTGAACCAAGAACAGACTGAAGAGATCAATCTCCCAAGGAGGACAGCAGCAGCAACTGAAGAAAGGCGGGTATCGTAATCCAGAGTTAATCCTAAAATAAGTCAAGCCCTCACAATGTTATGGTCCGAAAACGACGGCTCAGTCCTGGCGGGACAGCGCCGAATGCAGCTCAGATGAAGCCAACACCACACGTGAAAAATAAAACAAACTCATTGTAATTAAAACTATACAGCAAGTCCAAATGTCGGGGAGGAGGAAACAGGGTCATTACGTTCCAAAAAAATAATTACTGCCAAGTGACTTATTCAACAAATTAATTTCTAAATTTAACACATACTGACAATATATATATATATATATATATATATATATATATATATATATATATATATATATATATGAGGAGCTATCAGTCGAAACATGCCAAGCGCCATCCTGGGTCAAAGTATTTTTAATTAATTTTATTATATTTTTAAAATGGCACTTAGCATGTTTCTCGACTGAAAAGCTCATATGTATGTATGTGTGTATATATGTGTGTGTACATATATATATATATATATATATATATATATATATATATATATATATATATATATATATATTGTGATTTCTATGACTATATATCAGTCCTTCGTCATCTGTGGTGATGTGTGATGTATACATACGTAGTACATACATACATATATACATATATGTGTGTTTATATATTCTTTTTAATGGTATAATGGTAGTATTATTAATGTGAATAGTTGACTTCACAGACTAATTAAAAAACTGATTCTATTTACATGAGACCTATTGGATCGATGCCATGGTGAATTTTCATTTACATTTCTAGATGAAAAATAACCGCAACTCCATGATTGAAATGAATACGTTTTAAAATCTGTCCCCAAAAGGTATGAAAGCTATCTGGCCAAACAACGCAGTTAAGCTCGATATCTGGTGTCTTGAAAGAAGTTTTACCTGTGATTTTCCGACACCTACCATGAATACCTAAAATACTGAATGGAATCTGGCTTCAGTTATGTGATAAAGTTATAGAAAAAATGTATACCATTTTTCCCGTTATCGTTATGTCTTTTCTTTCTGACAAATTTTATTTTCGTGTTGCTCTCAACATCCTTCTGGTTATCATCTTCGCGGCCAGTAATTAGAGCGCTCAACAGGTTTTTACTTTTTATTTGTTCATCTATGGCGCAGTATTTATGCCGCTTTTATGCTTGCTGGGTGAGCTTTTAAAGCCCAGGAGTAAAGTCTGGCTATATGTGGGTAAAGCTGAATGATCGTGAATATAATTGTTAAATAACAACAAACTGCTAAGCCGTGGTAAAGGAAAAAGATGCCGAAAGATTTAGGCGGTTAATAATAATAATAATAATAATAATAATAATAATAATAATAATAATAATAATAATAATGACGATGAAAAGCCCATATTATTGGAGGTGTAAGAGTTAGAAAGTGTCATTAACAAATGAAAACCTGACCTAATTCTAAGAGACAGTTCTGTAGTCCAGGCATCTTCACGTTCTCCGAAGTTGAACCACCGAACCTCCTAGAGTGTTGAAGGTGTGAACTTCATTTATGTATTTCGGAATGGAATGGGAATCTTTTGAAATATGGGACTGAAAACGTTAAAAACAATAATCAAATGAAAAAACCCAAAACCCCTTTGCATAAAAGCTTCCATTACTTTATTATGGCTAAAAATAACTAAGATTTAAGTGTATGAGGCTATTGGGGTTTTGGCATTACCGGTCTTCGTATAGGGCATTATAATTTCCACCTCATTCCAGGTGACCCAATCTTCCACTTTTAACTGAAAATGTGAGAACAATGGTAAAGGAAATTCTTTATTCACCAAAGGAGTGATTAATTTCAGGAATAATTCATTACCCATTGAAGGCTGAGTCTGGTCTGTGGGACAATGAAATTTATTAGCACTTCATAGTCTTCCCTTCGTTGATTGCCAGCGTAGTTTCTAAATTTAGCAGTACGAGTCACTGTGACATTCAACACACACTTTCCGCAGTTAAACTATAATCACTGTGCAATTGTGTTGGACAATGCGTTCCACTGTCATTTCATTCATAAAAAGTGCTTGCTCGCGATCGCGTAATTTGGGACCTCAAATTCTGGACTGTTCATTTCCTGGTCTTGAAATTGAATTTCTCTGCACCAAGGCTAACGTTCGTTGAAAATGAATCAATGTGTTTGAACTGGAAGTAAAATAAATTTTTGGAAGGTTAAACCTTTTCCAGAGAGCTAAGCTTGTTTGTTTAATTATGTAGAAGGTGAGTTCACGTTCTCTTATATGTTTGTTTTATTCAGTTTCCTTACTAAAGCGTTTCCTTTGTCAGCCTAGCAAGAAGTGTTCTGTGTACTTCGTCCACTTTTAAGTTTGTTTTATTTATATCTATACAAAAGTTTCGTAATATTTTGTGAAAAATTTTATTATATTTTGTCTTACCCTATTTCGGAGACATTTTTTTTTTATTCTTCAGTTTTTAGCACAAATCAATGTTATTCCCATTACTCTGAAAGACTGTTCTATACAGTACCCTAAATTTAAGGAAAGAGTTTTCTTACCTTTAACATTATTCACAGTGACTGACAGATAACTTATCTTGTGCTCTTATTTATTTGATAACTGAATGAGTCTCTGTAGCTGCAATTTACATATTTTGGGCGAATCAGTAAGCATTCTCGTGTCTCGGGATGGATTCTTGAGATGAGTATATACCTGAGTAGTTGTTCATGAACATACTTTCAAAAATTTGTATGACATGTACAAACGACTCAATCGTGAAGACCTCGTACCCGTAGTTTCTTAATGAGTCATTTAAGACAAATGTAGTTACAGCTCTTGTAGAACCTCGATGGCTGTCTCACAAGAACATTTTGAAATCAGATATTCGTGGAAATGGACGGAAGCTAAACAAACATAACCGCTGGGAATATGGTGAGTATATTCTTAAAATGAGTATGTCATTAAAAGAAAATACCGACGACTGAGTTCCTAAGTTGCAGGCTATCTTTCAGAGAACTTGGCAATTATAGTTTGTGGCAGTTGTTGTAATTGCTGTTGCACTGATGTTAGAACCTTGATGTCTTTTAATTTCCTGTCAACGACGACCAAAATTGTTTCTGTTTCAAATCGAGAATTGGACGTATGCTTCTATTCATATTTTGAACGGCACGCATTCCGGGAGTTATATTATTTTTGTTCATGTATTATCATTATCGCCCTTTTTCTTTATGTGCCGTTTCCTGTGTGACCTTATAATACTTCTTCGATGATCTCAAGGCCAATCTCGAAATTGGCAACACAAATGGATGGTGATGGGGAACGATGTTTCGAAAGCGTCACTTATATTACTGGAGCAGACAACTCCCGAAAGATATTGAGGAAAAAACTATCATACAAACACCACCGAATGAATTACTTTAATCGTTTTTGTATCATTTTTACTTCACATGCGACAGAAGATTTTTCTCAGTCAAGGGATGCTTAGAATGAGTAGAATAATCAAATTAATTCAACGGTTTTAAATGCTATCTCCTATTTTCAAATGGTACTTTACCGTAACTTTTCATATAGTGTTACCTGTTACCTATAATAACTTCAAATTATATCATACAAATGCCAAATTCATGAGACCTATTACTGCTCATTTCTGTGACTTCTGCCTTGCTGTGGGTACTAGTACTTAGTACCAGCAATAGTTAGTCACCCCTATCATATGAAATACTGCATTTTTTTATTAGAAAGAAATTTTTCTTGCACAAGTGAATGCTTCTGTTATAGGTTCACATTGATATCAGATTAATGAAGATCAGTCAAGCCTCTGGTCCATACCACATCCTTGCAAATTCTATATGAAATATTCAGACAAAATGACCCTAGTTATACATCTCTCATTTCACTTCTTGGTTGCATTTCATTCTGAACATCTGCATTGTAAGATTTTACAGGATACATTGTTGCCACTTTGATAAATTTTAGGTATCCACCAAAGTATCATGTGATTCTCTCAGGAGACTGCTGCTTTTAAATTTCTCTGCAAATATATGTGTTTTTAGAGTTTTATTAGACAACCTTTTATCAACGGTATAACTTCTCCTTTTCTGTTCTTATTTTTCTGAGTTTTTGTTATTTTATGTAGTTTCTTCTTTCTGTTGTAAATTCTGTAACTAGTCTATTTCCCCCTTTTTATGATATACTTGCTAGTCAACTGATCCTTCTATAACTCTTGTCATTTCACGTATTAGTCCTTTCCTACATACAGAATCTCTCTGGAACTGTCATTTCCGTCTCTACCAGCGCTGACCTTGAATAATAATGATAACGAAATTGTACTGTGTTAAAACACTGATAACTTTGGAAGACGTATAGAATATATTTGGTTCGTCTGTGGGTCTTGTAATGCGTTTGACATTATACATTTTTACAATATCATTTTATAATATTCATACAACATGCATGCATCATGACAAGAACTAAACGGCTATACCGATTTTGTTGGAAAAAATCCAATTACATCTATTCTTTACGAATTCTACTAATCTCCTGAGTACAGTACAAAAATTAATTTGTGAAATTTGCATAGGAAACATTATTATTCTCCGTATTCCCAGAGGCATGAAAAGCCGTGGATAGGACGACAGACAATAAAAGTCCGCGAAACATCCTCTAGGATAAATCCTTCCCCCATTAGACTTGTAATTATTGGATTTGTATCCCCACGGGATACTTTCCCATGCCCCTCTTGTTATTTCCTGATTTAATCCGGTATAGCAATGTCGATTCTGTAATGTGTAGCTCTCCCTTAGGATCTGGAAAATAGGAAGAATTTTTCACTTTTTCCCAGCATTGAACGGAGATTGATATATACATACATACACACACACACACACATTATATATATATATATATATATATATATATATATATATATATATATATATATATATATATAATATATATGCTATATGCTATAAACATAAATACATGTATGTATGTGTGTATATATACATATACATATATATACTGTATACTGTATGTCCACAGTATATAGATATATTTTTTCTCTGGGTTAGAGTAGATGATGAAACATCACTAAGTTTGTAGTATAATTAGAAGTTTGTAACATGGTATTAAACTAATAGAACTAATAACGTATAAATGAAACTAATCATTGCAACCATTAAAATAGATGAAAACTCTGCAATTATATGCCTTCAGATAAATAGAAACACTTGTCTTCAATATGTCGGCTGGCAATTTTTAGTCCACATTTGGAATAGCGTTTTAGTTCCTACGAACCACCTTGAAAGCAGTTCACAAGGAGAAGGGAAATTTATTATTAAACATTTACAAATGATTATATATGGTCTGACTAAGAATGTTGAATTTGCGAAACTTAGACTCGTTTATAAGGACGAAATCAGTAGCCCTCGATTTGATTTTCTATTTTTTTCGGGTAGGGGGAGGGGGGGGGCCATTTTGATGTATCTGAACAGACAGATAAATTGGGTCGCAGTCGAAAACCTAATGGTTTGACAATATATATTTGAGGAGAAACCATGGGAGGACACGTGGCTTGACACTTAGATTTTAATTGTGTCTGTCATCAAACGGTACATGAAGGTCTCCGTAGAGGGGTAGTGCCGTCAGTGCACCTCTTGCGGTACACCGTAGGCATTACTTAAGGTTCTTTGCAGCGTGCCTTCGACCCCTAACTGCAATCCCTTCCGTCCCTTTTACTGTACCTTCTTTCACATTCTCTTTCTTACATTTGACTTTCCACCCTCTCCTAACAATTGATTCCGAGTGCAAGTGCGAGGTTTTCCTCCTGTTACACCTTTCAAACCTACATACTCTCGATTTCTTTTCCAGCACTGAATGACCTCACAGGTCCCAGCGCTTGGTCTTTGGCCTAAATTCAATATTCAGTTCAATTCAGTTCAGTTCGATACAAGAAGGCGTCTGAATAATAAAACGGATAAATGCAGTGCTGTCATAGCCACTGACACACCCAAGTGTTAATCTGAACGGATGAGCTTCTTGTGAATGAAAGTACTCATATAATAATCAACCAAGGAAATCGAGTAGGTAGGTTTGAAAGGTGTAACAGGAGGAAAACCTCAAGCAGCAGTTGCACTCGGAATCAGTTGTTAAGGAGAGGTGGAAAGTCACATGGAAGAAGAGAGTAGAGGCTGCAATCAAAAAGGACGAGTTGCAGCTAAACCGAGCGCGCTGCCTACAGTCATACCGCATGAGTCGCAGCGGCTTTACCTACAGGCGCTTTCTTACTGCATTTGATGACGAACCTGTATTTCTAGGTATGTGTCGTGTTTCACGCGTCCTCATATCTCTGACGCTGTTGTCAAGCCGACAGGTTTGGACTGAGCAATTTATCTGATGCTGATCGAATACATCAAATGCCCTCCCGAAAAATAGAAAATCCAAATCGAAGAAACTGATCGTCTTATAAAGGAATCAGGATTGAATTCAACATTCTCCAGTCGAACCATATATATCATTTGAAATACAACAGAAATATTAACAGAGGTTTTTAAAAGGTAAGAGATTTATTTATTAGAAGAAAGGTGTTCATAGGACATTGTCCCTTAAGCTCCCCACTATGCCTTTTTTGCCCGGCCTCCTTCAATGACATAGTGTGGGTACCCACAGGGGGTAGTGCCATGAGTGCACCTGTAACATTACTTAAGGTTCTTTGCAGCGTCCCTTCGGCCCCTAACTGAAACCCCTTTCATTCCTTTTACTGTACCTCCGTTCATATTATCTTCCATCTTACATTCCACCCTTTCCTAACAATTGTTTCATAGTGCAACTGCAGGGCTTTTCTCCTCAAACACCTTTAAAACCTTTTACTCCTCAGTTTCTCTTTCAACTCTGAATGGACTCATGGGTCCCAGGGGCTTGGTCCGATATTCATTGAAAGCTTCTCACTGGAACTAAGTTTCCCAGACATATTCACAGCACTTCCATGAATACTTGCTTTCTAAAGACTAGTGACAATAATTTCAACTCCATGATGTACTGTGATGTAACATCCCGATACCAGTGTGAAAAATGTTTCATTAAAGTTAATTAATTAATTAATTTGTGTCACGGATGTATTTTTTAGCTTGGATAACAAGATAGACAAACAAACCGTTGGCATAATAATGAGATCTTCTATCTCCCCTATATTAGCTAATTTGTACATGAAATTTTTCTTGGGTCTTAATTAACATTACATAACAGGAATGAAAATAATAAAATGGGAGTTGTGCGGGGACGATATTTTGTGTTTCTGAATTAGGAAAACGAAGAATATCTCATTTCATTTTCAGATTTAAAACTTCGAAGAACCGTCTATAAAATTAACATAAAAACAGAGTGAGATCCTTTTCGTTTTAGGACGTGTCGGTAAAACAAAAATAAAAGAATAAATAGAAAGGTTGCCAAACCAAAGTGTAAAGCAAAGTTACACGTATGAATCCTAAAACTTCATAAGTTTCTGCAGCCACAATTATTGAGTGAAGGTATATAAATATAATAAAAGCTTGTTTCTGTATCATTGTGGTTTGGATTCTCCAGCCAAAAAAATAAAGAGGGTCTCACAATGGTAAGGAATTTCGAAAAGAAGGATCATGGAACGCAAGTACATATATAAAGACAATGCCACGAAGGAAAGTGAAACCATGGAGTGGTGCTAGGCCTTTGACTTACTGTCTTTTACTTAGCAGATTGATAAAATTATAAAAATATGTTTACAAAGACAGTTCGTACATGTGACAGATGGGGATTATAAAGGAAAATATGTACCTGGAATCCAACACAGCTGAAGAATTAGTAGACCTACCAAAACAGGAGTAAATATTTAGAGGTATGAATTACACATAAGTATTCTGTCAAAACTGGGCAAACATCCAATGCAATATTCATTCATTTAAGCGAATGCTCCCACAGGATAAACTGAACTGAAAGTTCAGTGATTGTTAGATCGAAAGATTTCTCTTCACGAAATCTTTTAACCTTAGCTCTGGCATGTATTATTTGGAACCTTGTATTAGTAAAATGTGTAAGAGTGACCTTAAACATAAAATCACTGATTTAATTACTGATTAGTTACCTTATATATAATTTTTCTATGAATTCGTATGTTTAATATATTTTTTGGTGAAAATGTTCACTTTCCAAAAATTGTTATTGTTTACCATAAGGAGAATTATTGAGTACTTTTATAACAGATGTAATCAGCTTATTCTTTCACGGTCATTTTTGGTGGTCAGTATCTTTCCTGTATAATATTTTAATTGACTTGTTCCTGCTTCCAAGCTGTTGGGCATAACTTTTTGTAAAACCTCTTGAATTTATAACCTCTGTTTTGGTAGGTCTACTAATTCTTCAACTGTGTTGGATTCCAGGTACATATTTTCCTTTATAATCCCCATCTGTCATTTATATGAGCTTTCTTTGTAAACTTATTTATGTATTTCTATTAGTTTACTAAGTAAAGGACAGTAAGTCGAAAGGCCTAGCACCACTTTGTTGTTTCACTCTCCTTTGTGGCATTGCCTTTATTTAAATATTCATCATATTCCATATTTTCGTGATTCAGTTATACACGTATATATATATATATATATATATATATATATATATATATATATATATATATATATATATATATATATATATATATATATATACACACATATTATTTGCTGCACGTACTTGACCTTTCTTCTGACTTGAAAGCAAAACTCAACTGTGATTATTCACAAGCTACCGCTACAGCCGCATTTTTTGCATAGAACAAGAAGTCATAAGCGATAACAGTAATAATGCCACGCACCAAGAACAGCAGCATCAAACACCAACATAGCAAATACAGTATCATCAAAGCCGCCACGTCCTTGGCTCATCAGTTTCGCATCACTCAACATGCTGGCTAAAACTTCCTGTCTCCTCCAGCTAACTTTCGACATAAAAGAAGTTTCTCCCCCTTGTGGAGCTTCCTCTATGCTGCTAGGACATAATGGAAGCTCATAAACCAGTTCCAATTTCTTATGAGTCGTTGGCATAATGATTCTTTAGTTATGGTTCAAAGAAACTTTTTCCTGCGTTTATTTTGAATATAAAATGGTATGAAATTTTTTTGGTGTTTCATTACTTTTCTGAGTAAAGTACCGTTCCCATACTTTTAATAGGGCATTGAAAATCGAAAAATTATCAAAACAGTAGTATGGAGATAAAAAAATCCTCTTTTGCTTGTATTAAAATCACGAGAAAAGAAACACATAATTCACCGTCACTTTCATATTTTAGACGCTGAATCATGGATGAAGCCCTGTGCAGATAATTTCCATAAATCCATGTTTTCCGTACACCTAAAAGAAGCTTATTAGCGGGGCGTCGAATCCCCTATTCTTCACACATGACCGAACCATCAAGAAATTCACTGATCCCCCCTTTCACCTACCCTTCCTTTACGAGCACCTCCAATGTTTCAGCCGTTCAGTTCTTTTTATGCGCAACAGATTGCGCAAACAAATCACCTCCATCGTTCGAATACAGTGACTCAAAGCCTTAATGAGAATCATTGTTTCTTAATCATCTTGCACAGAACAAACAGAAGAGACAATGGCTTGAGGATTAAGTTCGTGTTGACAAACGTTCTCAACTCATGGCGTCATTATCAACAGACTCGCGTTGTTTGTCTTCCTGTAAGGACCACATCCTGAATCCAGTTATCCATTCGGTTTAGGATAGAGGCGCTCCGACCCTCTTCTGTCTTCACCGATTGTTTTGGATCCTGCGCTTTCATGATTCGATTCTGATCTCCTTTATTGTCTCCTCTTAAAATGACTTCATTTTTGGGTCGTTTCTGTTTCATGGTATCGTTTTATTTTTCGCTCTGCCACTCACTGATTCTTTTTCCGAAAGTAAAGAGATTTTCTTCAGATAAGAGAAGATATACCTATTATAGTGATATCATTCATTACAATAACAACAAAATAAACAGTAGGGAAGTCGGAACGAATGGAGAAAAGAAAACAGTCCCAACACAGTATCAGCAAGTACTGAAAGAAGACATGAAATGTACCCTTAACGTTTTCTGTTATATATTTTAACATTCAAAACAAACTTAAATGTAGTTTTTTCACGTAATTTATAGTGCTTCTCGTGGTTAGATGTTTTTCTTATAACATTCTTCCTGAGGCTCGAAAGATTTATCAGATATCAGGCACAATACATTGAGATGTGTTCTGACTAGAATACAATTAATGAATAACTTTTTCGATATACAATATGCATCATTCTTTAAAAAAGAATTCAAAATTTTCGTTAAATGAATTGTGAAGTTTATGAGGCTTTGAGAACTGATAAAATTGCGACTTAATAGGCCTCATACGCTGTAAAATTCCATTCAATACAATTCGAAAAATGGTACAGTTCGTTCACTGGCTTCTCGAGGGCAACCACACACGGAAGTACATGCATGAATAAAGAGGTAGGTAAATATAAGAGAGAGAGAGAGAGAGAGAGAGAGAGAGAGAGAGAGAGAGAGAAGAGGTAAAAATTTTATAGAGATTAATCCGGAACTATCTGAGCCGTTCAGATTTCACCTTGATCGATGAGTATTTTGAAATGAATAGATATAGAATGATTTTGATAAAGTTTCTTCTTCCCTTTTCAATCCTTTAAGTTTGTAACTAAAGTTTTTTTTAGTTTTTTTCGTGCTTTGTTGCTGCACATGAAAATCCCGCAGTTCAACCTTGCTCAAATTGAATCAGAGACTCTTATAGTTTGTGCTAAAGGGAAAGCATTTCCATATCTTATTACCGAAGACTACTCAGTTTTGCAAGAGGCGATTCGACGGGGGAATATCTTTTAAGGGGTCGGAATGCTTTTCCAAGGAAAAGTTTAAAGTTAGACTGGAGAGAATTATTTCAGAGGTAATTCGTTACATTTCGATTAGAAATGAGATTTATTACAAGTAATTTACTGAAACAGTTTTTGGCTGTTTATGTAAAATACAAACTACTGAGTTGTGAGTATCATGTCTATTCGTGTTGTGGGCAATTGTCCATTAGATGCACTCGAGAGCATTGCGGATTTTTGGGGAGAGAGAGAGAGAGAGAGAGAGAGAGAGAGAGAGAGAGAGAGAGAGAGAGAAGAGAGAAGAGACACACAATAAATCTCTCACACACTCATCTCTCTCTCTCTCTCTCTCTCTCTCTCTATATATATATATATATATATATATATATATATATATATATATATATATATATATATATATATATATATATATATATATATATATACATATATATATATATATATATATATATATATATATATATATATATATATATATAGATATATATATATATATATATATATATATATATATATATATATATATATATATATATATATATATATATATATATATATATATATATATATATATATATATATATATATATATGTGTGTGTGTGTGTGTGTACAATTGAATTCCTGTTTTAAATACGTGTTCTCTGTCGATTGTCAAGATAAAGCTACCTTTAAGGGTTCATTAAAAAAAAAAATTTGAAATTTGGGACCAAATATCAATAAAACGTGAAAGAAAAGTATGACAAAATGTCTGTTGCAAGTTAGAGGAAGATAAACCTACAGTACCTCTATAGTCACCTAGCCTTAATATTACCACTTTTTCAGGATGTCGCTGACATATACTAGGTTATAGTGGTATTTATAAGATCTTTTCCTATATTATATCAAATATGAATTGACATGAAAAGTAACGAGCCATATAATTTCGTTTCAAGTAATTTATTTTCTCGACCTCTTCCAGCCCTTTATATTGAGCGAGATTTATTCAGGATATTCATGAAATCGTCGTTAATGTTTTCCCTTGCAACTTGCAATAATGTATGTATATGAAATTATTTCAATTTTTAATCATGGCAGGGCACCCACACCTTTCAAAGAACTAAAGTATATTCTACCATTCCATAACGTTTTCTTATAAATTCAGAGAAATATCTTCCATTGCCCCAACAACTCCACTGCTTGTAAAGCGCCCCTGCGAATAAACTACAGAAAACCCCCTACTTTTTCTTATTCTTCTTCCTTCTTCGTGGCTTTACGCGAAAGCTAGCGAAGTCTTACGAATGTTTACATTTGCACTTCAGGTCTACAAGTCGTGCAGGTAGCGGGAGATTGTTCGCACAACTCTCTCCTCAAAACCATTTGCGTTTAAACCTTCACATCACTAACAAAAACTTATTCCATTGAATCATTGATTCATTAATAGGCGTATACTTTCACCATTATATTCTATTATTAAAAATAATATTATGCGAACATTTATATACCTAAATAAATAAATACATACATTCATATATATATATATATACAGTATATATATATATATATATATATATATATATATATATATATATATATATATATATATATATATATATATATATATATATATATATACATTATGTTATATCATTGCGTTGACACATTAACTAGAGTGAAGGGATGAAAATAATGAACATCAGTATACTTTTGGGAGCTAACACCCTTTTTCACGTTAAACAGTTATGCCCTGCCATTTTTTCATAAACGAATTATTAGCGACCCAATTTTCACTGAAGCCTATCACTAAGGGATGGGGTGAGGTTAGGAATTTCTTGTAATTACTGGATCCTTACAGAGAAATGGTGCCCTATAGTTGCTTGGTTTAGTTGATATCTCAGTTTGAAGGCAGAGAAATGTTTGTCAGAATCACTGGACAACCTCTGAATATATTGACCTGTTTGACATTCATTTATTGAGTTAAAATGGAAATTTTTCCTCTCTCTCTCTCTCTCTCTCTCTCTCTCTCTCTCTCTCTCTCTCTCTCTCTCTCTCTCTCTTTATTTGTGTGTGTGTATTTACTTAGAATCTGTGGCAATCCCCTCTCTTAGTATTTATCTCATTATGAATTTCTGTAACTTACATTCGCGTGACATGACAGTATATAACTACAAAGGAAAAAAAAATTAAATATCCTGCAGTTATTGTGATCTTCAAAGTGATAACAAACCGTCATCATATCAGTCGATATACGCTATTTCGTCTCTTTCATATAATATTTAAGATATTTTTGCATTACAACATGTTTGTCTGTACAAGATAGAGTCCTAACCTATTGGGAAGTCAGTTATCATCTTTCAGAAGTTCAAACATACAGCAACAAATCAGTTGTTACTTGTTTTCATTACGCAAGGTCTTTGCCTCCCGGTCATTGAAGTCGATTTTGGCAGCGAATTCCATCTGAGTGCGAGAGTCGTAAGAAAGTCCATTATTTTGGAAGGCACGTTTAGGTAATTGATTACAGAACAGTTTTCACGTAACATTCTCTTTTGCATCTTTTCTATGAGTGGCTTTCAAATATCTTTGAATTTTACCTTCATATGTAACATTTTCCTACACAGAATTCTTTTTTTACTCTTAATTTTCTCCGGTGTAATGTAAAAAAGCAAGCTTAGATCCTCAATGGACCACATTGTAAATTTCTCAGTTAGTTCCTAATAAACAGCTGCTACTTATTGTTTGAATTATTTCAACGAATTCGGGTCAAGAAATGCCACAAAAAGAGTTTATGGGTTGTAAATAAAAGAAATTAGCAAGGCATTTTATCGCAGGATTATAAATGAAACGGTTTGTAAATACAGTTATCATTTCAACATAGATGACCGAGATGATAGAAATACTGAAGGGCGAAAATTGAGCGAATTGTTGACGGTCGTTGAAATTTAGCTTTGAAAAAATCTGGCAATTTCTGGTATGAAGTGCAAAAGCCAAAGGTAGATCCCTTTACAGGCCGATAACAGAAGCAACGCCTAAGAATCCGGGGTTATGTTTGTTTTAGTGACCAATACGTGGCACAGGTTTGAGCTTTTACAACTAGACCTCTTCCATTTCAACAAAAGGCAAGCGAGCTGATTAGATTTCTACATTAACTAGCATTATATCCAGATGCCTCAGCGGGATTTTACCTACGATAAAGCTTGCATATATGTCTCTTGTACATATGCCCATTGCATACAGTTGCAAGTCATTTACTCTTAGAGTAAAATAAATGCTTTTCAAATTAACCCTTCACAGAAAGGGCTCGTCGGTCCTGACGTGTATGGGATCCCCTTTGTAGATCACCTTGTATTGCTGCTTATCCTTGATGGGTGAAACCAGCGTATGTTATTGAAGTGAATGGAATTTTCATCACTCAAGGAAGGTAACAATAGGAAGTAAGATGGATACACATGTTACTAATAACAGGTAAGGTCAGTAGTTTTGAATATGTCCATTTGATCTTTGTGAATGTGATACATACATTGTGATGACTGATTTGTTGGTAGAAAGGAAGTTCGTAAATACACTTCCACAACAGAGAGAGAGAGAGAGAGAGAGAGAGAGAGAGAGAGAGAGAGAGAGAGTCAATTAGTAATTTAATCAAGACATTACATTTAAAGAGGGGTGTAAGAAGATGTATGACGGAACATAAACCATTCATATTAAGTGATTTATATCTAGAAGAAAATTTGATTATCCGAATTAGTTGGAAATTCCTCTGAGTCTTATTATCGAGAGTTGGTCCTTCTCTTCCTTTGAAATGAAGCCGCACTATTTAATTTAATTTATTTCTTAACAAAGTTTCCTTTACAGATTGCCGCTTGTTATATTACTTCTGCTTTGGGCGCACATTGCAGTTTAAACTATGTTGCTAGCTATAGTCAGGCCGATATCGTTCGTTGTACTAGTCTTTAATTTTTTTTTTTTTTTTTTTAGGAGAGCTAACGGATGCAAATTATACTTTATCGCCAGTTGCACTTGTATAAAAAATCCATTAAATTTACTGGCCCTCTTCTTTAAAACATTTATTGCCAACCTAATGATCTCGTCATCAACTTCATTTATTTACGAGGAGTTTCGTCCTTGTAGCATTCCTGCTTATTAAACTCCCTTTATCCTAGAATTTCTTCGTCAGTCTTGAAAGATTCCTGTTTTCTTGTGTTTCCTTGGACACTGATTTATTCCTGTTTCTTGTGTGCTTTTTTTGTAACCTCATTCATAATCTATCCTTCATTATATTTTGGTCGTATTTTTCAAATTTTTTCATAGTTTGTTTTTTATTCTTTGTTCATCATTATATTCTTTCATTTATTCAATTAAAAATTCTTTACTTTCCTCCTTTTTACGTTTTGCTCATTACATCCACTGAGATATCTTTTATTGCGACAGATAATAAACAAGAATTTTTATTCTTCCAACCTTTATTTGCATGGTAAAATTCCAAAGTAACGTTCCACTGGTTTAAGTTGAAATGTCTTTTGCTAGAAGAAGGAGTAAAAGACTGACATTTCACGTCTTTTGAAAAAAACGGACGGTTTTTGTTGCTCACATACAAAACGTTTGCCATTGAAGTGCAAGGAAATGCAAAGGAAAAATCCCATGATTTTAAGGTGAAAATTGCGCTGGAAAAAATTTTGAATTTTTTTCTTATAAATATAAAATCCTTTCGGTCTAATATAATTATACTCCACAAGTAATATCTGGATAATTCCGTCTTACTTTTACTTCATTTCATTTCGTTTTTCTTAAATGGTATAGTATTACCTTTTTAACGTCACCATTCATCTGATATTTCTAAACTTCACTGAATCATATATATGTGTGTGTGTGTGTGCGTGTGCGTGAATAAATCGGGTTCGGGTTCAGCAAGGTAAGTGGATATGAAAGGAAAGTAAGATAAATGTACTGTTTTCTGCAATAAGAAATACTCTTATTTTTTAATATTTCGAGGAATGCCATCGCGAGTGAAATGCTTTCATTCCCGGATTAATGAAATATGTGGAAGAACACCTACACTCAGCAACCTTAATTTCTTTCTTAGATATGCAGGGTATTTCACAGATATGGATAACCGCGATAAATGTACATCGTAACCAACAGGCAGCGCCAAGCTAGTGCCTAATTTTTCTCATTTACGGTATAAATGCCCTTGGATATTACATTTTCCATCTTCAGATCAACTCTCTGAAGATATTCGTACTAAATATTGTATCTTTTTCTTTGATTTTATTATCGTTTCACTTAAATACTGACGAGAGGCAATTATTTCCAGAGGCAGATTCCCTTTATTGTTAATAAGGAATAATAAAATTTTCACCGCAGCAAGTTATATTGTTTTGCAATGAGTTAATTGAGTTTAGCTCCAAGTATATAAAAGATGACTATAACAGCTGTCGGTAATTCCCATTTACTACTGGAATCGAAAGACCATCAGCTCCGTTACTAGTTCAAAATGAATGAATATAAGAAAAAGACTGAGGTGTTGGTACGACAACTGAAACGATTCCGCAATATAAATTGCGCTTTACCATTAGATTCTGTATTTCCTTCAAACGTATAACTGTTGAGGAAATAATAAATACACACTGCTGAAATTCAATATTGCGAAATAATCCCTTTGGTGTTGTAAGTCTGTGCAATATAGTTCTTCCTCTCCTTTCCACTGGTTGTTGCTCTTCGTCTGTTTAAACACATCCTGATTGACATATGCCAAGTTTATTGCTATTTCAGCAGCCAGTTTTTCGTTGTAGTAATCCAGTTACCGGTGATACAGTGCTGTTGTTAGATATTTGTTGTTTTTTTCAAAGTTATAAACTCCATAATTATCGCTTATAAAGAACGACACTGAAGGTTTAAAAAAGCGATTATTGGTAAATTTATATGTTAATACTGGAATTAGTAATATAACATTTATTTTATGATATTTCTCGATGTTCATAGAGTTTTTATTTGAAATACTGCAGCTACAGACAAAAACAGTTATGTCTATGTTACCTGTAAATGGATTCATTCCTCACTCTGCTGTTTCTGTTGTCTACCGCCATGATACTCTTAAAGAATATCTGGTCCTGTCCTCAGTAGGCCTTAATGTTATTTATAAGTGCGTGTGTGGTGCAGCTGTGTGCGTTTGTTCGTGTTTCTAGATATCTAAAATAATGTGAACGTTCCATTACATTTTCGACACATTTTAATTCGCTTAGTGAATTAAAAAAACATTCTCCTAAAATGTTTCAAAGTGTTTTAAATTAAACTTATAATGATAAATTGCATTAATTCTGCGCCAGGGGACGAAAAACTTAAAAAGCAAAAAACTTGGCGTCTGTCCTGCCTTTGGCGTCGAAACTTCACTGCAACACTAATTACCGTAGAAGCATTATGGAAAATCTTGTCAGTCTGGTCCTTCCTCACTGACTTTATTATCCAGTAATAAAGAAATATACAAAAATGAAAAAAAGTTAGATATTCTCTTTATATCTTTCCTGACGCGTGGCGGTTTCCCAACTTCGTCTCGCAAGCCTTCAGCTTATTATTAATAAAAAAAGATAAATTAATTGTTGATAAGCTTTGAACACAAGCGTTATCTTGGCATCAAAATCCTTGAAATTCATCTCTACTAACTACTTAATTTAATTCTATTTTAAACTGAGAGTTTAAATACATCAACACTATTTTTTCATCCATTATTGGATGTGAAAATCTCATCTGAGGTTAAATCAAACAGTAAAAATTGACTTCAGGATAGTAAGAGGATTAAAACGGTGGATCGTGAATGATTATTAACTCGTATGTACACGTGTGTATCTGCACATTTACGTAGCTTTTATTTGTAAAAATTTTATTTTTTTTTATATTCAAAGAGCTTTAATTCAACACTATATATTGAAGGTACATCATCACATAATTATATCCTAAATATTTATTTAGTCTCACGCAATCACTCTAACAATAAAGAGAGACAGGTAGGGAGATAATGTTGCACATTTACGATGCGAAATAATAAGTTACTATTTTGTTTATTTCTATGGTTTAGGATATTCATATTGTAACCTTTCTGAATTCATCTTCGGTAAAAAAAGTCACGTTTCTCTTTCAGTAAGACCCTTTACTTAAGATTTCGGTAAGAACCGAACTTGCTTTAGATAAAAAAAATTAAAACCGGTCTGGAACATAGCAAGGCCATTTTCTCGTCAATCATCTCATAAAGGGATTTAAAAAATAACCTTAATTCGTGTGAAAAATTGAAATATATTTGGTGGAAATTCTGGCTTCTTAACTTTATAGTGTCCTAACAAAGGCGATTGAGGGCTTTTTTGAAGCTCCTTTCCTTTCGTAAGAAAAACCTCAGAATTCCTTGATTAAAGATTTAAATCTTTGAAGCACTGAAGATTTGGTGTCTTGATCTATGATAGCTTCAATTTCCCGTAACTAAAGTAAAAATTGCCATCTCTTGAACTGAATATCCTGCCTAACTTTTGTTTTTCTAATGGAAAGCTTGCAAGTTTTTCATTAGTAAGTTAAAGTTATAAATTCAATGCAAGACAAATTCATAACGTGTGTGTATATATATATATATATATATATATATATATATATATATATATATATATATATATATATATATATATATATATATATATATATATAAAAACGTGATTTAAAATTAAACAGTGGCATTGTTCGCAGATGCTGTCTTCTTAACAAGACTTTGAATCAGTGTACACGTCTTCTTTTCTCTTCTGGCAGGACCTCAGGAATAAGGAAAGAATCTCGAATAATTTTTCCATATTCCTGAGAAGCTTGATAAGAAGAAAGTATCGGCGAACAATGCCACTGACTTCAATAGAAGTTGCATAAGAGAGAAAATCTGCCCAAATAGCGTATATGTAACAATGCCATTGACTTCAATAGAAATTGCATAAAAAGAAAATCTGCCCAAATAGCATATATATATATATATATATATATATATATATATATATATATATATATATATATATATATATATATATATATATATATATATATATATATATATATATATATATATATATATATATATATTTTGGGCAGATTTTCTCTTCTGCAAATTCTATTGAAGTCAATAACATTGTTCGACGATACTATCTTCTTATCAAGCTTCTCAGGAATATGGAAAAAATTATTCGAAATTTTTTCTTATTCCCCGAGGTCCTTGCCAAAAGAGGAAAAGAAGACCTACAGAGTGATTCAGAGTCTTGATAAGAAGATAGCATCTGCGAACAACGCCATTGACTTGAATAGATATATATATATATATATTTTTACGTTTTTCCGTGGTTTTAGTTTGAAATATGCTCTGTGAGACAGGTAGCAACAATTTAAGTTAATTTAGCCTTGTGATTCTGACTTCGTGGGTACGGGAAAACGTAAAAAGAGAGGAAAACAAAGGAGAATTTCATATGAGCATAGGGCTCTTGTTACTGAGGGAAATATTACGTAAAACACGTGGGCAAATTTAAAGGAGTGTATTTACATAAATGATATCAGTACGGGAAAGAGGAACTCAAGTAGATTACTATCCTGAAGGAGATTCCTACGGGATTGAATGAAACTGGGGGATTCCAGACACGGTCCGAGAAGCTTCCACGAAATAGGATCCCTCTGAAATGAGAGATATGCACATTATATGCCAGTCATGAAAATGGACAAAAGAATAATGAATTCGAGGCTGCACTGAGGGTGCCAAAGGAGTAATAAAGAATTAATACTGCCGATGCAAGAGGCGCACGGACATTAGACAAGGGAGATTTCTGGCTTTCTCTTTAAGAAAATATTACGAGACAAAAGCGTGACTGAAATGGGGCTCTTCCAGGGCACTTTACCTTAGCAGATTTTCCGAGGGCGCGTAGAAGGCGGTCCGGGGATGACTTGCGATTTCCGAGGACGAGTTTCTTCCACGTGGTGAGATGCAAGGGCTTCCGTAAAGGGGCAAGGCGATGGGGACTCCTCGGGCTCGAGGAATACGGTCGAAGGGCACGAGGAAAAGTATACTTTGAAAGGGCCACGTGGTTAGGATGCAGGGGCATCGATGGGGCCAGGTGTTGGGGACGTCTTCACAAGTTCACTCCATATCTTCCAGCCCGCGTGTGTGTGACCTCGTGGGCTTTTGCCTTTATCCCCTCCTTTGGGGCAGGGGTGCGCCCAACACAGATGCTTTGACTCATTGCACCTGCTGCCCGCAGGGGAGGTTTTGGCCTGTAGGAGAAACGCCCAAGCCAGATTACTTTTTGCCTCGAAGGAAAGATCTTTATCAAAAAATGGGAGCGCCTTTAATCTTTTAAACCCTGTTTTTAAGTCGATAGACAGATGGTCTATCGATCGGCCGGCTGGCAGTAAATGAAACACGACAGAACAACCAACAACAACAAAGGAGGGGGAGGCAATTTGCTAGCGAATTCTTGCTAATCATAATACCTCCCCATACAAGATGATGTACATACCTCCTTCGGGTGTGTACATCGATATTCAAGAATGAGCGGCAAATGCTTTACGTTACTCTACATTCTGCCTTGCAATGAACTTTTACTCCTAAGGGTTTTATGAAGCTTGGTTACTTTTAATAACACATTGGGACAATTTTCGTTAACAGAACGCAAAGTGATTTAAACACTTGCAAAAGAATAATTACTTTAGATTTGGTTACCCACTGGTAACTTTATAATGTGACTCGAACAATTGTGAATTATAGGACCAAGTATATGAGGCTATGGCCAACAAATGAAAAGAAAGAATTAAAATACACGGTTACTTAATTTTAGATAAAATGCATGCGGTTAGTACAATCTGCCTTGAAGAGGCTGTGTAAATGAAAAACAGCGTTTACTTTTGTAAATGACATCCCCTTTACGCGATACTGTAATGGCTATACATATTCGCATTGATAATATATCTTCGTTTTAACGTACTTTGCTTTAGCCGGCCCCACACGGATTTTGACAGCCGTATGCGGGCGAGAGTATTCGCGAGGTTTTAATTCGCTAACCTTAAACTACGCTAATTTTATGCGTCCACTGCCTACTCAATGTTATGACGGGCGAGCAGACAAAAGATGTGGGGTAGGACAAACAGAGATCTTGGAAGGAAATGGAAGGGGGAAAGGGATAATAATAACAAAAGGATAATTACCAAGACGTTACGAATGAAAACTTGACCGCATATGAACGGCGGGACACGTCCTCAGAGCTTACGAAAGGGCATTTAAATCACAAGGGCAAGAGTTTATGACTCGCGATTCATTAAAATAAAGATAACTAAATGACTAAAAGAAAGTAAATGATATTGGCAGAAGAGCTAAGGGAAAAAAGAGTGAGGGTTTTATTGTGTTAGGCGGGAATTTATCGTCCTACGGCTATAAATTACGGCCTGGACTATCACTTCAGTCCCAGGGCGAGAAAGTGCACCAAGGGCGACTCCTTCAGGAGGGCTGACACGCACGCCCGGTGCCAAGGTATGGGCGCAAGGGCGTGCCACTTCTCACTCTGTTATTCTTAATGATTTTATACATTGTGTGGGGAATGGTATCCCGTATTTAATTGCCTCTTGTGGGGATAATTTAAGGGAAGATTAAATAGAAGGTGATAAGAGATAGAAGTTCCTGAGGAACGGAAGAAGATAGAGGAGGGTCTGACATCCCCTTCTGGATTAGGGGTGCCAAGACCTTCGAAAAATGAAATGGTGGCACAGGTGCCATGGGAGCTCTAGAGCTCTTTGTAAATTACCTGGAATGTCCCACGCCCGTGGTAATTTCGCCTCGAGCCTTTCTTAATGGGACAGTTGTCCTCGGCCGGGGAAGCGGAGGGCCCGCGACCGGAGGGCGGCACGGAGTACCACCTGGGCCTGCTGATGCGACAGCTGACGCAGGAGTGTTCCGTGCGGGTTCTACCATGATCCGTCGCGGCTCTTGTAGTTCATCGGCCAAGTGAGATATGGCAGAATCCTGACTTGCAATTGCGTCGGCGACGGGCTGAGGCAGAGAGGAGGCGGTCGGGGGTGGCGTGAGCGGCTCGCAGGTAACGATGACCAGCTCAGGCACGGGTTGCGAGGCCGCACCTGCAGGTGAGCTTCCGCGGTGGTCGGGAGGAACCGTCTCTCTGACCGACGCTGGTAGCGGTGCCAGGCCGGGGAAGAGAGGGGGTCCTGAGTTGGATCCGTGAATGGAGATCGGCGTAGCGCTCTGGCGCTGGCACTAGGCAGAGTCAGGCGCTATCAGAGGTTTCTTGGGCTCGTCGGTCAGGACGGACGAAGCTTGGCCCTGCTCGGGGCATGCAAGTGGCACCGGCAGGAATTTGGCATCTCCTGAAGGGAGATTTGATTGGGGCCCTGGCACTGGCACTGAGGCAGGGCCGGGCACTGGAAATTGGATCGGGAACCGATCGAGGGGGCCACTGTACATCGTACTCAGGTGGCACTGGTGGGGACTGCACGTCCTTCTGGTACCCAGGGGCGCCAGTCTTGGCTGAGGGAGAAGCGGGGAGGATTACTCGCGCCCAGCGGAATGATTCGGGAAATGGGGACCCCTAGATTGTCGTGATTTCGGTGGGGACTGAAAGTCCTGTCCCAGGATGACGTCATAGCCTCCGGGGAGATGGCTTGCTACTGCAAGATTGCAAATTTTGGATTGGTGAGGTCTTGTGACTCTCAGCTGGACCGTAGGGAGTATCATTTTAAATTGATTTATTCCCTCGATCGTGACGAGTTTTCGTCTATTGACGATAGCTCCGTAGGGAACTCTGTCCCTTCGGATGAGGGAGATTTGTGCGCCCGAGTCCTCGAAAGCAGTGACTCGGCCGCTGGCTCGCCACCTCGTGGAGGGGCCACGTATACAGGCCCTTCGGCGGGAGGGCCTAATGACTGGGGATCTGTGACGGCCAAGGCGACGGTGGGAGTAGTTGATTTATTATTGCGTGGGCATTTCGCCCATGCGGAGAAATGGCCATAGACCTTGCACGCCGTGCAAAAGGTCTGGCTAAAGTCTTTCCGCGCTGCCCCTGTGGAGGGCGCAGGCGAGTTATTTGTCGGTTTTCCGGGAGAGAGAGGAGCCGGTTTCTTGTTCCGGCACTGTTCGGAGGAATGCCCCGTTTTCTTGCAATAATGGCAAGTTAGGGGCTTGCCTGAGTTCCCATTTTTGTGGGAATTTGAACCTCCGAGGAGGGACGGGGGATTTATCTTCCGCCCCATGGATCCTTCTTGAGGGTGGTGGGTTTCCCACATATCTGCTATTCGGCAACACTCGGTGCTTGTTGCTGGGGCTTTTTCCACTTATATGGGTGGCGAGGGCAGGAGGGGCGTAGCGCAGGAAATGCTCGAATTTAAACCGCTCGAGTACCTCGGCGGTGTTAGTGGCGCCTTCGGAATCGAGCCATTTTGTCAACGCCCGCTCCGAATGGTACGCCCAATCGGACCAAGTCTGGCCTGCTTCTCTGGGCTGCTCTCAACGTCTCTCCACCGCTCAAAATCTCGTACGCCTTCGTAACTGCTTGGCGACACGGCTTCCCAGTTTCCCCGATCGTCTGCGGGAAGGGCGTGGTAGGCAACGAGGGCCTTTCCGCCCAGGAATTTAGTGAGAACAAGGGAGAGTTCCGCGGGGGAGAGATCGCAGCACTCCAGGACTCGTTCGGCCCTTTCAAGCCATACTGGGTTCGACTCGGTCCATTTTGGCATGAACGAGTGAGCTTGGCTGAGGGCACTCATCCCCGCGGCGGGGGGCGGGGGGGTGGCGGGCTGTCGTTCTAGCATCTGGAGCTCGTGGGCGCGCTGTCGCTCTCGATCTTCCCATTCTCGTTCCTCCCTTTTCTCTTGGGCGATTCTGTCTCTCTCCTCTCGTTGTTCTTGGGCAATTCTGTCCCTCTCCTCTCGTTGTTCTTGGGCAATTCTGTCCCTCTCCTCTCGTTGTTCTTGGGCAATTCGTTCCCTCTCTCTCTCTGCACGTTCTTTATCCTTCTCCTGCTCTTGGGCAATTCTTGCCCTCTCTCTCTCCTCACGTTCTTTATCCTTCTCCTGCTCTTGGGCAATTCTTGCCCCTCTCTCTCACGTTCTCTCTCTCCCTCTCTTCACGTTCTCTTGCTCTCTCAGCCTTGGCATCGTCCACTCGTTCTTGAACCCATGCTCTCAGATCTTGCCCGATAGTCCCATGTCCTTCCCAGCGGACATGTAGAATTTGAAATCCTCGTTTTGTTGGGCTCTGGTATTAGCCATCTTGGAATAATGGGTATAGGATATGTCTGAAAAGACTCAACTGCAGGAATCTGAAACACTCAATTGTTCAGACTGCAGGAGAATGGATCTGTCCGAATAAGACAGTTGATTAGTAAGTCTGAGGAGACTTTTTGTTAAAATTGGATGTGTCTTGGAAAGACGTGGTTGTTCTTGGCAAACGAAGTCTAATATGCGTCTCGGAAGACGTAGTTGCGGTTCTTTCTCTCAGTGATTACATGCGTCCCTATTTCTAATTCCTAGGAACAGTCACGATTGTAAAAAGGTTTTGCTAAGATTAACACATTACTTACGTGGAATTTTCTGGATCTGTGTGCTGGTTTTACACAAAAGGTTCGTAATTGTCTCGTACCCAGCTTAGCTTTGCTAATAGCTGATCTGGCACGTTGCAAATGCAATAAAGCAACACTAGGGAACTGCAACTGCAAAACGAGATCTATGGCCAGGTCGCCATTTTTACGTTTTTCCGTGGTTTTAGTTTGAAATATGCTCTGTGAGACAGGTAGCAACAATTTAAGTTAATTTAGCCTTGTGATTCTGACTTCATGGGTACGGGAAAACGTAAAAAAGAGGAAACAAAGGAGAATTTCATATGAGCATAGGGCTCTTGTTACTGACGGAAATATTACGTAAAACACGTGGGCAAATTTAAAGGAGTGTATTTACATAAATGATATCAGTACGGGAAAGAGGAACTCAAGTAGATTACTATCCTGAAGGAGATTCCTACGGGATTGAATGAAACTGGGGATTCAGACACGGTCCGAGAAGCTTCCACGAAATAGGATCCCTCTGAAATGAGAGATATGCACATTATACGCCAGTAATGAAAATAGACAAAAGAATAATGAATTCGAGGCTGCACTGAGGGTGCCAAAGGAGTAATAAAGAATTAATACTGCCGATGCAAGAGGCGCACGGACATTAGACAAGGGAGATTTCTGGCTTTCTCTTTAAGAAAATATTACGAGACAAAAGCGTGACTGAAATGGGGCTCTTCCAGGGCACTTTACCTTAGCAGATTTTCCGAGGGCGCGTAGAAGGCGGTCCGGGGATGACTTGCGATTTCCGAGGACGAGTTTCTTCCACGTGGTGAGATGCAAGGGCTTCCGTAAAGGGGCAAGGCGATGGGGACTCCTCGGGCTCGAGGAATACGGTCGAAGGGCACGAGGAAAAGTATACTTTTGAAAGGGCCACGTGGTTAGGATGCAGGGGCATCGATGGGGCCAGGTGTTGGGGACGTCTTCACAAGTTCACTCCATATCTTCCAGCCCGCGTGTGTGTGTGGACCTCGTGGGCTTTTGCTTTTATCCCCTCCTTTGGGGCAGGGGGGTGCGCCCAACACAGATGCTTTGACTCATTGCACCTGCTGCCCGCAGGGGAGGTTTTGGCCTGTAGGAGAAACGCCTTGCCAGATTACTTTTGCCTCGAAGGAAAGATCTTTATCAAAAATGGGAGCGCCTTTAATCTTTTAAACCCCTGTTTTTAAGTCGATAGACAGATGGTCTATCGATCGGCCGGCTGGCAGTAAATGAAACACGACAGAACAACCAACAACAACAAAGGAGGGGGAGGCAATTTGCTAGCGAATTCTTGCTAATCATAATAATATATATATATATATATATATATATATATATATATATATATATATATATATATATATATATATATATATATATATATATATATATATATGTAACACTAAACTGTGTAAAAAACGTGTGTGTGTTTGGTGCAATATGGTAGTTTACGTTTCTCCCTCTGAAAGATTGAAATGCTATTTTGATGTTCTCAGTGAATAGCATCTTGAAAGTATAAGTCATTCTTTGTTATGAAGTAAAAGGACACAAAATGTTTTCTTGGGAGTGTTTTCTTCTCTTTCCCGCAGGAAATTCTTGATGACATCTTGTCGTCTATTTGTCTCTCTGTTTACGTGTCGTAATTGGCGTCTCTTCTCTCTGTTGAAAGACGTTTGTTTTGGATTGGTTGAGAATCAGAGGAACTGAGTCACCTTAATTGTCTTCTTGTATGAGGTGGGTCTGCAAACCAGAGGTTAATTCCTTCGATGTTAATATTTCGTTTAACTGTGACCGCCTACGGAGTTTCTTTGTGTAGTAACTGGAAATAACAGACTTACTGCATAAACAATTCATTTATCACCTCCTAAGCAGAATTATTGTAAAATGTCCGTAGTTCGTAAATCATTCAAAAACATATGCTAGTAATAAACATATATTGGTTTGTAGAAATATGATTATGTTCACATCAAAGATAAAACAAAAGGTGTCGAATGCCCTTCTTACCAGACTGAAGGTGAAATTATCCAAAGGACTCTCAGCACAATACTACTCTGCTCGTTTGTTAGGGTCAATAAATGGAGAGAACCTTACAACTAGAGAGAAATGCCTATTTCACCGGATAACCAATGATTCTTCAGCCTTGTTTGTGACGATATCTTGAGTGCTCGGTAACCGAAGAATCTTGTCTGGCTTCCAAAACAGCTTTGGGTACACTTTTGCATGGTCTCTTTTGGGAATTTATCATTACGATGTGTTTTATGAGAAGGTATCAGAGAGAGAGAGAGAAAAGAGAGAGAGGGCGGGTTTCATAAGTTTTGTGCTATCAGTCATTACATCGAGACTATTTACACCAATGTAATCAATGGTAACAAAGGAGAGGGAAGAGGATCTTGGAACTTTTAAAACCGTTAAGTTAGCACAAAATTCGTCAAATTTCATTTCCAGAAGAATGGGGTGACAGAAATTATTTTACTTTTTTTATTATTATTAATTAATCTATAGCACCAGGAATTTTCGGTTTCTTAGTTTTAACAGCTCGTTCTGTGATCTGCTCGGATACGGTGCCAGTTTACACACACACACACACACACACACACACACACACACATATATATATATATATATATATATATATATATATATATATATATATATATATATATATATATATATATATATATATATATATATATATATATATATATACACACACACATACAAACCTCATTGACCACTTAGCATATCTGTTTCCTCTCACTTTCTGGACAAGGTTATTAATATAAACCTTGAGTCTGAGGAAACCATAAGTTAAGTGGGTAACATTTCCATCGTGGGATTTAAACCAAGGCAAGTCAAGTTAAAGTGAGACACTTACAACGTAATATTCTTCGTAAAAGGATATAAATCTATTTCTGCTTATATGCCTATATTTCTGTCGAATTCAGATACACGTTATATGTATGCAATATGCCTATCCTCACCATCCTTTCCTAGCGTCTAAATATATATATATATATATATATATATATATATATATATATATATATATATATATATATATATATATATATATATTATTGGGGTTAAAATTTAAATTACAAAGTCATACACAAAAGAGACATTATTGAGATTCAGTCTGAACCGAACAATGTTCTAAAAAAACCTTCAGTTTGCAACAAAGCCTTTCCGGGGAAAGGTGCACTTGAACGAGAGTATGTTTTACTTCGGGACTGCAAAAATGATCTCAGACTCATGGACCTGAAATTTATTGGCCGTTATACAAGATGAATCGAAAGATCTTGCCCATAAAACGCTACATTAAACGAAGGATGAAAGCCGTCCGAGAACAACGTCAAACAATAAATATATTGCTGACTTGACCAGTATTCAAAATTTATGGTCCAAATAGGATTTCTGAATATGGCCTAGTTCCGGTGGTTCAGGAAAACAAATAGTTTAATGAAACGATGAATTCGAACAATATTTCCTACTACTATATTGGGGGCATTGTATATACACATAAATATCAATAAATTTAAATACCTTTAGACAGCTTATTCATCAGGATTTGCTGTGTGGATATTTCAGTTTGGCAGTTTAAGACTGACACATGTGACCTCAGTTGCAACCCTCACACGACCTGGAGTTTAATATTGTACCAAATGAAAAAGTAGAACTTATTCTATTGCATGTCAGAACTGTGAAATGTTTCAGGTAAGTAAACACAGATTGGGTAACAGTACGCAGCTACCCAAAAAAAAATATTTCCTAATTTGTGCCTTCATTTATTTTTCGCTGGTTGTACTTCTCCCCATATGCAAAAGTTTGCGTCTCCACTTATGAATAAATCGTTTAATCCAGCCCAATTCAAGTCTACAAAAACCTAACCCAATGGCTAAGTTAAACTATTTAGCAATTCTAATAAATTTCATACAGCCTACACTGGACAGGTATGTTGAACAAGATACTGTTATATAATTATTTTATGCCTGAAGTTGATAAAATTTATATTTCTTATCTTGATAATTACTAACGTAGTAACTTTGTTTAAAGTCTAACATGTGCTGTTAGAAGAGAATGAAAAAATTAATGAAAATGATTAACACAGTTACTGCATTATCATCAGAGAATTTTTTACCAATCAGTATTGAATGATTTTCTTAACATAAATATATTCCTACCAGATCTATTTATACCTGCAGAGATAGACAGATAGATAGATAGAGAAGCCAGAGAATAGAGGCGCTCTCGTTTTAATAATGCTTTTATAAGAAACCAGTAGAAAATCTGTTATGATTTGGCCTCATTATCATAGTTAAGTGGATTTGCAAGGAAAGGATATCCAACAAATACTTTACCTTTCCAAATCTTATTAGATTGCAATTACATCTGTGGTGTAATTATAAAAATATTTCTACTAAGATTTCATCATAATAATTTTAGCACACGTTTATTAATGCATTTCAAGTAGCTGATTAACATAATTTCATAAGAGAAAAAACTGCATGATTAGTGAAGTACTGTGGACTTTTACTAAAACTGTATATAAGACAAAAAACTAAACTTACCCATGTAATAATATAATCAGTCCTCCCTTTTTGTCTTTTCATTATTTGTTCACATAATTTTACATATTTTTTTTCTTAACATTTCATTCCACAGTTATAAAGAGCACCATCTTGGCAGTTTAAAATTGCAGCGTTTCAATAACTGTGTTTGTAACTAAATTTAACTAAAATCTTGAAGCAATAGTAAAACCCAAATGTAGGATATCAGAATCTTCTAAAACTATCTTCTGGTGTGATTTTAGATTAATGCCTGCCAAGGAGACTATCGCTAGGTATGATATGTCACAATGTAAAAATACTAAGAATTTTAAATTTCTTCAACTAAGAAAAGTTCACTGACCTCGGAAATGAGAACATCGGTTAATGATCTTAAAATTAATATTCAAATATGTATATTTCTCATTTCTCTTGCATTTTAACTAAAATATATAAAACATGTTCCATAAAATTAGTGATAAAGTCAAACTGGAAGAAACATGACTGATATACGTGTGAGTATTCCACAAAGTTAGGAGGGAATTTCATTAATTATTCAAATATATGAAGAGAAATGATATTACCTGTATATACCTCTGGCTCTGTTGCATTTACGTGACGTAAGCAGACACTAGAATAAAGGTTTAGAGGTAAGGTAATATATGTGAAGTTCTGCAAAATAGAATTCTCCTCCTCCCTTAGTATGTGCAGAAATAATAGATAAGTATGTTGGGTTTCCTGTTCCTCCATCCTCTGTATTTTAAGATATATGAAAATTATAGGTAAATAGCTATCAACTTGTAAAGTAAATAGTGACTATATAATTATGAATGGTTAAAGGGCTATGTCCCTTGATATATGATGTCATTTCATAAAATAAAAGACTTAGAGCTTCATCATCTATCTTAAGTTCAGTCCTATTGAAGAACAGCGTGTATGTGATTGGAATTCAATAAAACAACATTCAGATCGTAGCTGCAAGCTACTTAATTCGGTCCGTGTTTTGTATTTCGCACAGGGAACAGTTTTCGATACCTGTCAACTCACGATAAAGATGAACTAGGTCATGAACAGGCTCATGCACTTCCGATGCTTGATGCTCTGATCGGCTGAGAAATTATCTATTTTGCTTCATGCAAAACGAGGTCATTCGTAGGATTAGAAAAGAGGAGAATTATGTTATTTCTGAAGAGGCACAAAGTCACTAAATCTCCCCAGTGAAGGTTATCTTAGAGGGGCTTATTAAGATGACCGTGTATCCCCGGGGGTCATTGTTAGGGAAAGAGAGCTAGATTCACTATATAAACGGACTGCCAAACTCATCTGAGGGGTACAGTTCAACCTTTGGGCATGAATACTGATGTAGGCCGGTGTAGCTATGAGCTTATCTCGTGCAAATATGTAAGACCAGCATTATGCAAGGCCTTTGAGTGCACAACTGTTGTGTTTATGGAGGGGAATAATTGACAGCCTTTCCCACAATGTAACTAGGTTTTGGCAATAACTGTTACCGCTTTGGTTTCTAGAATCAAATAAAATAAGGAAACATGATGGAATATCTATAATCTTGCATTCTGTTGGGAACCATAAAGAATGTAAATGAAAGATTAATCATTTAAGGGTGGCGAATAACGATGTCATATCAAAACCAATTGGAGGATGTATATATTTTGTTCAGAAAGGTGAATAATAGATTACTCGTGGACAGGATTTACTATAAGCACTGGCAATTTTACCTTAAATAAGAAGTCGTGTAGAGCACAGTAAGGACACTTTGCTACGTCCAATCCAGTTGGACATTTCTGTAATAGTTTATCTCAGAGTTCTAGTAGTTCACTATGACACCTAACAAGGCTTTTGATGATCTAGTTTAAGCCGGCCTTATATCAGCACGGGCTCAAAGCCCGTGACAACACCATATTCCTATCTTACGTTTAGCCAGATAAATATACTCAACCATGTAAGAATAAACATGCACGCTGACACACACACTATATGTGTATATATGTATATATATATATATATATATATATATATATATATATATATATATATATATATATATATATATATATATATATATATATGTATATATATATGTGTGTGTGTGTGTATATATATATATATATATATATATATATATATATATATATATATATATATATATATATATATATATATATATATATATATATATACATATATATATATATATATATATATATATATATATATATATATATATATATATATATATATATATATATATATATACATATATGTGTGTGTATGTAAGTAGATGTCTATGAAAACTCAGTTGCGCAGAATTCCTGTTATTTTGGTAAGTGACCCGTCCGGAATTTTTAACCAAAATAGGAATTTTGAAATAAAGCCTTATTAGCGGTACCACGGGTATTGTTTTGAAGCACTAGATTTTCTAAACTTCGACCAAAATTCTCCAACAAAAATGAACGAAATTAATAAAGGATAGTAAGAACTTGCGTATGTTTGAGGAAGCTTTTAAGAAAGTAAAATAAAGCTAAAAAAAAGCCAAACTCATTTCATTTACTTTTTCTAATATGAAAAGATACAACAGAAAAAGGACTACATACTTCTTTAGAATTATGTTGTGTATCCTTGTTATATGTGAGAACCTGTTCCTCATTGGCTGGGTTGGTAACGTTCTCGGCTAGCACTCTGCCGGGCCCGTGTTCGATTCTCCACAGGCCAATGAAGAATTACAGAAATTTATTTCTGGTGATAGAAATTCATTTCTCGTTATGAGGTGGTTCGGATTCCACAATGAGCTGTAGGTCCTGTTGCTAGGTAACCAATTGGTTCTTAGCCACGTAAAATTAGTCTAATCCTTCGGGCCAGCCCTAGGAGAGTTGTTAATCAGCTCAGTCTGGTTAAACTAAGGTAAATTTTATATGCGAGAAATGACTGATATTTAGGAATTATTCAGTATGATTCTTCGATTGAATTATGAGTATAAATGTGAACATTCTGTAGTTTTTCAGAGAGGTCATTCCATAAAAAGGAAAGAAGTAGTTATGATGAAATATGTACACACAAATCTATACATACATTGTATGTACACACACACACACACACACACATATATATATATATATATATATATATATATATATATATATATATATATATATATATATATATATATATATATATGTTACAGTCAACACGGAATTATGTAATCAAAACAATTACGCGTAATGACTGAAATTTCAGTCATCACGTGTAATGCACTTAGGGACATTTGATCCCCAGGAGCTAGTACTAAACACGGAAAATATTTTGACCCCCAGGGACTAGTACTAAACCCGGCGAAAAGTGTAGGTGACCCACTGTTTCGCCGTGTTTAGTACTAGCTCCTGGGGATCAAATGTCCCCTAAGTGCATTTACGTGATGACTGAAATTTCAGTGATTATTACAATGTAATGACTGATTACGCATGTTGACTGTAACATATATATATATATATATATATATATATATATATATATATATATATATATATATATATATATATATATATATATATATATATATATATACATATATATATATATATATATATATATATATATATATATATATATATATATATATATATATATATATATATATATATATATATATATATATATATATATATATATATATATATATATATATATATCAGTGACTCATTGACAGGCGTTACTTTCAAATCCACAAGAGAAAGATTTGGCCGCGATGTTGGTGGTGTTCGCATTGTACGTACTTTTTTTAATCATGTGAAAAGGATTAGCAAAGTGTGCTTTACACATACTTTTTTAAAGCGCATTATGTGTTCATACATTATTAAATAATGACAGATAGAATAAGAGAGACTGAGAGCAACAGAGAGGAAATCAAATTTCTGAACGGTTATTTTAGACTGGCGAGGGTTCCGGTGTCGAGGCATTGCCATTTAATTTTCCTATATCCTCTTCTCCCTGTCTAACCACAGCTGCAATGCACACCAGTCTACCACCAACTAAGATCATAATTCATAATGCATATGTTATTACTTTACAGAACGCACTCCTAAATCGTTATGTCTTCTCACGAGTTTGAATTTGAGACACTAGTAAGTGATACTAGACAGAGAGAGAGGAAGAGAGAATGCGTTAATTAGGAAAAAGGAAGTGACAGAAAACTGCCAAACGGAATGAAGGGCCGTGGAGTCCACAGAAATGAGGCTGGCAGTCTACCTTTAATGATTAAACTTCCCTATTCCATATTCATATGTTGTGACAAGAGACTGCATATGCTGGGAGCTCGCTCATCAATTTCAGCACTCGATAATTCCCATGTTAGAACAGTTATTGACTTCCGATCAGCCTAAACAATTTGTGGCGTGGTGAAAGTGAAGAAAGGATAGTGAATGAAAATGAATAAACGAGAATTAAAGTTCATGACATCGAAAATAAGAAAATGTAACGACTATGGAAGTGGCAGGTATAAGTTGTAAAATAATGACTGAATGACTGGATCATAATGTTTTGAAATAGTTCATTCGTGTTAGGAAAATGATGATCGAGATATTGAAGGAAAGCTGTTATAATTCGCCAATGTTAGTAGAAATAAAGAGATGATGAGAGATGGGATGCTGGATGCATTGGGTGGATAGGCAGGTATTTGAAACAGTGCCTTAATATCCAGGAATACAGAAGCAGTCGTATAAGATAGAAGTTAATGGGGTTTAACGTACCGCTGATGAACATTTTCGCTAGAGCTGGAGGAGAATCTTTCTAATAAAAATTATTATATATATGTATATATATATATATATATATATATATATATATATATATATATATATATATATATATATATATATATATGTTACAGGGAACAGATCAACACTTGTTTTAGAAGTGTACAGTAGCGTAATCCTAGATCTTCTTCAGGAAAAAGACGTGAAAAGATTCAACCCATGATAACACTCACATTTTTTTTCCTCCCCCTCTCTCTCTCTCTCTCTCTCTCTCTCTCTCTCTCTCTCTCTCTCTCTCTCTCTCTCTCTCTCACCGTGTATCGACTCTCTCTCTCATCGTTTACCAAAGCTCATCCGCCCTAACCTCACTCATTCTCTCAAAGCAATTAAATGGACTATTTAAAGAAACACAATCGTTTCTACAAAAATAGGTTTATTATTCAAATAACCCAACAAAAAATGAATAAAACAAAGCAAAGATTAAAATGCATAATAAATGAATTATCGAGTCAGATAACTAAACTCTAAACTGCAAACACTTCTGATTAAAGAAGTCTCATTATGGCTAATAGCCTGGAAATCCCCAAAATCACACATACTCCCAAATCAATAAATAAAAGTCATGTCAAAAAAACGGTCTACTACAATTCCACATGTTATTCCATCAAGTCCACAGACATCTGTCGAAAGAATTAAAAATGATAGAAAACTCCCAAAAATATATGAAATGCAAAACACAATAATGGAAAGTGTAAAATGCATAGCCAAGATATGGCAAACGTAACATGACAAAATATCAATATAAAAGAGGTATGAATCTTCTATTCATATTAAATCTCCTACACCAGTTCAAAAGTTCATAATGATCAGAAAGTCATGGTAAAAATCACAAGTTCAATTTTCTCCCATAAAAACAGAGATTTGAGACTCTACCTTATCTGCCGATTTTCAAAGCCTGGACCCACTCCAAAGCTATGACTGGACAACTGCAGTTCTATCACGTTAATGAACGATCAAACTCACTTTTAGGGCAGATTTTGGCATAATCTAGATCAAAGCAACGCACGTACTCACGAATATACATAACTCTCCGGAGATCATCTGATCGCCAATATTGCTGAGCTTCTCGCGCAGAGAGCTGAGGAATCAAACTATTTGCTGAATACAAAGATTTTGCATCAAGTCTCTCGCCCTAGTTCCATCTCGCTCCAAAAATTCTTTCATCACACCTTAAAGCATTGAAGCTATGAAATGCATATATGTGTCCTTTAAATATATATATATATATATATATATATATATATATATATATATATATATATATATATATATATATATATATATACATATATATATATATATACATACATACATACATACATACATACATACATGCACACACATATAACTATGTACTGTATATAGTTTGATTTTAGGATATAGTAAGTAATTGTACCACAACGCAACTAGAATGGGGTGTGTACTTGGGCCTCGCACATGGAGCCCAATTTACGCCTTCATCTCCCTCAGGTCAGAACTGAGTGAATCTGTCGCCTCGGTTTTGCCAGCCATAACTTGCCGTCTGCAGTAGTCTTGAGAATTTCCTTCTCACTCTGTCGGAAGGTAGAAGTCAAGTACTTCCTCTATCTCTCCTTCGTATTTCGCTGTTGTTTTAATGTATTTAGGTAAATGTGATGTGACATATTTCGTGCACACTCAAATAAAACAGTGATGCAAAATAGTAATTGCAGTATGTAGGTTTAAAATATTGTATTTGAATAAAGGGCTATAACTGGATCATTTCTACAAAGGCAGCAATGTTTCTACAATTATGTGTGAGAATATATACATGTGTGTGTGTATATATATATATGTATATATATATATATATATATATATATATATATATATATATATATATATATATATATATATATATATATATATATATATATATATTTACAGTTGGACACTGGTTGGTTACTTTAATGCAATATGAATTAGGATAAGCCTTGAACAACACTCACCGTCAACAGCCGTAAACACTATAAAGCACATGAACAGAGAGAATCACATATAAGATCAACGGTAGGTTGCCGGTTGAAAGTTCTGATCAATACAAGATTATAATTTATTGCACAAAGGTTATAGCATTGCAAATAATAAAGTACTGATTCAACTCTCAATGAAGAAAGAAAATCAATGATGAAATGTAAGAGCACAACAAAATACTGAGTCTGCTTTCAAGGAGAAAATCAATGATAAGATTTATCAGCACAACGGAAAGCCAAAGGTTCTTCATATACAAATTGTGGTCCCATAGGAATTCAAATACATTACACATATTGCTTGCAACACTGCAATGTTGGTAAGCCTGCCGCAGTAGGGTAGAATTCTCCAGGCAAGGTGGATGCCCATGAAACGAGGGTGAACGATATAACACGTGTCTGGAAATAGAATAATCCCAGATAAAGCTTTGTGGAAATGTGGTTTCTCTCAATAGCAATTATAAGCACTTGGGAGGGAGTAACTTACAGTTTCACTACGAGCAGGGGACGATTATTCATGAAATTATTTGACACAGGGAAGCACTGGAACGCTGGTAATGAGATATCAAAGAGTGTTTACTTGGGGGGAGAAATTATGAAATGAAATGAGAGATTCAGTAGGAGGAATAGAGAACAGGTAAAACTCGCATGCCGGCAGACGTACTATGGTTTGCCTTGCAATATGCATTTTGCAAGAATGGCTGGGTGATCTGCAATGTCTTCCTTTAGACATCATGTAGCTGCTTGTGGCTAAGCTGGTTGTGGCCAATGTTCACAGAAAGATTGCCGTCGAGAAAGGGTGGCCTGAACGGGCATGTGACACAGTTGCTGAATGACAGCAAGACTTCTCTTACTGAGACTAAAAGACGGATTGATGGTGCGCACGGGGTAATTCCTGCCTATATTACTGTCGATTTTCCCTGAGGGCAGACGCTGTTTTCTTCCAGCACTAGGCATCAGCTGACATCTGTAAGGAACATTCGAGAAACCAGCGCGAAGCTCACCCAGCAGGAGTTTAATCGAAAAAGGGATTAATGGAAGGGGACGAAGTTATGCAGCAATGAGAGGCGATTAGCTGGTCAGACCTCCCCGCTTAAAATAGTGCTTAGCCGTTGAAATTTTCCATGAGTGATTATTATTGTTATTATTATTATTATTATTATTATTATTATTATTATTATTATTATTATTATTATTATTATTAGAAAGCAGTAAATTCTCTCTTCATCATATCCTGTTAAATATGATGGTAGCATCAGTTTGAGTTGATTTTATTTTGAGTTTTCTCAGTTCCATATACAACTATTTTTTTTCTACAGTGCTAATGCTAGACAAAAGTTGGGCCAATGTTCATGCTATTGCTGAGAGGAATGGTAGAAAGATTAAAGTTCAGTAATTGTTTTAAGCATCTAACAGGAAGCGGGTGAAATGCGGAGAAATATTTTCTATAGAGTTTGGGCAGGGGAGGTCATCCCATATATTAATTTCAGAAGTCGTCCTCAAGCAGCATATATTTTTTTTTTAGGGGAGGTGCTTGGGGGCTGGGTTTCCTTACGTGCCAGCGTTGTCACGGCATTCAATTCCCATTGATAGTTAAGGGCTCAGGTCCCCTTTATATCTCTTCAGATTTGACCAATTCTATCAGAAATTAAAAAGCTATTTCCTTTATCTTTTCAAGATGTTTTATCAAATGGAAATCGAAGAATTTTACCTGTTTTCGTGCAGATTATGTTTTTCTCAGGTAGGAAAACTGTTTAGACGTCTATAGCCTATTATCTATTAGAAATTGTGAACGCTAATGCGAACAAGCAAATTATATATGTTCAGTGCTTGTGATGCAAAGTTACTAAACATCTCTCTACGTCTCTTCAACTTTCTTTTTTTTTGCTGAAAATGTAAGTGAACCGCTCACTTTAATTAAGCTCTTGAATGTTCTGGTTAATATGAATTATTTTGAAGCAATTACATATCGTAATTCAATTTGTTAATCTTCTTTACACAAATAAGGATATGAATTGTATACTTCAGCTCGAAATGTTTACCTACACGTACATATGCGAGACACCGCTGGTTTTGTGAAGAGTGATGCTAGGATAATAATAATAATAATAATAATAATAATAATAATAATAATAATAAATAATGACTGGATGCCAATAATTGACAGATGTATGCGTATTAATGAACACGGCCATTGCTGAGTTCGCAGGTTCCGAAAGCCTTCACCAGGTGGACAACCATTAATGTTCGAGTATATATTAACTTGTATGATCTCAGAATCTCTCTCTCTCTCTCTCTCTCTCTCTCTCTCTCTCTCTCTCTCTCTCTCTCTCTTATTTGAGTTTTCTTGTGCAAAGAAAGGGGATGACTGCATGGAATCAAATAAGCAGAAAGACGTTCAGACAGGAAGCTAGAGTTCGTGTAGAAATCCAGGTGTCAGTTAACATTCTGAGCAACTAATCACCATTTGGAAATGTCCCTTAGGGATCCACTCGGAAGTAAAGCTTTCTTTAATGACAGTCATCAGCTTGATATTCAACACAGAATTCAGAGAAATTCTCTCATCCTTGTTGATGACTGCACTTAAGATCTGACCTTTCATAATAATTCAGTTTTGCTTTGGAGTGAAAGGCTGACCCACAGATGTATCTTAAGGACTGTCGTTAAATCTGCCTTTGGCTATTCTGATGGATGTCTCAGCTTGCCTCAGGTAAAACTTCAAAGAAGGGAATATTTCGGCAATTTTGTTCCTGTGACTCTCTCTCTCTCTCTCTCTCTCTCTCTCTCTCTCTCTCTCTCTCTCTCTCTCTCTCTCTCCCTTGATAGGCCATAATATATGCTTTTAGACTTGAGAAAATTCTGATTTGAAAGGAATTAAGAGGAATAATTCTAATGAAACATTTGAAAGGATACAGTAAGTGAACCTTTCATATGTAATATCAAAGGTAAAAAGAACAAAATCGGAAAGATTTTAGGAAGTATTCTTATTTATCTAATACGTGTTTCCGCCACTTTTCAAAGGATTGTAGCATATATGACGTTTTACAGGCTACGATGTTAGTGGTCATCACATATAAGACGTAATTTTAAATCCCGTTAATCCCACCCAACGAACTGTAATCCTTGCAACGGTCCCCGAATAAGGTATTCTTTGAAAGGCTTTAACGCCTAAGGACTTTCAAGAGTTTCCATTCTTTGCAAAAATCCTCGATCAAAATCCCTCAGAGGAAAAAATAGCGTAGCCTGATATTGGTCTGAAGAGAGATGCGATCTCAATCGCGTACTCTCCAAGCTTCACCATCAGTTTCCGGGCCAAAACCTCACCACACGTGACATCACATTTTCAGAAAGGGGGCCCGGTGAGGTATTCCTTTGGAAAAATGCTCATAAAAACAGATTGGGTACATGTTAAAGGACACAGCGTACCCAGATCCTATCGTAAAGGGAAGGCAGCAAACAATTTCTCTGTCTGGTTAGGCTTTCTTTAGTTAAATGCGACGAGGCAAATGTTTACTCTTACTTGTGTAAATCAATGATACAGAATGAACGCAGAAACATAAAAAAAAAAAAAAAAAATTATATATATCGTCAGTACGTTATTCATGTTCGTTGGTTCATGTAAATTCATGCTTCTCTCTCTCTCTCTCTCTCTCTCTCTCTCTCTCTCTCTCTCTCTCTCTCTCTCTCTCTCTCTCTTAAGAGGCAATTCAATCTCTACCTTCGTGAAGCGGCCTTACGCTTCTCACTAATTCTTTTTTCTTTCAGGCATGGGCTGGTAAAGACGTTTGTGTTCCATCGTTCTAAGGATTTCTGCCGTACCAAATAACTAAATAATACAGTACACACACACACATATATATGTATATTATATATTTATATATATATATATATATATATATATATATATATATATATATATATATATATATATATATATATATATATATATATATATATATATATATATATATATATGTATATATATGTGTGTGTATATAAATATATATATTATACAACATATGTATATATACATACATACATACATATATATATATATATATATATATATATATATATATATATATATATATATATATATATATATATATATATATATATATATATAAATTTTATCACATCATCATGGTTTTAATTACACAAACATTAAGCTACAAATTTCGTTTAACACCCAATTTTCTGTCTCGAAAATAACACTAGAGCGGAATTATAATTAAGTGTACCTTAGTTTAACCAGACCACTGAGCTGATTAACAGCTCTCCTAGGTCTGGCCAGAAGGATCAGACTTATTTTACGTGGCTAAGAACCAGTTGGTTACCTAGCAATGGGACCTACAGCTTATTGTGGAATCCGAACCACATTATAGCGAGAAATGAATTTCTACCACCAGAAACAAATTCCTCTAATTCTTCATTGGCCGGCCGGAGAATCGAACTCAGGCCCAGCAAAGATATCGACCCGTCCAACGAGGAACTGGGAATTGACAGGATCAAGCTGCCGAAAGGTGAGTCCCAGCGGTGTTCAGTGGACCACTCGGCTGCCAACAGTGTGATCTAGAAAGTCCACTGAATGCCGTTGTTACACCAAGTTTAACTTGAAACACAAATATCTGGGAATATGTCTTATATCAACCTATGCTTAAGAGATAACTGAGTTAAATGATTATACGAGTATATTGCAAACATTCTTCAAACAAAAATTTATGAATTTGCAATGCATTGTGTCAAACAATACAGTGAGTGGGTTTGATAATGATAATATACACAATATATATATATATATATATATATATATATATATATATATATATATACATATACACATATACATAAATATATATATATATATATATATATATATATATATATATATATATATATATATATATATATATATATAACTTCATGAATTTGCCTAACATGTTGTCAAACGGTACAGTTTTTGTTATATAATCATTTACTTCAGTTATCTCTTAAGCATACGTTAATATAAAATATATTCACAGATAATTGTGTTTCAGGTTAAACTAGCTTTATTGTTAGATAATTATGTTTTATCCTATACTTTATCCGGTCTTTAATTTACAAATTTTGTCTGTCCCGCTTGAAAAATAAAATCATAAATTTTTCGAATGATACTTGGCTAGAAAACATTTGATTGAAAAAAGTGTGTCCGAAAAGATATAAATAAGAAGTAAGTATAAGGGGACTAGCACAGAATTTGTAGTCAAGCATCAGGTACAATCGACTGGGTAAGTCTTTTGACAAGAGAAAAATTAAATGGAAAACAGTTTATAGCATCCAAGTATTAGTTTAGTTATTAAAATCGTTCCTTACATGATCCTCTCTCTATGTCTCTATGGACAATTGTTGGGTTTTGAGAAAGGAGACCTTGAAAAAATTGCGATGTGAAAATATATGTTCGCAGATCTTTTTATATCTAGTAAATAAGTAATTAATAAAAATGCACGTAAAGAAGAGAAAATAATGAAAAAATAGTAAAATATTTCAGGCATTTTGAAAAAATTCCAACAGCAACCCATAAACCTGGGTGACCTCCACCACGTTACCTTCTTGGCGGGAAATTTCCTGCTTCACCTTTGGCTGTCAATGACGTCATTTACTACCCGGTTACGTCATGAAGTTACCAAATGTCAGTGACATTTCAGTTCGTAACTAATTTTTATTCTAAAAAATACCTAATTTTCTTTGCAAATTCATTGTAGCAAAGCCTTAAAATTACATATCAAAGTCATTTTAATAGATTTGAAATCAACATTCCTCTTCAAGTTCCGATTATTCGTAATTTTCCTCTACCGAATGTTGCCAGTTTTGTTTTTAACTTTTTCCTGCACGAACCATGGTTATGTGCGTCCGAGGCGCCCACTTCGATGTGCACAATGAAAGCGATAAATTCGTCTTAAATCTGGTAAGCGCGTCATAACAGAATGTTGAATATGACGTCACGAGATACTGCTTCTCCTCACAGCATGCTGTCGGTGGAACTTGTGGCTTGCGCGTGCGCCGATATTTCCTTTTCTAGAAGCCAGTGTGACCGCATGACCTGACCCGTGAGGATTGCTTATCAGTGCTTCATATTTAAAGGCCTATAACGCCGTTATTTCTAACTCAGTTTTGCGGATTTTTTCATGTTTGTTGCAAAGAAATTACATAGTGTTTTGAAAATGCCAAAGTATGTTGGAGCACTGTCTTACAAGGGTGACGGCCCGAAATATTAAGTGAGCAGCTGGAGAAACCAGCTTTCAAGTTCTGTTTATTGGACCTTACTGAGTTCCAAAAGTGTAATTGACGTCTATGGAGAGTGAAAGTGACACAAATGCTAAGATAAAAGTGAGGACTTTATGGCCGATATTGAGAACGCAAGACAAGAAGGGTTAGGGGAGTAGGAAAAGGGAGTGGTTCCTTCCCTCCCTGTTGCTGATAATGAAGATGAAGGATGGTCTACGGAACCTGACCCCTCCCTGCATTGCATGGATTTACAGATGTTTCGTGGCTGAAAGTGCCAGTGCCAATGAGTGCCATACATTTCCTCCAGCTGATTTTCACGAGAGAAAGACTCCGTCATTTGACGGAGGAAACCCTTCATTATGCCATTTATCGCAAGGATGTTCCCAAACAAAAGAGCAGGTTCAAGTTGCAGGGCTGCAGTATTACTGATATTGCTCATTAAATCGGAATGCGCAATTTTATGGGGGTGTTGAAGTTGCCACAAGAACGGATGTATTGGTCTAATCATAAAAAATACTATCTAGGGCCGTGGCAACTAGTGACGTCATACACAAAGTTCGTGCAAATATCACGCCATTTTCATGTAATGAATCGGCTAGCGATACCACCAGATGATACCGATAGACTTATCCTTGTGCAACCAGTGCTCGAATATATCTTTCGAAGTGCGTAACCCTCAGATGCCAGTGAAATATGGATCACGATCTATTTTTTTGTTTGAGGCAGAATCCGGTTATGTGCTTGATTTTATGGTGTACCATGGTGTAAATCGTCCTCTGCGCGATGTAGTTTTTCAGTTGTTTGGCCCATATCTGAATAAGGTTATCACGTGTTCTTGGATAATTATTACAACTCCTTAAAGGTGACAGAAGAGCTAGCTGTATGAACACAGAGTGCACACCACTGGCACTTCACGGCTCATGAGAGGTCACCAAAGGCACTCGAGGCACTTAGCAAAAAAAAAAAACCCTCCCCGCCGCAGCATCAACTTCCGAAGGGAGGCAACACTTTTAATTTGTGCTGGTTGGTTACTGCAATAACCAGCTTGCAGAGCACGGACAAGGAAGAGTATGTTAAAAATAGGTGAAGAAGAGTAGAGTTACTCAGGTGGTGACTGCGGCAGTACCACGATCTGTTGCCATTGGGGAGTACGTACATTATATGAGGGGAGTTAAACACTTTGAGCAGATGATCAAGTACTGCAGCTTCATTCGGAAGATGTAGAAGTGGTCAAAGAAAATGCTGATATACTTGCTGCAAATTGCATTGCAAAATTAATACATTTTCCATCGCAAGTTTACCATAGACCAAAATAAACTGAACCTCCTACAGTTCCAAGAACTAGCACATGCCAGTTTGATTGAATTCAACCTAGATGAGTGGCCAGTTGATGATCTGATCCTTCCCCATGCTGCGCGAGGTGTTGCAACTGCTCCTGATGGTCCTGCCCTGCCCCTGCACCTGTTTATGCTGCTATGTCCACCCCTAGTATTGTACATCAACTGATGTCTGTCCTGCCACTGCCACGTCTGGCGGTGTTGCTATGCCTTCGGTGACTGAAGACAAGACTCCAAAACGGACCCGTATCTCGTCTCTCTCGTGGCATTGTGCACGTGCCAGACTTCAGGAAGCAGAGTCTGAGGTGCAGTGCTTGCTCTATGAAGAGCATTCGAAAGGACACGTATCAGTGTGCCTCGTGCAGAATGTATACCTCTGCATAAAAACGCATTGCTTCCGTGATTACCCTACGAAGCCGAGTTACCGGTACTCGTACACCACCACGGCACCTCCCCTTAGGTGGGGGAGATTGGAGCAGTAGAAGGAGCATCAGGAACGCCTCCTACTCCTCCTCCTAGTCATACGACGTGAACTGCAAGGTCTTCAAAATAGAGGAGGAGGCACTAGCGCGATATGAAGACCAGGATTGTTGGTGAGTACTCCACATTATATTTCATATATATATATATATATATATATATATATATATATATATATATATATATATATATATATATATATATATATATATATATATAATATATATATATATATATATATATATATATATATATATATATATATATATACAATGTATTATTTTATGGTAATCTTTGTGATTTTTTTATGTTTACACTATTTTCTTGTGCTTTCAAGTGTTGAATATTTTTTGGCCAAAAGGTTTTATTATCATGAACACAATTTATCATGTATTGGTTTTTAAAAAAGATATTACCAATTATAAGCATATTAATTATTTTTTTTGGAAAATTTTTAAATGAACATAACTTAGGATATTTTACAATAAGCGTAAGTTCTCGCTTGCTGCTCGCACGAATAAGTGTACTTTTATCCGGGACGGGGTTGGGGGTTAGGGGCTCTGTCACACTCAACACATATAGTAATGAGTTCTATATCATTAGAAACGAAAGGTATTGTACTTTCTCAGGGTATAAATAAAATTAGACATCTAAAGTTACCTATTTTATTTTATACAATATCCCTTTATTCGTAGTTCTCCGTGGCTGCTCACGCGAGTTACTTTATTTACTTTCTTGCTAGAAGTTATGCTGAGTTATAAATAACACAAATAGTAATGAAGTATATATCATATGAAACGCGAATTATTATAATTTCTCAGCGTATGAAGAAAAATTATATGCCTACATTTGGCTATTTTTGGCGATTTAAAATAAAACGCTAGTAACAAACAGGTAAAGCTTACCGGTAACCCATAACTCGTGCGTATGTTTTGCGTTTGTTTCATTTCACTTTGTCATTATCGTACCTAACATTAATAGCGATGGATTATGTATCAAAACAAAAGCAATGTATTGTATTTTTGTGCTGTATAAAAAATCCAGGTACCACAGTTGAGCGATTTTCAGTGAATTAAAACAAAGTGGCAAAATATTTTTCATTACGGCTAACCTCAATTCATGATATAGATGCTTTATTTTGGTTTTAGGGATTTTCAACATGTCACAATAAATTGCAATTCATTAGCTTTACAATGACACCAAATTCATTAACGTAGCATGAAACATAAGGTTACATGGAGCGATAAAACAATTGCTGCTATGCAAATTCATACGGCCCGTGGGGACAGCAGTTGGGACACAGTTCCAACCGGACCAGCCCGGTATCGTGAAAGAGTTATTAACTACTAATCAAGGAGTTTAGGGTAATACCCAAAAATCTATATTATGCTGTAAGCAACTGTGGCTATAGAATCTAATTTCCTTCAATAAATAATTACATTTGATCATATACATTTTCCTGCAATTAATATGAGATAATAACGACAATGAGCAGTGCCAAATCAGCGGTCTTAATAAGAATTTGTGTTTAGCTAACTGGCTACACTGTAGGAGAGTAGTGTCTGCTTAACCGGCATGGAACAGAATAACTGTTTATTTTCTTGGTTACAAAGTATAGATACGGCAGCATAATAAGACCAAATGAATATTTCATTTCACCACCATAATGATATCCTAAATCTTCAAAGTTGAAAATAACCTAAGAACACGCACTATTGATATGAATATTTGTTGTAAATTGAATTTGTTATTGAAAATAAGTGATAGTTGGCAGCTACGTCAATAGGTAAACCGCCTGAGTGGCAACGCTTTTTCTGACTCCTTTCTTACCTATGGTTGGTTTCCTCATCAGGAAAGAAAAACAAAAACATTCCAGTTATGAATGGATGTTACATGAGAGTTTATCGTTAATGATTTTTGCGTACTAAAATCCCCTTTACTCTTTTGTTGCCACGTATTTGCATTGAAGCAGTGTATTGCCAATTTATAAACACATACTCTTTCTTTCATTATCCTGATGATGATCAAGAACTGGCTTTTGTAATTGAAAATTATATATATTGCAGAGTTAGCAAATAATGGAAGGCTTTCTCATGATAATGTTATAGCTTTCCAGAGACTGGGCTGTTTGCTAGCATGTACATGACAGTAGAAGAGTAGAGATTGTTGTCGCAGATAGAAAATTTATATATCTATGTTAAATATGGGCTAAAATACATTTTCTTTAAGGAAATACGTTAGGCAAGTGTTAAAGCGAGGTAAGAATTGTCCTAAATATTTGATTCATGATTAAATCCGAATACTTCTGATAATCTGACCTGCACTCCTCCGCGTGACCTCATTTACACAGTTATCATACATCGCACCTCTTCATTTTCTATTTCATAATCTTACTCCAAAATATTTGCGCGTGTAATTAAATCTACGCATCTAGACTAGATATCAAGCTTTCATTTACTATTTCAAATTCCTGCTCAAGCACATTTATGTGTGTTATATACTTTATAGCTCGCTGGTATTGCTAGCGAATGAAGCTATATAAAGCTATATATCTAAATCGTGAGGGCGATATTTCACGAATTTAGCTTTTCGGAAGAGCACCATTTGCTAACATAAATAGGGCATATCCTTCGTATGAAAAGTTTCCCCTCAACGGCCATAATTTAAGAACTGCTCTTTAACCAAGATAAATGTGAATCCTCTCAAGATTTATAGCGAAATAAGAGCTGGGAAAGCATTTGAATACTGTTCATATAACAAATTGATATGTGCAAGAGCATAGCCTACGTACATGCCTCCACAAATACACACACACATATATTATATATGTATGTATATATATGTGTATATATATGTTGCAAATTACTATCAGTTCAATGAAACTTATTTGTGCTAATAATTTTTTTAAAATCAGAAAGTTGAAAAATATACATAGATATACGGCAGTTAATAAGCGAGGCTGGAAGATCTCAAATTCTTATTTAGACTTTAAGCAACTTAGTGGATGATTTTGAATATCAGATATTTGCAAATATGCCCAACGGATTACCGAAAAGTTAGGTTTTAATATATATATATATATATATATATATATATATATATATATATATATATATATATATATATATATATATATATATAGAGAGAGAGAGAGAGAGAGAGAGAGAGAGAGAGAGATTTATTATCTTTAAGCATATTTCCTTTACAAAAAAAAAAAAAACTTAAAACTAGGGCTACGAAGTACCATTTCTTGGAATAGCCTTCAGCAGTATCTAATCCAGAAATACAGGGCATTAAAAACCATGATTTGTACGAGAATGAATGAAAATGAACGATCAGTTCCAATATCCCGTTTGCAAAACATTTACACTATAGTGTGATAGCTATAATGATCTTGCATCAGCTGTTCTAAATTCTCAGAGAAATAATATACAATTTACCTGAAACTGTTAGAAACATAATTCACTAACGTATTCTTTTATTATTTTTTTACGAAAGCAAACTCTTTTCTTAAAGCGTATTGAGCTATTACCTTTGAGCTGCCCATGTGCTGTTTGGAGAATGTTTTAGTAAGTGGCGCATTTTCAGTGGCTTAATTAAAAGCAACTGTTCAGTCATTTCATAAAATATATTTCAATATGTACGGCATTCATTAATTTTAGTATCCTTTTCCCTGAATTTTTTTCATGTGCATAGGGTTGGTCTCTCTCTCTCTCTCTCTCTCTCTCTCTCTCTCTCTCTCTCTCTCTCTCTCTCTCTACATATATATATATATATATATATATATATATATATATATATATATATATATATATATATATATATATATAAACATAGATCACGTGGCTACCGACCAATCGTCACCTTTTCATCTATCTTCTATTTTCCTTTGATTCTTGAAAGACTGCAACATCGATTCATTGGATTTAAGCCGTGTTGTTTTATTTTTATTTATTTCCATCGGCTTTACATAGTTTAGGGGACTGGTTCATAGTTTTACCTGTCCTTGGTTTGTAAAAATAAAGTAAAAAGAGGAGGGCCTAGCTATCTATACATCTAACTATCTATCTATTTATCTGTCATTCTATAATAAAGGAAATAGTACCGATTAAAGTAGAATTTAATGTCTTGAAAATAAAACACTACCAGATAGAACTGAGCATGCAAAATTTTTGGGTTATTAATTACTCCCAAGGTATAGTGAATTCGATATTAATGGGTATTTGTGGATTACGGCTTATGAGCGTGCAAATATGAAGTCTTTGAATGAATCTAATAATGCTCATGTAAAAAAAAAACAATAGATAATAAAATAGTAATTTCAGCAACTCCTAGCCTCAGCGCACTGGAAATAAAATAAAGGAACGCTCCCTACCTTGATGAAAAGGGAAGAAGCGCCCTTGTACCTCAAAGGGTCTGTATATCCTTAAGAGAAAATATAATATACAAATGAATGGTAATCTTCGGAGAGATTAAGAAGCATCCCACACAAAATCTTTTTAAGGTCCAAAGAAATATAATCGGTGACAATTTATCCTCCTAGATCTCTGATGTTAGCCATTTGTTGCCACAAAGGTTGACCCAGTTTAGCCTCCGATAAAAGAAAAACGCGACCGATTTTCGCACTTTTTTTTCTCTTGGTAAATTTCCTTTTGTTGTGACTGGTAGCGAGCTCCAGATTCTGACAACGGGCAAAAATCTAGATTTTTTTCTTTTTATTTTTTCAGTGCAGCCTTGAAGGCATAAAACATGGCGTATTTTCATTTTCAATTGTAAATATTATTATCATTATGCTGGTTAGATTTGTCAATATGTATAGTTTAGCGTGATGAAGATCGTAGTGCTTATTGATTAAACTTTTTTCCGAAAGGTCAAATGTTTAAATTTTTTGCGACATTTATAATATGGATATTCATTTAATTTCTAGGATATGCCATTCATACAAACCATTTTAAATTTATTCCCGTAAAGTGCTCCATGTTATTCAATTATCACGACGCCCGCTACGGGAATATTTTAAAATAGTCTGCATGAAAGATATACCTCAGAAAGGAAATGGATATCTATCCCATAAATGTGGCAACAACAAAATCATTGAAATAGACCCAGTTAAAATGTAAATGACAACCTGTTGAGCTATGCATTATTTAAAAAGACATATACCTGTTCCAGAAAGTGGCATTTAAACGCATAAATACTTGTCTTCCTTAGTGTCACTCCAGTTACCCTTTTCATGTTTTATGAAATATTTTTTTTCTTACTCTACCTTTCCAAAATTATCTCTCTCTCTCTCTCTCTCTCTCTCTCTCTCTCTCTCTCTCTCTCTCTCTCTCTCTCTCTCTCTCTCTCTCGTGTCATAAAAAAAGATAATGTTGCTGAGAGTGATGTACGATGCAGTTATTGAATTTGAATTACAATTCAGTCACAGGAAACTACTGCTGCAGATTAGATTTTCCAGGAATTTATCAATAATATCACTTAACGTGAAGATGGAATGGCTTGGAAAACCCTCGTAATCATCATTTAGCTAATTCTGCACCAACCGACCTGTATTTACTAATGTGTAAACTACTCTGACCGCAGGTATCTTCGCCTTTAGAGCAACAGATTTTGACTTAATGTGCACGTAAATATAAGTTGAATATGTATTTGTGTGTAAAAAATTGGTAATTAGATAGTTTCTTTAGATAAAGCTGACCCCGTAATGTTGTTTTTATTGTTATGATTGTATTGGTTATTTTTTATTGTTTATGGCTGCGCCTGTCTCTTTGTCTCTTTGTTAAAAGAATAACTCCAAGATACGTGCATTCTTAAAGTTAACCAAGGGTAGAACACTCAATTCGTAATAAAGACCTTGTTGGTTACGTATCTATTTTTGAGGGGAGAAGTTTTAATCAGTCGGAACTGTATACTCTAGGTCAACAGAAGACAGACCAAACTTAAAAACTGGTTGATTACTGGTAGAAAAAAAACTTACCAAAAGTTTTAGAGCACTATGCAATTGCCAACAAGTGAAAGGTTATTTTTTTTCTTTTTGTAAGGTTGCATTAATTGGTATATGAATAGAAAATAAAGGTTATTTAAAATAGTAGGTAGGCAGTATTAAGTGATAATTTGAAGGAAACATTTGGTAGGGGCACATAGCTACTATATAAGATCACTCTCTGTCTGTCTATGTTGGCCCACAGATGCTATTCTTAGTAGTTCATTTACTTGTCTTTTATTTCTCTCTCTCTCTCTCTCTCTCTCTCTCTCTCTCTCTCTCTCTCTCTCTCTCTCTCTCTCTCTCTCATAACCAGTCCTTCTCACTCTCTCTCAGCATATTTTACGCAGAGGAAAAAAATAATAAAACATCGACGATAGAAGATATCCTTGATAAATGGTGCAAGGGAGTATAAATGGCCAAGGATAAGAAGGCCCATTATTGGTTTTCTGTAAGAGGGAATCGGCAACCATTGGGGCAGAGACAATCTTGTCTGGTCTTCTACTTTTTAAGCCTAAAAGCTGTTTCTCGTGGACAAAATCAACTCGAAACCACGACCGTAAACAAATTCTGGCTCGAAAATATTGAGGAAATTTGTCATTTTGTTTGTTCAGAGTGAAGGTAGTAGGAAAGGTTTGTTTGTTTGGAGCCATCCTCCTAATTCATTCTTATGCAGCTCAGCGTACATACTCCAGTGCATTTAAATACGTTTTTATAAAGTCTTCATCTTTAAAACCTTGCATCTCTCTCTCTCTCTCTCTCTCTCTCTCTCTCTCTCTCTCTCTCTCTCTCTCTCTCTCTCTCTCTCTCTCTCTCTCTCTCACACACACTCTCTCACACACCCACACATATATATATACTGTCCAATAAAGCACGAAGGAACGCGTGCTTGAGAATATCACTAAGTCCACGAGGCCTTAGTGATATACTGTATATATACATTATATATATATATATATATATATATATATATATATATATATATATATATATATATATATATATATATATATATATTCATGAAGTTAAATGTCACTTAATATCAAATTCACGCTACCTCGGGAATATCTCCGATGGAGAATTGTCGCCGAAGGGGAATTTATATAAGTGATAAATGAATTGGTGTAGCGTGAATTTGATATTAAGCGACATTTGTAGCTTCATGATTGTATATAAATCACGGTGTGATAAAAAATTTCATATATATATACAACGCCTGAGTAAGTGAAGAGTTAGTGAAATAATGAATGTGAAGAATTACACACAGGTATATATATATATATATATATATATATATATATATATATATATATATATATATATATGTATGTGTGTGTGTGTGTGTGTGTGTGTGTGTATGTGTTTTGTGTGTGTGTATACTTGTGTGTAATTATTCACATTTTTTATTTCACTAACTCTTCACCTACCCGGATGTTACTTTAATATTAATAATGTCATTTATCAAAAACGTTCCTCACCAGCTAACGATGCTGAACGTAAAGCAATTTATTCGAAAATTTTACTCGCACATTTAATTCCTTTTTCACCATAACTTGCAAATAATTTAGGACACGACTCAGCGTACTTATCCGGCGGCGCTGCCCTCAGAGCAATCAGCATACAAATAATCTAATTGCTAGGTATTCACTCGGTCGCCGTCGACTAATGATTCCACCCTCACGAATATAGTTTTAGCAATGGCCATGAAATCCAAGGCTTCAATATTCATGGTGCCTAAATTTCCGAATATTATTCCCTGAAATCTATTCGGACTCGTTTTGGAATTTTAGAGTCTTTAAGAAAAATTGAACCCATCCCCAGAACTCCTTTGAATTTTTAGTGGCGGCAGAGTTTTTGTTAAACCTCTTGCAAGATGAGTGGCTGAAGATTTTTCGTCCTTACGAGTCGTTCAGCGGAATAACGACGTCTTTGCGGTCGAGGCCGGAGAAGGTTGCTTTGCAATTTGTTGAACTGAGATCCTCAAAGCACTCTTACATAGGAAAGTTTGAATCATGAAACGTGGCGGCTCGGATGTCATTTTGGAGACGTCTGCACGAAGGATTTCTATTAACCCGCATGCATTCAGTTTCTCTTTACAGTTATTGTTCTATATAATTGTTATAATTTATATAATAAATATCGGGCACTGTAGGTGAAGTGCATTATTTAATTTCAATAGAATGACTAATGCATTCTTTTCGGTGACGTTATTATTTACAACACAATGACAATTCATAATAAGTGAATTAAAAGCGAGGATTAACCGTGCCTGTATCAGCAAGGCAACTGCTGGCAGTACTGTACTTGTCAATATTCGATGTATCATACAGTGTATTTCCCCAATATTGATAATATCAGTATCTAATATTCTCCTTTATTTTAATAGGTTCAATGTATCCTTAGCATATTATTTTACATGATACATTATCATGTGTAGATTACTGTTCAGATTTTAAGAAATAAAAAGAACTCCACAAATCCATCACCAAGCTGTGGGATCTAAGAAAAAGAACTTGCTAACTCGTAATAGTTTATAAAGAATTTCCTTGTGGTAATATTATTATCAGTTTTATCTCTAAAATCTCACAAGACTGAAGAAATTTTTGATTGTGTAGATGTCAACATATTTAAGCACCATCATCACCGCTGTAACTGATTGCCTCGGACCAACTCTCATATCCCGATTAGTTCATTATCGATGGTTTGCCCGTAACACTTTGCTATTAGCGTCTATTAACGGTATACCGTATCCCTGACTATTACCTGTGATGGAGAGAGAGAGAGAGAGAGAGAGAGAGAGAGAGAGAGAGAGAGAGAGAGATCTTTACCAGGAAAACTTTGAATGAATGGTGAAACTAATGAGACATGAGAGAATCTGTACAGTAAAAATTTTATATACCACATGAACTGCATGAGTGTAGGAGAGAGAGAGAGAGAGAGAGAGAGAGAGAGAGAGAGAGATTCAGTTGGAGACAGGGACATTAGGGAATACAGCCATGCTAAGTTTATGAAGATTCAGTAATGGCCGAACACGGAACACTGAGTCTCTTGAAATGGCCGGGTTATTACCACCTCCTCCGCATGTGCCACTTTCCCTATGCAGTGTTTGCGCTCCTAATATGCCGTCCATTTGGACAGATTTGTATGATATATTCCCTTTAAGAGCGTAGAAAGCTTACAAAGTGATAATTCTTTAATCATTATTTGTGTGAAGTCAATAAATAATTATGTTATTAGGTCTCTCGGGGTAACTTTCTTATTATAGTTGAAGCTTTTGATGGGCTATTAGAAGGAATTTATTTCACCCAAAAATCTTTCAAGGAACCAGATATTGTCCAGCTTTGGACATAAAAAAATATTGACCATCTCACGAAATTCATATATTACTTATAGAGGTTGATTAATTAGCTGTACGGTAGTTCTTTTTCTCCTTTGGGCTCTAAAAAATTTTTTTATGAATTAAGCGTTGTAGAATTTAATCTTTAGCAAGTTCAAAGAAACATATGAAACTGCTTTGGGATGAACAATGAAAATATGATTTAGATTTATTTTTGCTCTTTATTTCAACAATACTTTTACAAATAGGCTAGGTCGCATTGCAAGTGATTAATGAAACTCTGCTATCATTTTCCTTGAAATGATTTAAAAGTTAATTGATTCAAATTTCCTTCCAAGGTGATGAATGCATTTTAAAATAATAATTATGGAATAACTCATAAACCTTCATAACTATTGTTATGGATGGCATTCAAAGCAATAATCAGCAAAATTGAAAGATGTTAAAGGTAGCACCAAATTCGCTCCTGATAGAGAATTATCTTAAACGTATCCCTATATCGTTGTGTAGGCTTCACTCCCATGGCTATCTCTGCTTTATTTCCCAAATAATTGTGCTGCTGTACAGAAAATATATGATGGTATGCATTAAAAAGTGTAAGCATACTACTCCTAGATACAGAAAAATCATTAAATTTCTAAATCGTATTCTCTGAAAATTAATGGTTTTTCTTGTAAATAAAGGAAGGATTTTAACGCAATCACTGAGGAGGAACACCGTTCAGGTGTTCGAAGGTCTTATTTTACCTTTTGCATATTAATACAATTCATCTATATGACTGTGCATTTTTATTACATTAAAGGAAGGAATATTCTGTCCACAAACTCATGCAGATATATACATATCTAATCATCCATAATACGCAAAAAACATATAAAAATGGAGCTTCGAGTTCTCATGGACCTAGAATTTACGATCCAAAATACCATCTCTCTCTCTCTTTTCCTTTTTCTCTCTGAAATGTGTTCGTTCTCGACTCTACAGTCGTCATTTATTCATATTCAGGAGCAAATGTTTGATTGCCCGTGATGTCGACCTGAGGGAGAGAGAGAGAGCGAGAGAGAGAGAGAGAGAGAGAGAGAGAGAGAGAGAGAGAGAGAGAAATTACCACTGGGAGAGAGCGTCATCAATGGCACATTATTATGCTAGAGTCTTAAAACTGAATATTCTCTTGGACTGTCGGGATTAATTCAGTCGTCGACTGCATTTGCCTCTTTCCAGAGGCACAATTCGTATTCTTAATATAACTCTCACAGAATAAAAATGTACCGCATTCTTCTACGATGTCAGTGCAGAAAATGAAACTAATGGAGGTTACATTAGGATATTTAAAACAAAATTAGCATTCCTGTATCACAGTTTATTTTTAATGAAGGTTACATTACGATATTTAAAATAAAAGGGTAAGAATTCCTATATCAAAAGACATTTGTTAACCTCTCATTTATTATTCATCTTATTTCATACTTACCTTATGGACCAGAAATATTCAGAAAATCTTTGTTGATTTGTAATTTACCTGATCAGGCCATCTGTGGAAAGACCTAATGAATAAGTCAAATATTTTTCATGCATATGCATAAAAATATTGAGCGATTCTTTACTATTAATTGAAATCGGAAATACTGGTATTTACCAACACAAACTTTTCCAATGGGTTTTATCAAGATATGCTCATGAAAAGAACTTTAATATCAATAGAATTCATAGGAAAATACATTCCAAGTTTTATTGGTTAAGGCAGTGATCAAGCAATTGCACGCTAAAGGCATCATTAAATTTTTGTAATGATAATTATCTTGAATTTGTTGTTATGCAGTTGTTTTTCTTTAAAACTCCCAAGCTCTGAAAAGGTAAACCACAAAAGTTTGTGGACATAAGAGAATAGAAAGATAATTCCAGGCCTTCTGCATTTCGTATGTTACGTCTAAGGGGACGCTGAGGAACAATAACCAAAGGAAGGTGAGGAAAGGAGTGAGAAAATGACATCGTTTGTGGTAGCATTCAATTATCTTTTATATTGATTTCATAAATTTAAGCATTTGAATTAAAGGTATGTTATGAATGTTATGCATGCTTTTGTTTAGGTATCAATTTAGGAAGACTGTCCTTTAAGCAAATAAACAAAAGGTATAACGAGCAACAAAAATTATATCCCTGTCTCTTAGAAGATACTAGATCAAATAGGATGTCTCTCATTCCCTCCGTATTGGTAAATCACTGGCACTCAGTTCAGTTTTAGGTAGATTTATCAAGACCTTCCGTCATCAGCAATAACTAGTTATAATGATCGATAAATCACATGCCTTGACAATAGTAAGCCTCATATGGTAATGTCCTTGTGTATACGACAGGTAAATCTGCCTTGCAAAATTCATACCTCATCTGTATCTAGATTTTCATGAAGTTTCATCAGTGCTTTGAAAGTGATAACTTGGATTCCATGAGTATTTTTCTTTAATAAATAAGACCTGCTTGATAGACATATTCTATTATGTAATTAGATAATCATGTATTTACCATGGCAACAGAAATTTTCAGATATATAGTATAGGAACTAAAGGCAAACTAATAAATGACATTTAAGTTGCGTTGTGTATTGAAAGCGTATGGATAACCTTATGTTACAAATATTCTCAGCAAAAAGAAAAATGATGAAATAAAATGAAGTTACGAAAAATATCAGGGCTTAAAATATGTAGCCTATATGCAGAAGCATAATCCACGGAAGCTGATGCACATGAGTGAACAAACTTAATAGGAATTGACGGCGTGGACTATTATGAAGCACCGTTCCGTATCCATCCTGAGAAGTTTAAGGTTTTAAGGATGTCTTCATAAGACATAAAATTATAAATACTCTCCTCTCTTCTGTCTTTTTTTTTCTTTCTGTCGTGCGTGTGTGAATGATTGAGATTTTAGGGGGCCTGGTAACCGCTCGAGTAGCGCTTCTGAAAAGGTAAAAAAAGTAAGATTAAGTCGTGTTTATCAAATATATGAAGGTTTTTTCTTTCCAGTTCCCACTGAATCTTTCATTTCCGAATTCGTAGCACTTGTTTACGCAGACTAAAAGCCTTATATCAGAGAGAGAAACAAATGAAGAATTTTTCACCACTCTTTCTCTCTCTCTCTCTCTCTCTCTCTCTCTCTCTCTCTCTCTCTCTCTCTCTCTCTCATGCTCCATTTCTCCTGATGGATTTCAATTGCCCAGCGATGAGCAGGTCTTTAGTGGCCCAGTTAACCTAACCAGACACAGCCTAACCTGATGCAACTTTCTCATTGCTGCAGATGTTGATGAATACTGTACGTGTCTGTGTTTCTATTTTTGTTCACTAGTTTTTGCATATATTTTATTAAGTGAGGAGTGTTACGGTATGGACTTTGTGCTCTTGATTATTCATTTCAATTTTATTCGTAAAACAAGGGTAATCTTCCTGCGCCTTAAATGAGTAAGAAAACAATGTAATAAAAAAACTGTTGTGGTCTAAGTTTTACGTTTCCCTAGATGTCTAAACTCTTGAAATGGTGCCTGCTAACTTTTAATTTTCTTAATAAAACTATTTTTCTTTTCTCCTCACTTCTTCAGCAAGTTTTCCTACTTTTAATTTCGTGCGAATTTACTCCCTCGTATGACCTTAAATACTTCATCAACTTTTCTTATTCTTCCGGACAATGCTCAGTTTTCTTTTGCAGGCAAGTACGAGCAAGTGCTTTGAAGAGTTCAGTTAGTGCCGCTTACTAAACTTCTTAACAACCTTTTAGGTTGTTTTAATGTTTATTTTAATAATTATTAGAAAATCCTCCATTACTTGGAAATACTACATTGCAGGGGAACCAAATTTTGTACTGTAGTCTGAGCAGGAATTCCTTAAAATACTTTTACTGGTATATAGAGTTATTAATTTCTGTCTTTCCTTTCATCGCGGCAAAATCAGACATCTCTGTAAAACTTATGTCGGGCTGTTACAAAAAGGAAAACAAGATTTGAGAGAATAAAACTTAGAAGAGAAAAAGCATCAATGAGAATATGAAACTGATGTCGATATGAAGTTACACTGTAAATAAATTAAACAACATTCTGCGAATTTCCAGATCCATCTTAGAAAGGAATTTACATAATCTGATGTTTAATATATCGTTTCGAGCTGTTTAGAAAGTAAATAACAAGAAATTCGTTAAATCTCAATGAGCCACAGTACATTAATAAATGGTAAGCTTGGGATTTTTCGCTATTCTCTTAAAAATAGAATTCAGAAAAAATTAGATACTAAAATATATTTCATTAAAGAGAAGGGGTGTCACATGAACAAATAATTTCAATGCTTTTGAATCCAAAATGAAATAAATACCTTTTTTACCAAAAGTTGTTGTGGTAATTTTTCAAAACGCACAAACAGACACACACTCAAGCACAAATCATGCTGTAGGTGAACTTGTCAGGAGGACATTGGAAATGGGACGACATCGACGCTTTAATCCTCAGACCGCTCCTGAAGAAGGTGTTCCAGGGCACAAGACCACCAGAATCGTCGCCAAACGGGAGTTAATGGGCCGAAAATCACTAGGGAACAGTTTACTCTCCTCCTTCTTAGGAAACGGCTACCTGCATACCATCAGAGACTTAATGCCACACCTATATATGTTTTGTATATATATATACCCTTGCAACATTTCATCTGTCCATATTTTTCCAGTGAACAGGGGCACAGAAGGAAGTGCCTGAAATATATGGTTGCAATGTTCAAATAGTGTTTTATGGGCCTTTTTATCTTCATTTATATATATACGCACACACACACACACACACACACACACACATATATATATATATATATATATATATATATATATATATATATATATATATATATATATATATATATATATATATATATACACACACACATCATCATCATTTTCTTCAGTCGACTATGGCAGGCCCTTTACCAGACAAAGCCCACGGCTACAGCAATCTCCGTTTTGCAAGCAGCGTCACCTAGCTGTGGGAGCAAAATGCTAATGGGGCCGTTCAGGAGAGCAGTTTTGACAGTACGCTTTCCTGCATAAAAACCGTCGTCCTGTGCGATACCGTGCCCGAGTCCCCTTCATGAGTGCCATTTCCTCTTTTACAGTGTATGGCGACTGGAATGAAACGACCGTTGCAGCCGTTTCCCTCCGTTGGCGGCGCTCGAATGTGAAGAAAGAAAAACTCATATCTCATTGACCGCTCCTCGTTTCTGTACAAACGAAGGTTAGGTTTAAAGTTTTTTTTCATATTTATGTCTCTGTTCTTGGGGGTTTGGAATATTTATCAGAATTTCATACTGAGCAGCGTCATTGCTTGACCACTGCTCAGTCTCTTCCTATCTGCACGGTCACACACACATACAAATATTTACACATATGTGTATGTATGTATGTATATATATATATATATATATATATATATATATATATATATATATATATATATATATATATATATATATATGTGTGTGTGTGTGTGTGTGTGTTGAATAAATCCTATTTTCGTATTGGTATTTGCTCTCTTTTAATTCTTACATTAAAGATATTCTGATTCATACTAAAAGCCAAGGGAAGGGATGGGTCGACCTTTAATCGTTTTATACAATCTTATTTTAAATTTTCGATGTCAGAATTTTATCCGAAAGACTTGACGACTTGTTTTCCTTTCGTGTTTACCTTCAAGCCTTTCTACATATAATTACTTATTATGCATATTCGCCTTCTGCTTCTTGTTTGCTTCAGAAATGAGGTTTTTTCTTCTGGTCTAAGTATCTCATCCCTTTGGCTTTGTGAATTCCATTCAACAGGAAGTTGAATAGAAATCAGTGAAAAGGTGGTAACTATTAACAGAGGTTTGATGATAAAGTAAAAATGGATCATTTAATATCGAAATTGTAGTCGGAAAAGAAATTTTCATGTCGTATAGAACCACCGAAGTATCGTAATGACTGAAATAAATACATTTAGGCATCACACTCATAGAAATGATAAATTGGAATGTAAGAAGGCTGTATGACTGATTAAGCAGAGAAAGAGAGAGAGTGCAAGAGAGAGAATGGTTCATCTTCTTTAATCACTGTCCAATTTTGTTGTTTAATAAATAAAAACACGTCTTTTTGATTCACATTTTCTTTGCACGTAAATTAAAATGAAAATATTACATAATATAAAATTCAAAAATATATTTTTTTTTATTTCATACTAGATGTACTTTCACGAACATTAATTTTTTTCCGTCCGTCTGTTTGTCTGGTTGTCATTAAGAAATGAAGCCCAAGGAATTAATGTAATTTATTTTCCTTTTATATATCGGAAGTATTCAGGAATGAAGATAAAAGCAAGGATTATAGCTACTTTAAGTAGCCATAATCCTACAAGATGTCCAGATTGAGTTACTTTTATTTCAGCTTTATTCAACTGAAACTTGAAGCGAAAACAGTGATCTCTTGATGATTTGAATAACCTAAAAATTTCAGTAACTTCTAAAGGGTAAACGGAAAACAGAATAACGCTGTCCTCAAACAGCGTGAATTCAATCAGACATCAGTGTTTGTATGGAAAAATTAGTCAAAGTGGCCGTGGTCATTAATTATGCAAATCACCCGGAAGCACTTGAGGAAATTGGGAAATGAAGAATAAATTACATAAATTATACATAACTGAACTTCTTTCGTCACTGATTTTCCACTGCGTTTAAGCTAAACCGTATTTCTTTCTTATTAATGTATTATAAAAACAAAATCTAAAATGCTGTGCATTGTTCCACCATATGATTTATGGAAATTGTGAACCTCTAAGGACGTGTAATTAAAATCTTGATAAACTAAGTAAACTCGGAATAAAAAGGATTTAATTTCGAATGGAAGGAAAATATAAACTTTATAAACTAATTACTTTGATTACTGGAAATTAACATATCAAAATGGAATGTCTTGGAAATGAGTAACTTATAGATAATTAATACTAAAAGAATCTAGTAATATAGTATTCAGTAAACGCAAAGACAAATATACATTGATCACTTTACAGAGCAGAGGACTTACAAATGGCAAAACCTAAGGAAAAATATGAGAATACGTTAGAAAATGTTAACCAACCCAATATCTCTTAGGTATGATATCACAAGCTGATGTTACAGGGAGGCTGACGCACACTACCAAAATAATAATTATTTAATTCTTGTACTGTACAAGCTTATATCCGAAAATTTCATATCTTTATAAGTGTGTGACTATTTTGTCATTAAGTCAACTTAGAGAGACAGAGATGATACTTATTCTGTAAACAATGTGAGACTCTTAATTTAGGAGGGCTGAATTATTTAGTGTTGTTTAAATAACTCTTTGCTAAGCTCTGTAAATTATGACGGAAAATTTCAGAACACTATCATCGCGAAATATCATGTTAGAATTTAACGTCATACCAAATGTCATAATCTGTACATTTTCAATATAATTTTCTCAGTAAATACGTCATTTCTTACCAAATATGAGAACATTAAAGGCTTAAATGAACTATTTTGATAATGGACGCTACCCAACACAAAAATCTCTTTTGATGTCGCCAAATAGTTAAGATAAACATTAGAGTAAAGCATTTGATAGGATAAGAATCCCTCGCTGCGTTTCCAGCGATGAACAGGAAGAGAAAAGGGCGATGCAATTATGTAACAATTCATTTTCACGTAAGAGCGTCGAATTCATACGCTCCTAGAATATGTATGAGATTTGTTTTTATAATTCAATCCAATTTGGAACTTGGATAGTTTAGTCCGGATATGGCTCTACGACAATCAGTATCTATTTATCTGTGTTTCTGTTCACTATCTACCTATCTATCCATCTATGTATATATGTGTATGTGTACACACACACCCATATATATATATATATATATATATATATATATATATATATATATATATATATATATATATATATATAAATAACAAATAAAGAGAGAGAAAAAAAAATAAAAGGAAATAAAAGGACATAAAGAAGTCATTGAAGGACAATTGAAGGAGCAAGAGATGTTCTGTTAAGACAGCAATTGGGTAAGGATTGTAAAACTCAATACTCAGAAGTCAGGACTGGAAAAGACGCCGGCTAATCCGAGTAACTCCCGATTTAACGAGATTTTCGCTCAACCGACACAAAGCGAGGGTCCAAAAAGGGTTATGACAAAGAGGAAGCAGATGCACACCCATACTCTCCAAGCCATGTAATGGAGGCTTTATTTTTGCGACATTTAACCAAATCTGTCCTTCTTTGCTGTCAGTTAATAACCTAGCTCACCTTCGCATGCAAGTAATTACTTTAAGAGTTTTTGTAGTGTATATATATATATATATATATATATATATATATATATATATATATATATATATATATATATACTGTATATATAAATAAGTTATTATTCTTGATATATCAACTCTATTTACAGTGATCCCGAGAAAATACTTTCCGAAGCCATTACTTTGACTATAAATACAGTATGCAAGCACGAAAGCTCTTATCTAGACATTTTATTACCTGTGCCAGTAACGGACCATAAATTATGCACCAAACACCATTTTGCATGCTAACACTGATCCATGTTTGTGTATGTGCCGCAAATGGAATCATACCCATAAATTAATATCCCGGTAATCGTTAGATGGGATATTCAATTTTACACTCAAATAATGCCTTACTTATAACTTTAATCTATTAATTGAGTAGTATATTAGGTAATAAAGAAGGTTTAGATAACTTAGAGCATAAAGATATTTTTTTTTATGGTTCTTGGAAAGAAATATATAACTTTCCTTAAGATATTTTTATATATAGGTAAAATTAAATAAATAAGAATGATTGGCTAAAGGAATGTCGCCCTTGAATATGGGTGATCAACGAATTAACGCATATGCAATAAATCTGTGTAGAAAGCCATCGTTACGAGAGAGTATCTTGCAATTTTTTTTTTTGTGGGGGGGGGTGCCGGTTAATGGATTCATGAATATTCATAAAATCATTTGGTAAATATTGCTTCTATTTTGACTTTATCTTTAAGCCTTTCTGCTCTTTGTTCGTTTCATAGCTGTCACTTCTTTACATGAATGTTTGTTGTTTTCAATTTCAAAATACTTGGACATGAGAGAGAGAGAGAGAGAGAGAGAGAGAGAGAGAGAGAGAGAGAGAGAGAGAGAAAATGGGGGGAATATGTGCACATGGGAGAAAATGGTTGTCTGATGTCAAAGTATGATGGATGAAGGCATAAATAACGGTTGATGACCCGAAAAAGGCCTGACTATTAAATACGATCAGCCACATGTATTTCTCCTCTCTCTGAGGAAAAGGAGGCTGCCTCTGCTTCCATTTCTTCCCTTGAATAGTATATTCTTCAGCAGGCACTAGATTTCAGTCGCTGGAACTATAAATCTAAAAGCCACATTTGCGTAAATCATCTTACAACCGATAATAAAGACACTTGACAGCATGTGAAATATTATCATCAAATCTAGTAGTCTTCTAAATTTTCGTTAACATTTTTATTGCTCATAAATGAATTTTGAAAATTTGGTTCCTTTTTTAATTGTAAGTTATAAAAAACTACAAGGGAAGGAATGCCTGCCTTAAAATAATGAAGTAAATATAAGGCATATAAAAAAAAGAAAAAATGAATAAACTAGAGTTGACCGATAATATTAAAGAGACACATTAATTCTATAATAGTACCTTAACAGAAGTCCTGCTCTTTGGTAATTCGTCAAGCAAATTCACAAGAAACTTATAGATGAGCTCAATTTCCAATTAAGGGAAACGATATTCACAGTGAACCGTCAGTACCGCTGAATGGAAGGCTTTCTTATTTATTTGTCTGTTTGTTTCGAGTAAATTTTCACTGTTTGTGTATAAGGACAGACTGATATGTCCAATAGTTTACAAATAAATAATTTGTAAGAGAGAGCGGATATCTGCGCAACCTAAGTTGATTTTACTATAATAAGTATAATCCTAACTCTTTCACAACGTGTAAAGAGTTTTAGCAGTTTTCATCATCACTATTGGTAGAATTAGCAGCAATATTAGTATTGAAAGACCTTGTAGTTCAATATAGTAATATCATCTTTTCATTTGGATGCGAAAAACGACGCTTTATAAAAAAAGGTCAAGTTAACACAGCATTAAAAGTACCCTGCCATTCATATGACCTGACAATATTGGTACTGTTTCATATGGAAAATTAATGGTCACTAATTTAAAAGCCCACATATTCCAGTTTCATCACAAAATGGTGAATTGTTTTCCATAGTTGCTATATGAAAACGTTTGGTTCATTTATATTGATTTAGTGTCTCGTTGTAAAACCATGATATTAATGCATGCACATGAACTAGGCGGGGTTGATTACAAGCATTGAATTAAAACTAATTTTCGGGGAAGCAAATTTGATTCCAAAGCTGAGTGGTACATTCTCTTAATGTCGTTGTCCTCACTCACTTTATTACATACTACAAGCATCTAAAATCGAACACTTATGCAGGAACTAAATATATATTATTTAAATTTTCAAAGCGTAAACCTTTGTAAGAATAACACTGGTAATAAAAATAGCCATTAAATACGAAATATAATTTCATGACCAAAGGTATTATATTTTTTATTTCTCTCCCTTTGTGGTCATTTATTAATCTGCGAGATGAGAGAGAGAGAGAGAGAGAGAGAGAGAGAGAGAGAGAGAGAGAGAGAGAGAGAGAGAGACAGACAGACAGACAGACAGAGAGAGAGAGAGAGAGAGAGAGAGAGAGAGAGAGAGAGAGAGAGATGGATTTTCTATTTGACCATGGAAGATGCGGTCATAAATCACACTGTGTACCTCCCTATCGGTCACATTTAGCTTCTCTTTGTGAAAAATATCACTATCCGTTTTTATCTTTGAGAGAGTATGTCGGTGAAAGATCCTTTCTTTCATCTGCATATGAAAAATTCTATTCTTTTAGGTTTGACTGTAACATTTTATTTTAAGATGAAAATTCTACGAGGCGATAATAAATTCTGCTGATAGTACGAGTATATTTCTGTATATGAGTTTTATGGAAGGCAGTGAAAGAAGTTATCGATGTCAGTAGACTTATATATATAACATGCTCACAGTCAGAGTGACAATAGAAATTTTGCACAAACCCTAAAGGAAAATTCATTAAGAGAGTGAAGTTCTGTAAGATGAGTGATACTTGCATTATAAAGAAAAGTCTAATGTAATATCAAAATGAAGTAAAATAAAAAAAAAAAAGCATAACAGTACCTGAAATCAGTCAGGAATCCTGCATGCAAGAGACGGAAATAAGAGCATAAATTCTCCTCAATTGATGGATAAAGAATGTCAGTAAAACACAAAGAGAAATGCTAATAGAAGCGCAAATGACAAAGAATATGCTAATGGGGCGTATAAAGGAAACCAGCAAAAACTATGGTGACAGAGAATAAATAAAAAGGAGGAAATTAAATTATCATAAAACAATTATCGTACTGATTATTGAAACAAAGAAAAAGGTACGAACAAATCTCGTGTCGTAAAGAAGAAACAAGAAAAGTAAACATTAATTAGGGAAAGAATGGCGAGGAGGTTTACACTTTTGTCTCCTTTCTGTAAGAACGGAACGTTCATTGGAAATTTTTTACAAAAAGAATTGAGATTGAAAGTAATTTTTAGTTATTAGAAGTTGAAATATATTGTCAGGTCAACATCAGATATTTCTAATTACCTAAGGTTGTAAAGGCTGAAGGAAAGATATCAATAAATAAAGACACTGCATGATAGAAATCGTTTATAGAATAACAAAAGTATTTTAGCAATAGAAACAAAATTCGATACATTTTGATGATATAATAATCAATGGTTGCATTAGCATACCAAAGGGACAAAATATTGAATTTTATTTAGTAGAACTCAATTATATTATCCGATGATTCTGACTCATTTTAATACTCTGCTTCGTTTTCATGCAGATGTAGTTAAACTGTTTATAATTTTGACAATTGAAGGCCTTGCATAAATCAAGTTTTGATACTTAAACCTAAATTACTTGAAATGCCATCGGAATTTGTATCAAAGATTATCAACGGCTTATGTCACACGTCCTATTAACATATCTTTTTTTTTTTTTTTTTAAGTCGACAAGCAGTTATTTGTCGTCTTTCATTCATAGCCACCTAAATTTTAATTTCCGTCGTTATATTCACTGCAAAAATAAGTGATTGAGTGAATTTACTTTTTACTAGTGCTTACTTACGTTCAACGAAGTAACCTAATAGAATCAGTTATTTCGCCATAGGCTAACTGAAGCTTGGTAAGGTACTGTACGTACAGACTCCCTCTTTTGTGACATATAAACCAAATATCTTAATCACGGAATCTTTTTAGCAATTGCAGTAAAGTTTCAGTCTCCAACATTTCCTGCATTGCCTTCAGCGGTGTAAAAGCACCGTTATCGATCTCACTCGTTCCAATAAATCTGAAGGCTGAATATTCTCCAAGGGCCTTTGACGTTAGAATAATTGAATTACGTTCAATGGTTCATGCGTGGGTATGTTCAAAGTGTAACGCTGTTCCCAAGAGGAATTTGCTTTATTGGGTTTTTATAACGCTTTTTTTCATATTTTTTTGCAGAAGGGAATTCTTTGCATGAAGGGATATGAACAAGGCTTGCATTATTATCCAATCCAATCTTTATATGTTTTTCTTTCTTTATAGTTATCTTTGCAATGGTTTAGTGTTCAACCTAATATAATAATTATAACATGACTTACATGGAATTGTATACACATACCATTTGGTACTGTCACGTAGAGTTCTTGAAAAGATCACTTTTTAATTTCATCATTGTACTTAAATGTCGATAGAATTTTTAAAATTTTCAAGAAATAGGGAATATCTTTCATTTCTTAACGATATTACCGTCAAATCAAACATCTAGAAAAATTTGCCATCCGCTGGAGGAAAAAACAAAAATATTGAGTCACTTTTAATAAGCGCCGCTTAATAATTAGTTTCTCTGTTATTCTTAATTACACTAAAGAAATATCCCCTCTGAAATAATCGCAAAGAAGATGGATTTGCTAATGGATCCTTCCTTGTTACTTGGTGCTATTTGTTTTACCTAAGTACTCACTCTTTGTTTGCCATTAGATTTAAGCGCATTAAATTATAAATATAAATAGTGCTGTCACATTATCACCTATGCAGGAAATAACGAGTATTTAAAACCTGTTCGTCCATCGCTCCTTGTGTTTTTATGTGACAGTACCAGGTCACTAATACCTTTTTAACTTCTTGATCGCTTTCTTTACTTGTTCTGTAAGCATAAAATCGAAGTGTTTCACACAATTCTCAGCCAAGTATGACATACGCCCTTTGTCGTTCTTTCTTTAAGAATGACAAGAGATTCAAAGTTATCTCGTCGTAAATGGAGGGAGATCTAACTGAGACGTAATTGGATATTTCCGGAGAACCCTTTTTGAGTGTGCAAATGCGTGATTTCTGCACTGGTGTTGTGAAATCCCGTTAGCGTCACTCTTGTTCGACATCCGTTATTATAATCATGCAGTCATAATCAATTTGCAGTTAATGAGTGAAATCAATGGCACTTTAGTTACTGAAAGAGAGTTTGAAATCTTCTTGTTTATCAGACAACTTGAGATTAAAATAAATATATTTCTGTTTCAGAATGTATGTAAAAATGTCATCGTCAATCAAAATATTCAACAAAACATTCTTTTAGCGCAATTCTAATATTGGATGATAGATGTTTTAGTCGATAACGGAAGGGTTAGAGAAATATATATGAGATATCGGTGATTTGGTAGACTTATGTAGAAACTTTCTAAAAAGAAAAAGGCTAGCTGAGGACACGAAAAAGTTAATTCCTTTCCTAATAAAAATTTAATTATAAAATATCCTGAAATCAAATAAGAGTATTTGTATGTAAGTTATATAAATTAATTTGTACCTTTTTATTTAAAAAATTATTATGAACTTTATCATTTTATTCTTATATTACTTTAAAATTCTGATTGCAGAAACAAATGGAGGACCTTGAATTGAGTTTTATATTCCCTTTAAAAGGGGAATGTAAAAGACTGAAACGTTATTTTAAAAATTTTCGTAAAATCATAAATAAAAATTCATCCTAGGAAATATTAAGTCGGCCGACTGATGGACAATAGCAAAAACTTATTTCCATTCTTTTATTAATAAATTAAACAAGATATATATCAGTTCAATATATATATATATATATATATATATATATATATATATATATATATATATATATATATATATATTTGTGTGTGTATGTATTTATGCATGTATATGCTTTCTTTTCGTTTCTTGTCTTTTTTACGCGCATGAGCGTAAGTGCACCTTTCTTGTGTCTCCTTATCTTTCTGTATTTATGGGTTCATACCTCTTAAAGAACTCTCTTATCATTAAAAATTTTAATAATTCCTTATTAAGAAATATACAGATAGAGCAGACTATCATATGAAGTATATTGTGCGTAACCTTCACCATGGAAAGACTGCCATTTTTCTGACTGCAGTATACTGTATTGCCATTTCCTCTCATAAAACTTCTGATAAACCTTGCCCAAATTCCCTTGACTATACATGAAACATTTACGGAACCGCTCATAATGGTGAAGTTTTGGTTTAACGTCTTCAGAACTTGAAAACAACATAAAGGCAAAGGCTGAGCTTGCGATAGAGACTGCTAAAGAATGAGTTTTCGCTGCTTCATCTTGCATGGTTTATGAGCCACTTGACTTTAATACCATTCTGCGTAGGCTGTCAGTTTAAGTATTGTACAAATGTTTCTTTGACGGAATCTTAAACGATATCCGATAACTTTTGATTGGATTATTTCTTGACAATTCTGTTTAAAGTATTTAGACATTACTTTTGTTTTTACACTTAAGACACAAAGACAGACATAAGTGTCTCCCCAAAAACCAATGGATGTTGCAATAAAAATAGGTTGCAATATATTTTCCTTCATTAGTATCATATTGTAAATATGTAGCGTAGAATGGGAGTTCAAGGAAGCCATTTGTGGAGAGAGGAAAGTGGTAAGGAGCGGAACGTATCCATGGGATGGAGACACCGCAGGAGATGGAGCAGGCTCAAATGGCAGATTCCTGGCTACAAAAGAAAGTTATTTTGCTGGAAAATTTACATGAATAGAAAAAATTCATACTGTACCACAATGACACAATTATATATTTGCTTGTGCTTTGAATACCCTTGCTATAAATATGCTGAAAAATTCGTTATCCAGCAGAATTTCATACAATGCTCTTTTAAAAAATACATTATTTTCAGTAATGCCCCACTAGTTCTATGTAATTGTACAAAACGTGAATATTCAACATAAGGAAAGAGAGAGAGAGAGAGAGAGAGAGAGAGAGAGAGAGAGAGAGAGAGAGAAGAAAGAGAGAGAGAATTTGTCATATATATTTCCCATATTACCATATCACAAAAGCTCAATAAACATTGACGAAAATTTCTTTTAATCACAAATTGCAAGGTTGTCAATTACTGTCAATGACTTTTCATCAGGCAGTAAATAGGAAATTTCACTTGATTTGCATAAAACTGAGGCACGGAATGAGTGTTGTTCTGATTCAAACAATTGACTGTAATTTCACATTGCGTTCATGTTAATTATATATTGTTTATCCAAATTGTAAAAAATCAAAAGCCAAAATAAGGTTACTTGTTATTCGTATGTCATACCATACTAAATCTAATGAATAAGAAAATATTCTGGATTTTGTTAGTTCACATATGAAAAAAATAAGAAACAAGCATATGTCCCATATGTCCCTTAACCAGCCCTTAGAACAGGCAGGTAATAATTTGGAAATCGCCGTAAAAAGCAATATACAATCAGGATAATTCACAGCAACTTGAGCCCTTTAATTGCCCTTGATATTTCACCTTCGACAGCCTTTTATGTATTAATGGAAAAGTCAAACTCTATACCTGTGTTGAACACAGGAAATTTTTTTCCTTTTTGGATTTGGAAATTTCTGTGTGAAGCCTAAATAAAGAATGCTTGGTACTTCGCAACAGGGACCTTTCAGAGGCTGTTCCTCTGTTTAGTCCAACGTTTGTCTTCCTTAACGACATTAAGGCTGTCCCAAAACATTTATATTGCTGGGCATGTAGCAGTGACTCTAGCAGGCTTTAGAATTTATTCCATTTCTTTACACGACGTTTTAGGAATGCCTGTTTATCATTGTAAATAGTTGCTTTTACTTTGCTGTTTTATAGAATTCAATGCTTTATTATATATTTACACTGACTGAGGACAAGGAACTTTATTTTTTATCTTATGAAAAATTCACAGTTTCGTTCCCATTCAGTTTTACAATAATAATAATAATAATAATAATAATAATAATAATAATAATAATAATAATAGATATTATTATTAATTATATATTATTATTATTACACTATTATTATTATTATTATTATATTATTATTATTGCTGATAGATTCACAATTTCATGAAAAACAATCTGAGTAATAAAAATTAATTATATAGTAAATATGTGTTACTGTGTGTAAAGAATCTTTTGCAATTTTCAGGGACCTGAACGGTGTTCCTCATCAGTGTTAACGTTAACAAGATGAGGAACACCGTTCAATGACTTAATTATTAAAAGTCTTTGTTCTTTTACATAGTAATATATTTACTATATAATTGTGATTTTTATTAAAGATTATAAAAACATTATTATTATTATTATTATTATTATTATTATTATTATTATTATTATTGTTATTATTATTATTATTATTATTATTATTATTATTATTATTAATTTTTACTGAAACGTATTCTAATTGGGAAATGATTGTTGTATCTGTGCAAATGCATTTATTTTTCTGACAGGATTCGTCATTCATAACTTTGCTTCCTATAACGATCCCATTCCGTTCCAGAGGGAAGTGTTTCGTCTTCGAATCTATAAAGCTGATTCACAGTTAGATTTAAAAACAAAAATATATGAGAACGTGAATTTGAGTGCGGAGTGGTGACTAATTGCAAAAGAGTCCTATCAGGAATTTTCAGAGCTGTGTATACATTGTTATCTCTCGGAAGAAAATTTTTATCTTGTACACCATGCATGAGCCCACTTCAGGATGACAATTACTAATAAATCTTGCTGTTCACCTCGTTAATGGTTAATGTATACGCTTGCATGTGCGTATATCTATAATTTCCCGTTAAAGCCAACGCGCTAACTGTGACTATTATACCAATTTTTACTCTTGAGAAACTCAGGAAACCTATTTAATGGCTGAGTTCATGGCTGCAGTATATACAGTTCGTTTCTGAAGTGTGGTTGGTTTTACAGTTGATCGTTAAGCACCCCTTTTATCAAGCCGGAAATACAATGAAGACTTTTATTTCTGAACAAGTCGTTAATGTAATAATTTGTGGGCTGGATTCCTTCAACGTCGAAGTTGATATCCTGACAGAGAGGGAAGGTGACTTTACATTTAATTTGTGTCTGATTTGGACTGAAGTGTTCTGCCTTTTTCCAGCGTAAAACCTTGACAGTTATAGGTGATTGTTTTAGGATGCACGCACACACACATTATATATATATATATATATATATATATATATATATATATATATATATATATATATATATATATATATATATATATATATATTTCATGAAGCTACAAATGTCGTTTAATATCAAATTCACGCTACCTCGAGAGTATCTCCGATGGAGAATTATCACCGAAGGGGAATTTATATAAGTGATAAATGAACAGGTACCACTGGGACGCGAACCCTTGACATGGACCCATTCAACGACTCCAGTGGACGCTACCACCGCGCCATCAAGAGAGTATAAATCATTACCGAGTCTGATGTACTGTTTTTTCCCGTCGTTGCTCGGAAATTGTACTTAGCCTCGGCAATGACCCACCTCCGCCATGATAGTTCGTTGGTACGTTTGGAACACGCAGCTCTTATTATGAAATTTTTATCACACCGTGATTTATATACAATCATGAAGCTACAAATGTCGTTTAATATCAAATTCACGCTACCTCGAGAGTATCTCCGATGGAGAATTATCACCGAAGGGGAATTTATATAAGTGATAAATGAACAGGTACCACTGGGACGCGAACCTTGACATGGACCCATTCAACGACTCCAGTGGACTCTTTGTTTGCCATTAGATTCAAGAGAGGTATAAATCATTACCGAGTCTGCTGTACTGTTTTTCCCGTCGTGAGCGGGAAATTGTATACTCGGCAATGACCCACCTCCGCCATGATAGTTCGTTGGTACGTTTGGAACACGCAGCTCTTATTATGAAATTTTTATCACACCGTGATTTATATACAATCATGAAGCTACAAATGTCGTTTAAATCAAATTCACGCTACCTCGAGAGTATCTCCGATGGAGAATTATCATCGAAGGGGAATTTATATAAGTGATAAATGAACAGGTACCACTGGGACGCGAACCCTGACATGGACCCATTCAAAACTCAGTGGATGTTTCCACAATTCCATCAAGAGAGTATAAATCATTACCGAGTCTGCTGTACTGTTTTTTCCCGAATGAGCGGGGAAATTGTTATCTAGCCTCGGCAATGACCCACCTCCGCCATGATAGTTCGTTGGTACGTTTGGAACACGCAGCTCTTATTATGAAATTTTTTATCACACCGTGATTTATATACAATCATGAAGCTACAAATGTCGTTTAATATCAAATTCACGCTTGTCGAGAGTATCTCCGATGGAGAATTATCACCGTCAGGGGAATTTATATAAGTGATAAATGAACAGGTACCACTGGGACGCGAACCCTTGACATGGACCCATTCAACGACTCCAGTGGACGCTACCACCGCGCCATCA
>NC_089747.1:53347950-53367950 GCF_040412425.1 Macrobrachium rosenbergii
GCAAACGAAAACGGATAGAAAAAAGAAGGAAAACTTCATTCACTGTGACGTTATCTCTTATCTCTTATTTGTTGCCTGATGACACTTGGGGTTTGTTAGAATGACGTGTCTAAACTATTGTTCGTTTTGAATCCGAGACATTTTGTGACTAAAACTTACAGTAATTATGCGGATTATATTACTAAATGCTTGGTAAAGCAGAGAAAAAAGATTTATAGATATTGTGTAGAAACTTAGGTGCAGCAACGGATGAAAATAATAATATAGACATCCAAGTGACTTTTGATGGATCGTAGCAGAAAAGAGAACATCTGTCTAATTTTGGAGCTGCAGCGATATAGGCATAATTATTGGTCTTATTATTGGTTATGAGACTTTAAGTAGAGTATTGTGCCTTCTAAGAAAAAAAATAGCACTAGACCAGAAGATTCTGAGTGAGGAAAAGTATCGACAGTGACTTTAAGATCATCCTCCATTTTGAGGAAAAAAATCCGTTAATGATCTTCGGCTGCTGTGGGAATGTAGACACGTGCTATAGCATATAAAATGAGATACATAACACCAGATGGTGACGCGGGTACTGTACATTCGCTGCCGTGAGGGATATGAATAATGGCACAGGCCCATACGATAAAGGTCGCCCGGTCGAGAAGGTTGAGTTTCAGTCATGTGGCTCAAAGGCTAAGAAATGGAGTGGAAAATTATGTTCATCCAGTGTAACTGTAGTAGTTGCCAATAATAAAAGAAGAAAGGTGTCAGATTATAAAGGGAAAACTAAGCTGACCAAACGGGTTCCCGACCATTTCATTAATTTCATCGTATCACTGTGCAGGAAAATTGGCTCTCCTCCCCAGGAGATGAGGGAGGAAATCATGTCCGCATTTAATCACTGCTTCTCCACTGATGACAATCCTCAGCACCTTTTTAGGTCCAAAAGGAAGGTCTGGTTGGTGTTTCTGTAACAGAGGTGTGGCAGGAGTGCCAAATTCACATTCAACCATCGGAATAACTTTCATTTGGATGATGAACAGTTGGAGAACGTGGAAAGTCTATATAAACGACTAACAACAGATGATATGATGTACGGTGTTTGGAAGGTTTAGCACAAAATAGAAATGAAAGCCTTCATCAACACATATGGAGCGTTTGCCCAAAACATACAGGGGAAACCAAAGGCATTTTTGACTACGCAGCAACTACTTCAGTGGCCACTCACAATGACGGATATACTGTACTATGAGTCAATTATTTCCAAAACTTGGAATCCCGATGAGGGAGTCTATTACAAAACTACTTGAACATCAGGATGACAAGTGGACAAAAAAAAAAAAAAAAAAAGGAACAAGCCATTACATCAAAGTCAGGACACCGCGTACATACCAGGAGGATTTTGAGTCTCGAAGAAAACGCCCGTTTTCTACAAATGTAAGTTTTGCTACTTAATTTCTAATAACTTCGTTAGTTTTTGAGCTCTTAACTTTATTGTTTTGCATTTTAATTGTCATAAAATTTCCTATACACTTCTCAGAATGTTGTGATTACAATTTTTTATTTATAATGGTTATTCAGATTTTTACACGATTTTATTTAATGAAATTCATGCGTCGCAATATTTATGCTGTTTTTATGACAAATTTCATTTTTATTGTAATTTTAGAGTATAGGAATTATTGCAAATGAACAGATCTTTAAAATAAAAAAGTCCCTAAATCATAAAGATTAGGAGTATTTGCGTATGAAAGTATTTTCATTTTTGCCGGAATTTTCTTAGTTTTTTTTTTTTTTAATGCACCTCCTTTAAACTTTCTACACACGTGACTAGGTATCTTAAGTGATTTCAATAAATTTGCAAGTCAATCTGACCATTGTTTCTCACCTTTGGTAAAAATGCAGAGGTTCCCCCAATTAATTACTCGTTCACTATCTATGAAAATGACAAGTTATTTTTTTGTATCACACTAGAGAGAAGAGAGAATCAGAGAGAGAGAGAGGAGAGAGAGAGAGAGAGAGAGAGAGAATAGAAAAAGGAGAGATTTTTTTTTTTCAAAACCGGAGCATAACTTTAATCGAGAGCAATCGGAGAACCAATCAGGTATCCTGAATGACTCTTTGAAAGCCTTGATGCCTCTGGAACTCTGTTCCAGCATTTCCAGACTCCAGGAGAAATAAAAGAAGAATATTACAGCCATAATATGGCAAGGTAATTAAAAAGTTTTAAAACAGTATAACATTATATTTATAAAATGCTTTGGTATTATTTCTTTCCAAAAGTCAAGCTTGACTGAAAAGGCCTGATTATAAGTTTCTCCATTTAAATCAAATAGAAATTATCTGAAATAGAGGAAAAATCACTTTTTCTTCCTAATTTAATATTACCATTCTAACTGATTAAACATTTTTAATGCGATGAACATTTACCGTAAAACTCATTACCAAATTATTACAGCTCTCGTCAGTCTCTAGTCATTCGTCTAAGCTACAACTGGCATATATTATATATATATATATATATATATATATATATATATATATATATATATATATATATATATATATATATATATATATATATATATATATATATATATATCTATATATATATATATATATATATATATATATATTTATATATATATATATATATACACCATGTACAGGTATGTATATGTTTTCCCGAAAATTTTAAACTAAACTTACAAATCGAAAATATGAAAGCTTTGGGATTATTTAAATTAAAGAATACATCTCCGTTATTTTAAGTTGAATCAGAGGAAACCAACTTGAAGTACATGTTGTACAATCTGCGCTCAGTTTTCTAGACCCTTTGAAATCAGAACTGAAAAGCTTCGCTACACTTCGTTTCTATCAGTGACGTCAGCTGTGCCTTTTACCCTTCAGGCTGAGATTCCAAAACTAAATGGATCTGGTCAAGTGCAAAAATCTCATATGCCAGCTTTTCCCCCTTGGCTTTCACTCCACCATTGAATAGGTCTGATCCTTTTAGATAATCTTTTTACGAAATGTAAATGCGATTTGGTTCCTCTTGCCAAAAAATAACACGGAATTCCTTTTTTTTTAGTTATGGTTTTTTTATCATTATTTTTAAGGCAGTTTCAGAGCCGTGCATGTATCAAGCGCATCTCTCTCTCTCTCTCTCTCTCTCTCTCTCTCTCTCTCTCTCTCTCTCTCTCTCTCTCTCTCTCTCTCTGATGGCATTGGCTGCAAAAGGAACAAAATTAGTGCTATAACTGGTAAACAATTAGATGCGTGTAGTAATTCATATGAAATGGGAATTTCCATATTTAATTCTTTTTTTAATTTTTTTTTGGTCTGTGCAAGGTACTATGCATTTTCAGTTTGTCGAGTAATTAAAAAAAATGTGTAAATATCCAAGTGGAACTTTTGCTTACTTCTTTGTTTAAATCTTGAACAACCAATGTTGATGAAAATGAAATGATCCTTCAGTAGATCAATGGTCATAGTCTCTCTATTTTCCTTGTTTCCAAAGTAGGCGGCATTTCGAATCCTGGTGACGAACCATTTACCACTTATATTGCCCCTGAGTGTAAGTAATTTCCGAGGTTTGATGAACTTGATAATAACGTACTACTTGTCTTAATATTTGCGGGACACATATACACAGTATATGTATATATATATATATATATATATATATATATATATATATATATATATATATATATATATATATATATATATATATATATATAATATATATATATATATATATATATATATATATATATATATATATATATATATATAATCACCAAGTAGATTATAAAAACATAATCTGTTGTAATGCCAGTCAAGAAATTAATTATAAACCGGAGTAGTTCCCATCAAAATGTTAATTCAGTATAAATTCTGATGACGCCAATTCGTTTCCAGTAACACTGGAAGTTTAGCTACATCCACTCAGGAATACAAAATCGGAAATTAAAACGCATGTATAGATCAATATTTTGAGTACATGTATTGAGGAAAAAAAAGAGCCACGTGTGATTTAGGGGTGGTGGTCATAGGCACACTCATCAAAAGCGTTTCGAATGTCTTTATATAAATAATTTTAATTGGTCTTTTTTTCAACATACGACAAGTACTTCCTGGGTACACAAGTGGAGGTCTCATTAGTAGAACTTTTATTTCCTTTCATGGCCCAAATGAAAAGAAAATCCATTTGCCATGTAGAGAAGCTTATTAGTACACTACCGGAATTTTCGTTTGTTTGTGGTAGTACTACAAGTGCTTGTTTGCTTCAGTTCAAATTCGCCTGTTGGTTAGCGTAGTATCCATACGATTTGGTATGGGTAGTAGTTCGGTTATGGGTTCGTTATATTTACGGAATAGCAATACAAACCTCTTTTATAAACGACAGTAGTGAACAAATGAATCTATATAAACATGCCAGTACATGTAAATATACAAAAGATAGGCATAACCAAGTCACACTCACTCACAGACACACACATAATATATATTGTTTCAAGTTTCGTAAGGGTTTAAAAAGACGCAAGTAATGAATTTTAATTTTAACTCTTTAACAAGGGAAAACGCTCTCTAACAAGGAGGACTCTTTATATTGTGCTAACTAGGGTAAAAATTTTATGGAATAATTTTGTTACATATTCGGAGGTGCCAACAAAGGTCGTATTTTCAAGAACACCTGTTTATTCCTTCCTTAGTTAATAGTCAAGGATTTTCATCTTTGAAAAACATGGAATATGAGGTAAATATTCGCTCGTGTTATTTTTCATTCACAAAAAACTAGACAAAACATGTTTTTTTAAAGATAAATAAATAATTTTTAAAGGAATAAATGCATAATCTTAAGATATATGGCGCTAAACAATGATACCTGAACTCGTAAATAACACAAACCAAGATTGTTGATATTACGAATAATCAGAAAAAGGAAACTAGTAGAAATCTATATTCATAAGCTATAAACAATTTCAGTTCTCATAAAGTACTTTTTATGAATAATGAGCTAAATATCACCTTAATAATCTAGTTAACATATAATTTTTTTTAAAAATGTATATTTAATCTAGCTCATTCTTTTCATCCAAATAGATTAATTCATCAGCATTATGTTAAAAATAAAAAAAATTCTTTGACCTAATTTTTTGAGAGACAAAAGGAAGGCTAGAGAGAGAGAGTGCATAATCAGAGTAAAAATATCGCTTTGATATCTTTTTGATGTTTTGTTTTCTTGAATGAGAGAGAGATGATTGTGAGTCCGAAACTTGAGTTGAAGAAAGAGAGAGAGAGAGATATAGAGTATGTATATAACATACATAGATATATATATAGTATATATATATATATGGTATCAAATATCATAAGAAATCCAGCTACCACTCGTCCACAAATATCAGCAGTGAGGAAGTTGAATGTTTTTTTATCATGATATATATATATATATATATATTTATATACAGACATATATTATATAGTCCGAAAACTTGAGTTGAAGAAAGAATATAGACATATATATATATATGTACAGTTACATGTCACTAGTATTCCTAAGAATGCATCAGTTAATGCATGATTCAATATAATAGATAAATAATTTATTATAAATGATTGTAAAATCTATTATTTCATCCGATATAATATTATTATTACGATAATGTTTCGATAAAGAGATCAAATTGAAAACATGTTCATAAGCCCTAGTGATGAATAACTCAATAGGCTATACCTTACAAGGACTGGTTACTTTGACTACTAAGAGGATTTTGTCATACTCACACGACCATGGGCTATCCCGGTTTGGGAACTGGGTCAATACAATTCCAGTGGTGGAGAAAGGGACCATTTTCATAGGTATCATGCTTTCTTTTTATTCTAATTTTCTGGGTTTTTTTACACGTTTTCTTAAATTAGCTTTGTTTCCATTCTTTCCGTTTAGCTCATATGAGTGTATGGTTGAAATATTCATCATCTCTGCAAGATATATAGTACTTGCATTATTATTATTATTATTATTATTATTATTATTATTATTATTATTATTATTATTATTATTATTATTATATTTCTTTTTTAATCAAGAGATGAACATACTTTAGTTTCGGTGTCATTGCCAATACATATGCGTAAAGAGTTATGCAAGCATTCATGCGTATGCATACACACACACAAACACCCATACACGTATATATATGTGTGTGTGTTTGTGTTAGTGTTATGTATTATGATTCTCATTATTCACTGATTAATGAACACTGGAGGAAAATGTTAAACTGCATAGGAAACTATTGTTCTATTATTATTAAGAATAATCAAATAAAAATATCCTGAATCCATGATAATTCTTTATCCTTGTAATAAATACAGTAAAAACCTACATACTCTTTAAAAGACTGAAAGAAGTTCATTTTCCTGAAGCCATTTTCTCCTTGCAAATAACAATATTTTTTCCCTGAAATATTCTAAATTTAGAAGAACATTGTTAGGGTAAAACATTTATTCGAAATTAATTTCATTTGATACCCGCTTAATACAGGCAGTTTAGCAATTTCAAATGTAAATGTATTTCATAAATTTTGCAAATATACGCTGGGAAAATCGATCATGTGCAATTACGTCGAAAATGTTCCACTTCAAATCAAACTAGCAGAACAATCATATTTATCCTAATTGCTTTGACTTTGCATGAAACAGTGTGAAAAATAATTTAGTTCAACAGGTTTGCTGGTATTGAAATTCAAAATAATTTTCTCTACTACTTCCAAGTAGGTTATATTGGAATAAATGATGAACATCTATTATGATTTCATTATCGTAACCTCGTACAGATGTGGAATCTTGAAACAATATATGATTTAGCTTATAATAACAATGCATCTCCATTCAAGAGAATGGGAGATTTTAATTTTTCCTTTAAAGGTTATGGAACCCGAAATGACCTCCCAAGGATTGTCGTTGTCGTGTGGTCACACCATCGCCTCATTGCCAGGAAAGCCAGAGTTAAAGAGCCGGCAGCACATTCGCGATGTTTGCCTCTCGAGCATGTAATGGCTTTGGATCACTGGTTGGCTCAGAATGGGGATCGGATCTTATCACTGCATGAATAGTTCCCAGATAATCTCGTACTGTTCATATACTGTTCATATTGCCAACAACTTTGTGTGTGTGGCTGCTTTTTGTGTATTCTTGTCGGTCTCTTTCCATCATTCTTGATAGTCTTGAGTTATTCAAGTAACAAAATACCATAAGGAAGTGTTCTTTTTCATTAAAAATCTGTTTCTATTTTTTTTTTCAATGTTATTTACATATAGTTCTCAACATTATATGAAACCATGAAACTATCCATTGCAGGAGGACAATTACCAATTCAGCTAACCATTCCATTAGGCAGTCTCTCTGTTTTCTTCTCAGCATCTTTTATTCTCTCGTGAAGAAAAGACCAGCGAAAGAGTCGAACTGCAATACAAGTTTTACAAACATTCAGTGAGTTCATTCACATTCTTAATTCTAATTCACACCTGCGTCAAATACCTGAACATAATTACAGACCTCTTAATATGTTATGCCATTTGTTCAAGCTATTCATAATTGAAATGATGCAATCCATGGAGATACAATTATTGTACGTGGCGACCTAATTAGCAGTTGCTACTTATTAAGTAAGTGCTTGATTACAAAATCACTTAGTAGGACTTAGTTTTTTCTTATTTGTTGAAATATATACGGTATATATATATATATATATATATATATATATATATATATATATATATATATATATATATATATATATATATATATATATATATATATATATATATAATGTGTGTGTGTCATATTTACATCCATGAAAACACGACGTTTCAGTTAACAGAACTAACGTAAGCCGAGAGTTCAAACCCCCCATTCCCTGGATACGAGAGCCCACAACGTAATAAGTCGTTTATATTCACGAAGCCACGACCACACCAAATGGAACTTAAACACAACCACATCATTGCATCTTCCGTTCCGGGCATGAGACCGCATTGAGGAAACGCGCGCATCTGTAATTTCCTGGAAATGAACATGAGGGAACTTAGCGTGATCTTAGGTACCTCCCGGAACTCACCTTCTGCGGCTTACGGTTTGAAATGTTATACATTTACTTGCTTTGAAGGAAAGCGACGAAGGTAGTGTGTGAACTGACACACGAGAGGAAGTGGGCGTGAAACGTCGTGTTGGGCGACACTTTGCCTTGAAAAGGTTTCCTTCGTGCCCTGAAGTATTTAGTTTTCTTTTTCTTAAATTCTCATCGTTGCTTTCATTTTTCTTTTTTTTATTTCTTTTTCATGAGAACGTTTTTAAAATTCTTGATCTTGATATATGATATATATATATATATATATATATATATATATATATATATATATATATATATATATATATATATATATATATATATATATATATATATATATATATATATATATATATATATATATATATATAATATATAGCCTGTATATGTAAACAGTGTGTTCAGGTTTGAGTGCATATGCATATGCAAAGATTTGTTAAAAAGAAAAGTTAGTGTAAGAGCAAATGTGCATGAGTTTTTTTATTATTAATTTGGCTGAATAGTCAAAATGTTAGATGAAAAGTATATATTGTTATGGGAAAATGAGGAAGAGGTTACAGAGGTGTTAGGGCTGAAGGAAAAGAAAGGCAAGGAGAAGTGGCAGAGTAAAAACTATAAATTTTGAAAGCTGAGTAACATTCACCTTGAACAAATTTTTACGTGTATATTATTTCAAATAATTTTATCTTAAATAATCTACCATTTACTCCTTATTAACCCATACGAATACGTGTTCAATTTGAACATTCATCCCAGAATCGCTTTTTAGCAGCTTTTGTCTAATAGCTCATACAGAACGTTCTCCTTTGAAAAGAATCACATTTAAAATATGTAAGGGAACATTTTTCGTATGAAATGGATGTTTGGAGCGACTCACTGTTCCTCTCGAAATCATGTTTTTTTCTTTGACTTTTCCAGTTCCCCGTGGCTATGGATGAATTCGTAATGGAAGCGCGATCAAACTGCTTCTGATATCGGCTTTTATGTTCTATTTTCTGTCATAAAGGGCTCGAATACATTTGCCATATCCCTAAATATTTTTGCTGGAGTATTTGTGCACCCGGTGGGAAATATTGCGAAAAAACTGTGAATTGGTGTTCAGCGCACGTAACGAGTTAGGACATTGTTTGGACTGCTCGTCAGTTTTAATTGCTTCCAGGCTAAGTATTTATATGTCACTCCGATTCCTGAGCCACAAAGGGAAACGTTGATGGAAAACGTCAAAGATTTTAGTTCAAATTTCTCATTTTGTATTTTTCTGGTCAATGTCTATGTCTGCGTGCTACCCCTAGTATTTTATTGGTTAAGTTAAGGAAAAAAGCCGCTGGAGAAAACCAAATTTAAGTGAATAAATGTTAAAACAGGAGCTTTAGACCTTCACTAAGGTCCTTTTCAGCTTTACTGAAAATAATTATAAATTGTTCACAGCGAAATATAAAGAAGTGAAGTTTTGGTGCAGGTGCAGAGGACCACAGTGAAGTTCAAAAGCTCATGCTTTTACATTTATTCACTTTACCTGGTTTTTTCTACAATGGCTTCTTTCTTCGCCATTTAAGACAACCACGAAGAATTGCGTTTTCATTACTGATATTTATGGTATAATATTTTACTTCGAAAACAAACGCCATTGAAGTATGGCGTTTTAGAAGAATTTTTTCCGTAAGGTGAGGGGTAAAAAAAATGTCGTAAATTGCCTAAGTATGACTGTTATCTTTGATAAGATAGGTAATATTTACCTTATGTTTCAATAAAAAAAAAAAGCTTACCATATAACCTAATCAGCAATATGAGACATTCTCAACATGATTTCAATTTTTTGTGTGAGGCCGGGAACAACATCGCAATCGCTCAGATTACCGTCCTTATTGGTGGTTGCATAACACTGCTTATTTCAAGCAGGTGACACAGCTCCATAAGCCTGAGCTTCACAGCAAATAATGCAGCATTATGCGGCTGCATCAGTCTTTGTACAATGACTCCCTAGCGCTAGTATCAGTCGTAAGTAACGTCGTAAGCACCGCCATTAGTTTCGGTATTTCAGTTTCAGTAATGAGGATCGACCTCATCACAGTGACCTACGCCGTTTATTTTGTTTCCGATGCAATGAAGACATATCATTATGGATTTACTATTATGGAGAACACAGGCATGTGTATATTGATCTTATTTTTTGTGTTCACACAAAATCCACAGGACTAAAGTATGAATACATGGATGAGATATCAGAGGCATTTTTTTATTACATATAAGTTAAACCTTTATAGTTAATTGTCTCCTTTTGGCCATGTAACTGTTTTGGTAATAATTTTTGTAGTGATTCAGGATGAATGGTTCATTAATTGTCGGTGATATAAAAAAAAACCTGAAGCAGGAACTCTCCTATGACGCAAAATATACGAGTCCTTCTGGATTTAAACCCCGTTTTTTACTTATAAATATTAAAAATAGATTTAATCGTAGTGTACTTGAACATTTATAATCATTGTTTCCCCACCCCCCCAAAAAAAAATGATAAATGGCCTCACTGAAGTAATTCTGCCACGTATCATTAAACGGTTGTTGAAGTGAATGATACACATCCAAATAAACTCGCATTGAGTGTAGAGGAAGACATACATGAAAGAGATCACCATGATAAATGAAAATTGCTCAATAAAGAAACGAAGTAAATACATTTCAAGGGGAAAACCCTTACTTCTCTGAATGACCATCTGAATATATTGGTACTGTAGAACGTATTTTCAAGTATCCCAACTACAAGAAAGATGCACGAGGAGAAAACCTGGAATCGATGAAAAATGCGTAAATAAATTCCTTTCCTAGGTTTGGATTTTCAGAGATATTGTAAAGTAAAATTTAGTGACAAGTAACGTCAAGCTTTTACAAAATACATACGTGCATATATCACGACGGGTAATTCATTTCCCTTCCCTCAAATTGCCTGACCGGCAATATTCCCCATAATTAAGTGTGTCCTTGGAGGTGGATGGGAGGACAAAGTATGGGGGACCTTGAGCGTCCCTCAAGTAAGGAAGGAATGGAGGAAGGAAGGAAGGAAGGAAGGAAGGAAGGTGAGCATGAAATAGAGGCCTCGATTTCATCATGACTTATAGTCGTAGAGGGGACGTGTGTTTTAAGATAGTTTTGGCCGTTGGTGAAGTTTCCCTAAAAATAAGGGGGTGAGCCGTGGGCAGCGGCGTTGAGCTCAGAATAACATATGATCGTAGATAAGCTCTGTCAAAGAGCAGGCATTTATCGTGAAGTCGCTTAAAGTGGATAAGAAATAAATAAATACATTAAGTAAATATTAGTACTGAAACCTCCACTGTGAAACAAAGTGTCAATTTTTCCTATATATATATTATATATATATATATATATATATATATATATATATATATATATATATATATATATATATATATATATATATATATATATATATATATATATATATATATATATATATATATATATACTAAGCCAAAATAACGTTTACTGTCCATTTAACCATACCTCAGGAATAACGTTCATCCAAGGGGAATTGCAATTGATAATTGTAATTGAGAGAGAGAGATACCATTAGGTTTAACAAAATGTAAACATCAGCGATATGTTAACATTCGTTTCGAAACTGCAAAACTTGACAAAATTAGTTTTTGGAAGGGTTCCTTTATGTCCCTGATATTTAAAAAAAAAATTGTGTAATAAAACGTTCTTTTTACCATTTCTGGTCATAAAACGTTTTGACACAATGACTGTGAATGTTCGCACATGGTTGTCCTTTAACTGGATTGCAATCGAAATTGTGTTGTTTTCTGTTTTATTAAAAAAAACGGACGCTAACGTGAACATGCAGCGAGTAAATATCAAGTGTGGTGTTGCAGTTCCCTTCATATAAGATGAAAAAGATTTTAGTAAATATCTGTAATTTTGAATGACTTGAGTACTTGACGCCCATCACCTTTTGAAAACGAGAATTTTTTTTTTATTGTTTTCTGTCCTAAGCTTTCTTCTCGAAAAAAATTCAGTATTTTCTTCTCAGTCGTTATACGAGAATAAGCTATAACAAGTTTTTGAGAGTATTTATACTTCATGCGAGGTTTTCATGATTATAAGAATTAATTAAACATAGGTATGTTTATATATACTATATATATTCTACTTTTATCAGAGCCTTTCTTGAATTCAGTGACAAAATAAAATACTGACAAGACAAAATAATTTAGACATTTACAACCTCGTTTTAAAACTGGTTCTTAAAGATGCAAGTAAGCTGGCAACGGTGACAGACATACTTTAGCTCAAAATAGAAACTATTTGCAGATGTATTAAAGGTAATGAAATATTCCCCGTATTTTATCAAATGGCGTAGTTCATTTTTCCTCAGGAGATACGAAATCTTATTTGGCGGTAACTGTCCAGAAAATAAAACTATATAAAATTTAGACCAGCTGTACTAAAACAAAATCAGTTATAGCCTTGTGTCTATAGCTATCACCTTGTTAATCTTATGTATTCAAAATCTAATACTTACAAAAGTAAATAGCATGATATAATTAATGAATTATACTTACTAAATTAAGCAGCGTGAAAAATCACACGAAGGTATAATCTCTCCTCCCAGTCTCGTCTCATTACACAAATCTCTTCCACTTCCTGACTCGAACTCGTCTCCTCACATATGCTATGGCCACCGATTATTTCCTACGCTGCCAAACCCCGTCTTCATATAGGACTTGCAGGCAAGTAAAATTACAAAACAAGAGAATTCGGTACGAATTTGCTTCCGCTTTCGTAAGAAAGGAAGAAAGACCCAGAGTGGCTCTAAAAACAGACTTGTTCCCTTTGCTTTTAACGCAATGTATTCAGCATAACAGACCCCAGGGGTTTTGCTTTTGCAGACTGCAATATGAAAAGATGATAGAAAGGGGAAAAGGGAAAGAGAGTTGTGTTGCAGTAGATTATTGAATAAAATTGGACGTTCGGTCTCTTGACAGGGAAGGCAATTCGCCCCCCAGAATGATGACAGGAGATCCGAAATCACGAGAGGAAATGAGTTTTCAAGCACAATAAAAAAGAGTAAAAAAGCCATCGAGTTTTCTGTACATCGTATAATCAAGGCCACCGAAAATAGATCTATCTTTCGGTGGTATCGGTATAAAGTTGTATGAGCCGCGGCCCATGAAACTAACCACGGCCCGGTGGTCAGAAGCACGATTATGGCTAATTTTAACTTTAATAACTGCCAAGGCTAGAGGGCTGCAATTTGGTATGTTTGATGACGGGAGGGTGGATGATCAACATCCCAATTTGCAGCCCTCTAGCCTCATCAGTAGTTTTTAAGAAATGAGGCCGAACAGAAAAAAAATACAGACAGAAAAAAGCGCGGACGAACAGAAAAAGCCGCCACAATAGTTTTCTTTTTAAACTAAAAATGATAAAAAATAGGGAAATACTTCTTGTTTCATTTTTGGTTTAATCGGAGATGCAGTGCATTACAACCCTAAAACAGTTAAAATTATATTTTGATCATTTTATTATATTTTTACCTCTTTATATTTTAGTTTATTCATTTAGCTTTCTTTTTCATTTCTAATAATTGATCTTATCTCTCCGTACTTCCTATTATCTCCTGTAATTTCTTTCAAATGAACACCATAGTCTTTGAAAGATTAAATTTCAAGTCAGTGATCCCTATGAGCTTGTTCCAGATGAAAAGGGGTTTTCTTTTGAATAATAATAATAATAATAATAATAATAATAATAATAATAATAATAATAATAATAATAATAATAATAATATTTCCTAAGGACATACAAAGATAAACTTTCTCGAAGGAACAATAGCACCATTAGAGCTGTGTATGTGACAATTCTCCTCACGATATTTATGAATGTTTATAAAAAAATTATTTTTTCAATGCACATTTCCCGCATTTGACGCTGAGAATGATGTTCTTGATCTAAATGATAAGAACAGGAAGTGACAAGTGGCGGACTTTCATTGTAATACTTCATAAAGCACACACGCACACACACACACACACACACACACACACACACACACATATATATATATATATATATATATATATATATATATATATATATATATATATATATATATATATATATATATATATATATATATAATTTAAAACGCTGAGCTAGAGCCTAGAGAGAGAGAGAGAGAGAGAGAGAGAGAGAGAGAGAGAGAGAGAGAGAGAGAATATTTGTCACAATGACACTGCCATAAGTTAATCATTTAAAAGGCCTGAAAACATATATAACTTCGAAAATTTAGAATGTTGTTAGCTATATCCAATCTCTTAAAATATGAAATTACGATTTCTTTTTTTCTTTATTAGAGATATTTTTCGGTTCTTAATATCATCCAGAACTCAAAGTAGCCATCCTTCTCAACTTGTTTATATCGTTCGCGCGTGTTGCACCCTTAACATGACCTTGAACATCCTCATATTTGCTGCTGTCTGGAAGTTTTAAAAAAGAATTTCGCGTGTATAAAGTTTAGAGCTATAATTACATGTCTCTTTCTTCAGTATCCAACCCCATGTATTGGGTACATCTTGTCATGAATTCTTTTAACGACCAGTTTCCGTTGGGAAAATGATGCTCACCTCTGACATTCCAGTTCCGCTCCTGAATGCACGTCCACGACAAGAAGGAAAGTTTTACTACTTCATAAGAAGCTCCTGGATGGTTTGCTAACGCATTTGTGAATAAAACAACTGGATGAATGGAGAACTGAGATGGAGCTCCCTTTGCATTTCGGGAAGTCCCTCGAGATATGAAATACTTTTCGCTGGGTTTCTTTCTTTTTTTTTTTTTTTTAAGGGAAGAGGAAAATTTAAATGTTGGCAGGTGTCTCAGTTCATGCCATTAGCGTCAGTGCATTAATTCTCTCTCTCTCTCTCTCTCTCTCTCTCTCTCTCTCTCTCTCTCTCTCTCTCTCATATTATATTTCATGTCGTTTCCATTTGACAAATGATGGTATACATTCCTTGCTTTACATCTGTTCGAAAATAATATCGGTTTTAAACTGAAAGCAGCTATTGTTACGAAGGTTTTTCCTCGTGGGAAATGAACATCTTTTCTTACACGGAATTATCGCAGAACCAAACGAAACTAATCTGTTAACCCTTTTAACGTAATAAATAGCTTTACAGTTTTATATTTTATATATTCAAATCTTTCACATTCACGGGACATTTTATAAAGTCCCTTCCTTGTTGAATATTCCTCTATACAAGAAAGTTCCTTTTAGAACTATTTTATATATATATATATATATATATATATATATATATATATATATATATATATATATATATATATATATATATATATATATAGGTAAATTAATTTTTAAAGGATCACTACTTAAATGTACATTCTCTTTCTCATACTAAAACAAAATGAGCTCGTAAAACAATACAACCAGCCTTACATGATCAGTAGGTCAGCAGTGGCCTCTAGTGACCCTACAGTGACTTCTCCCAGTATCTCAGGATTTCTATGAAACTTCCGATTTTTCACAACTTCTTTGACTCGGTAGAATCTGTCTTCTATATAACCCTCCCCCGTCCCTCTCCCTTTAAAACACACGATTATTAATTTAGCTGTTATGTGTCCTCCCCCTCCCCTTCTCTGTTCCCTTCCCGCCCTATCCCTCTTCCCTCCCCCTCCCATTCCTCTTTCATCATATTTCCCCTCCCCTTTCCCCTTCCCTCCTCCCACTTCCTCCACCTTCCACAGCACAGATCAAGTGTTGATTTACTGTGTCCTCCTCCCCTCCCCTTCCCTCTTCCATCCCCTTCCCCCCTTCTCCCCTCCCTCCCCTCCCCTCCCCCTTCCCCTCCCCTCCTCCCACTCCCCTTCCCCTTTCGGAGCACATGACCAAATGTTAATCTAGTTATGTCCTCCACCTCCCCTTCCCTCTTCCAATCCCTCCCTTTCCTCCCCAACCTCTACCCTTCCCTCTTTCCTCCCCCTTCCCTCTTCTATTCCCTCCCTCCCCTTCACTCCACTCCCCATCCCTCCCCTTCCCTCCCTGCCCCTCCACTCCCATCCCTCCCCTCCCCTCCCCATCCCCTCCCCTCCTCCTTCCCAGAGCACACAATCAAGAGTTAATTTAGCTGTGTTCTCTCCCTTTCCGTCTTCCATCCCTCTCCGCTTCCCCTCCCCTCACCTCCCCTTCCTTTCCCACCTCCACTCCCCCTTCCCCTCCAATCTTCCTCCCCTTCCCCTCCTCCCCCTTCCCCCCCCCCTCCCCTTCCTCCCCTCCCTTCCCCCTTCCCTTCCCCTCCTCCCCTCCCTTCCCCTCCCCTCCTCCCTTCCCCTTCCCCTTTCCTCCCCTCCCCTCCTCCCCTCCTCCCCTCCCCTCCTCCACCTCCCCTCCCCTCCCCTCCTCCCCCTCCCCTTCCCTCTCCCCCCTTCCTCCTTTCTCCCCCTACCCCTTCCCCCCTCCCTTCCCCTCCACCCCTCCCCCTCCTCTTTCCCCCATCCCCTTCGCATTTTCCCTCCTCTCCGCCTACCTCCCCTCACCCTTCCTCCTCCCGCTCCCCTCCCATTTCCCCTTCCCCTCACCTCCCTCCCTTTCCCCCCTCCCCTTCCCTCCCTTCCCCATTCCTCCTCCCCCTCCCCCATAAACGGGTATTAATTTCATTAACTGCAGTCATAAACCGGCTACGATGTCTGTTAAAACTAGAAAGTATAAAATAAAAAAATATAAAAAAGGTTAAAACTTGCTTTTATTAAAATGCACTAAAAAATTAAAAAAATAAAAATTTTTGAAACACACCAGGATTTTCTTACAATTAATCATCTCTACAAAAATAAAGGCGTCGGCCCCAAACATGGAAGGAAATGCTAAAAGAAAAGAGTAGTTTTTTTAAATTCTTGTAGCATTTCCTTCCTTGTTTGTGGCCCACGCTTTTATTTTTGTAGACATGATTAATTGTAAGAAAATCCTGGTACGTCTCAAAAAAAAATTTTCAGTACAATTTAATAAAAGCATGTTTAAAACAATCTTTTTATCTTTTTATTTTATTCCATCTGAAAAACAACAAACGTTTGCAGTTTGACCAAACGTTTTTGTAAAGAGCGGTCAGCCTAGTAAATCATAATAGCACTAGAAATCACACGTTCATTACAAGTAAATCAGTCAAATTTCCATCCCCCCCTCCCCCATGCCCTTCTAATTTGCGGTTTGACAATATTTAGCGCCTCTGTTGACCAAATACTTGTAAATTCAAATATGAAATGGGACAAACGCGGTGGTTTTATTTCGAGTAAATATGCGGAGTTTGTGTTGTCAGGCTACATCAGCTCGGGTTTTTATCGACACTGAATATGTGATCAGTCAAAAAAACTGTGTAATTAAACTGTAAAATAGATAGATAGACCTTATCTAAAATGGGAATTTTTGTGCTTTTTTTTGTATCATTGAAACTTTTTTTGTATCATTGAAACAGATAATTTGGCCTACTACTTACGGTTTGTTTATTCACATGTATATATTCTGAAATATGTGTTGTATGATTTGAAAGAAATGATCAACATAAAATAAACAAATATGAATGTAACATCTGGTATTGCAGCTGCCACTAGTTACTAATGATATAAAACGAATAATGACGATCTGAACAAAGATTATCATGCTTTTTAAGCTGCAGAGTATGCGATTCACACCGACAGAGAGGCACACACAAAAACACTCACACACATATTTATATATGTTTGTATTTGTGTGTAAGTATGTGTATGTATGCTTATGTATATATGACAATCTCTTTTCACCCGTATTATATATTACATAAGTATTATTGGACATTCTTAAATATCCATGAAGCAGAGAGCATACACTTGTAAGCCCCATGCCTCTGGTAACTCACTAATGCGGTAGGACACCGAATAGTGGAGAGATATATTCACGTCTCAGACCTCACTATAGAATTGCATTGACTCATTCAATATCTCAACGTGGGTTTTTGGGAGCACACCTTAATTAGAGCAGGCAGTAAGATATTGCTTGATAAAACAAAGTTGCTGATTTTTTTTCTTCCGGAGGCAGCGCCTTATTTTCCGAGGCCTTTAATGTAAGCAGTGCAATGCAGTGTGTGTGTGTGTGTGTGTGTGTGTGTGTGTGTGTGTGTGTGTGTGTGTGTGTGTGTGTTTTTTTACGGTAAATATCCGCATCCGATACCATGGGAGCTATTATCAGTAGGCAGACTTCGCTGAAATATTTATCTGTCTATATTTTTAACCTTATATCTTCACATTACCTTGTTGACCAGTTTCACTAAAGAATTAAATTTCACTTATGATTCAGTTTGTTCCATAAGTTGCTCAGTTCAGCAGATTTTAGCAGACTTCCATTCATACTGAATTTTCTTCCTCCAAAGCCCCTCTCAGATTTAATCTACGCCTCATTTGTTGTAAATCAGTAACGTCTATGACGCTTCTGGCATCTAACCTATGTTATGCTCGTGTAACTCATAAAGATAGGCCTGCTTAATTTATTCGACGCCATAGCAGGAACCCTTTGACCAGCAGTTTTCACCTGCAGTAGCTATTTTGAGATCCTTTCAATCAGTACATCTGGGCAACTCATCTCCCACCTTTCCTCCCGTCTCAGCAAAGACTATTTATTTTTCCAAAACAACCCCTTTTCATCCTCTTTGTCTGTACCCTGTTTCACCTCAGTTATATCAAACCTCATATTTCATTTCTACATGACATCAGCACCGTGCACATATCCCAGTCTTGATTCACTAAACAACACCCTTCACTTAATCTTCCATGGAGCCTGCTTTCCCCACATCGTATTAATTTCCTTAGAGGCTTCACCTCTTGACATTTTGTGCTTTTTCTTTATTTGCTACTGAGTTCAGGACACAGCTGGAATTAATAAAGCGGTATCGGCGGCTCACAAATTCCCTCTTCTCGTGTAGCACCTTCCAGGTGACTCTATTAGTTATTCTTACATAGCAACATTAAAACAAGCCAAACTTCGACGTACTCAATCAGAACTTATAAACTTTAGAATAACTTATATGCTACAGTCAGTTTTAAACTTCTCTGAATAATACGTGCGCACTTCTGGTCTGTCAGTGTGACTGATCATTTTTTGAAGAAAAGAATATTTGTCATAAAGACCTGTTTCGTAACCCTGGATGTTTTAAATAATAATTTCTGTTATACTGAACAACGAATCTATAATTCCCTTGTTATGAGTACATAAGAAATCTCATATTAAGAATAATTAGCAACTCCATGTCTTTTTGTGTATTTGGTAATTGAATTATTAATTGACATTTTAACGTTTCAATGATAGTTTAACAAATTCCATATTGATGCAAAGAATAGTTTCACAAATTCCATATTGATGCCAAGAAATAGATAAACAAAATTAAGTAAAAAAATAATTGACTCAGAGACAACATGTATACCAGTTATTAATCGTGCAGGGTCTTACACAGTAATGTCAGGTACACTGGAAAACTCCATGAAAGAATTGTCACACTAATAATTCAGTTTTGATGTCGGGTGAAATTCCTGAAAAAAATTTTTTTATACAGATATCTGACTGTAAAAGAATATGAAGTGAGGAGAGGTATCGGGGAATATCTTAAATACATATAAAAACATTGCAACGGGAGGTTAGTGGACAAGTAAGAAAGTGCAAAGTTTTAAAATAATATATGTGATTGATATCAGAAAACTTACCTTTCATTTGGTTATATTTTCTTTTGAGTGTAATTTTTTTTTAGCCCTAATATACTGACATTGCTTGAGAATCTTAATTTATTTATAATTGTTGTATTGGAAGAAGCGATGTTTGAAGCTGAGAGCT
>NC_089747.1:53377950-53395450 GCF_040412425.1 Macrobrachium rosenbergii
TGCCCATCCAATGGAAATAGTCTGAGCTATACCTTAACTTATCCCCTGAGTAGGAGTGAGCTTGCTGCCAACTTAACTTAATGTCTCTAACACTAGCGTAAGGGGTGTCTGCATTTATTTAAAGGCATTGTTTGTGGAATAAAATTGTCTGGCAATGCTATTGGCCCGAGGTCATAAAACAGCTAACTGAATTTTACGCAGAACTAAGCTAACACAACACCAAAATGATACCTAGCTATGTGCAGAGCATAGCTGAAGTTATAAAGGAGTCATTTAATCTATGGCATAATGTGCATAGACAAGAAATATCTTAATAATACAATGTATCTTATGAGATCATTAAAAACACATGAGTTAGTTACTCTATGATACATGCTACAAAACAAAATAAATGCAACAAGTTATATAAAAGAATGCAACAGAAATGCAAAAATGGTTAGAACGTGCTCTTCAGCTTTTTGAGCTGAGGAATAGACTTATCGAAGTACACAATAAATTTTATCAATACTACAATACTGAACAAGGTAGGAGACAACCCTAGACATCCTTTCTGGATCAGAGGCTAAGATTGCTGTATTAAGATGAGGCATTTGTTTCAGTTATATGGTACGAGTGCCATGAGAGCGCTGTGGCTCTAGTAAGGCTACCTGAACCACCTACTCTCCCTACTTTGTTTCCTCCTTGTTTTCCTTCACCCTGTAGGCTTAGGTCTCCTAGCTAGAACATGGACATGTGTCTCCAGAGCAGGATCAGAAGACCCTGGTGCCAGGTCTGAGCCTGCAATACCACTGCCCTCGGGACTTAGACCTGGAGTGACTATGGAAATACTGTCATCTGGTGAAGCAGGCACTGAGTCGGTTACTGCCCTGGCTGCTGCAACAACCTGGACAGCAGTGGTGCCAACTTGTATTTCTAGCTTTTGCTGCATGGCGGCCATATCGGTGACCAGGTTAAACAGGACTTCTTGTATAGATTCGTCCACCAAAGGCTTGTCTACTGGGGACTGTGGACCACAAGTGCCGGGCATCCATGTTTGTACACTTTGCCAAGAACCAGTATCTGGTTCTGTGGGGGGCGGGGGTGTCAATGACCAGACTGGTCGGAGCACTATGCTGGTCAGGCATAGGCACTGGCTGTGTCTCAATGGCAGGGCTGGAAATAACAACAGAAGCTGACGGAGACACCCACAGGGTAGGTCCCTTCACTTACCCAGATAGGAGCTGACCTAGTAGGAGGTCATAGCCTCCAGGAATATGGTCGGCTACTCCAGTCATGCAAACCCTACTTTTGTGTGGTCTAGTAACCCTCAGTCGGACAGTCAGGAGTGTTAGCCTCCAATCTCCCAGGGGACTTTGTCTCGCCTTATAAGGGAGATTTGAGTGCTAGTGTCCCCAAAAGCTGAGACCTGTTGAGCACAATAACCACCTCAGGGAGGTGTAACATAAATAGGGCCCACAGCTGGGGGTCCTAAAGACGAAGGTTGAGTGGCCACTAGAGCAACAATTGTATTTCCGGGGCAAACCTTAGTGTAATCTGTACAAGGAGTAGTTATGGTGTGAGTAGGCTGGGAGTTCTGAGTTGGGTGGGCCAGCCTTTGACATGGCTCCCCCTTTATCTTTGCACTGGGCTTCTAAATTCCCTATTTTCTTACAATTAGTACTTACAGGTGGATTAGAAGATGGTGTGTTTCTTGGGCAGACTGTTAAGGCAGTGGTGCCAGGAGGTACTATGTGTCTATTGGAAGTACTGAAGGCTGGGTGGTACGTCTTGTATGCATCAGCTAGGCGGCAGCCCTCAGTGAATAATTTGGGCTGCTTCTTGCCAATGTATAAGACCAAGGGTCCAGGAGCATAATAGAGGAAGTCCTCAAGCTGCATTCAGTTCAATATATCCTCAACGACTTGGCACTATATGGTATCGATCCACCACCGCAAGGCTTGGTTCTTTTTGTGAGACCATTCGGACTATGTTTGACTGATCTTGAGAAGACCTTGCCACCTTTGCCTCCAGCGCTCAGGCGTAAGCTCATATGCTGTTGCTATGGCTTTCCTGAATGCCTCATGGTTTCCCTTATCTCCATTTTCTAAGGGATTGAAGGTGTCCTAACCCTTTCCTGTCATGTGTTGTGCAAGAATCATGGGGAAACAGCTACCAACACCTTGGGACACATAAAGCCCATCCCTTGAAGAAGGTGAGACTGTTAATGGCTAAAACTCTCCTCCCACTCCTAGGCTTGTGGGTCTGCCTGTCCCCTTACTCTCTGGAATTTTCCCCATAAGGTTCTTAAGAGTTAGTGACCCAGTGGCGATAACCGTAAAAATATGTATTTATTTATTTTCTTATTAATTAATTAATTTTTTTATGCATGTGTACATATTGTCTGTATCTGTGTATGGTGAATGCTGCCCTGATTTCCATGAAATTGTTTGATTATACAGTTTATGCTATTAAACAGGAACTGACATTGTATAGTTTAGAGTGTCCATTTCCATGTTCATTCCCAAATCCGCCAAAACAAAAGACGTAGTATCAAAGGCACTTTGCATTATGACAGAACAATATACGAGAATGAAGTGAAACAATGCTGTCCATTAGAATACCAAATACTAATTCAACAATATTAGGCTTACTGACCCAGGCAATGGAATGCTTTCTCATTGTTTAGCAATTAATCCATTGTCTTGTAATTAATGGAATATTGGGCAATATTCTCTGATATTCCGTAAATGATAGTGTCTTCCGTATACAACTTAACATATGGAGAAGATTATCTGCTCCTCATATCACGTTAGATATATACCGTAAATATTATATATACTAGCTGACCAACCCAGCGCTGCTCGGGATAAGTCTGAATGACAACCGATAAACTCTCTCTCTCTCTCTCTCTCTCTCTCTCTCTCTCTCTCTCTCTCTCTCTCCTGACACCCCTTATACTTTCTCTCTCTCTCTCTCTCTCTCTCTCTCTCTCTCTGTCATCCCCTTTCCCAACCCCCAACCCCTTTGGTGCCATTGATGTCTTACCCCACAGTATTCTTTTCCAGATATTAAGTCATTATGTACCGTATACCGAATTAGGTATGATAAATTCGTCAAGTTACACAAGTCTACGGGCATAGCCAGCCCCGTTTCAGGGAAGCCCTCCCTCCCTATGGTGCCCTTTGTGCAAGTGATGTCTCACCCCATATGCATACCAAGTTTAATTGACATTGCTCAGTGTTTCAGAATTATTCTGGCACATACACACATACATCCATTTACACACACACACACACACACACACACACACACACACATATATATATATATATATATATATATATATATATATATATATATATATATATATATATATATATATATATATATAAAAAAAAAATCCACGATGGAAACGGAAACACTGGAGTGCTGCGAGGCCTTTCGACACTAGTCCTTTACTTAGCAGACTGACGAAATATAAAAGTATGTTTACAAAGAAAGCTCATATAAATGACAGATGGGTATTATAAAGGAAACATATGTACCTGGAATCCAACACAATTGAAGAATTAGTAGAACTGCCAAAACAGGATTAAATATTTAAGAGGTTTTTACAAAGGATTAGGATCAACCGTTCAAGTGCAGGAACAGGACAATTAAAAGATTATACAGGTTCGTGACCGACCACCTAAAATTTTTTTTAGTACAACACAATAATTCTCTTTTTTTTTTTAAACAATAATAACTTTTTGCAAGATGAACATTTTTTACAAATCAAAAAAAAAATTATATTAAACATACGGTTATATAGAAAATATATATCAAGTAGCTACCTTGTAATTAAGTCAGTAATTTTATCTTTTAGATCATTCTGAACATTTTTCTAATACAGGGTCCAAATAATACATGCCAGGGCTAAGATTAAAATTACAACTGAAGTAAGCTGGATAATAGCGGATTCCAATAGATTTCTTGAAGAGAAATCTTTCAATCTGGCAATCACTGAACTTTCAGTCCAATTTATCCTGTGAGAGTTTTCACTTAAATGAATGAATATAGCATTGGATGCTTGTCCAGTTTTGACTGAATACTTATGTTGCTTAATACGTACATCTAAAATCTTTGCTAGATTGGCCAATATAAAAGAAGGACAATCCAAACATGGAATTTTATATATTATGTTGTTGTTTTTTTAGGGCAATTTTTATTAACATTCTTTTTGAGTGTGTTATTATACGAAAAAACAAGGTTTACATTAAAAGGTGAAAGTAACATGAAGAAAGAAACCCCTAAGAACATTCTTAGCTTGCCTTATTTTAGTGGTTTTGAAAACATGAAATCGTTGTTAAAACCTTTCAATGTAAACCTTGTTTTTTCTTATAATAGCACACTCAAAAGAATGTTAATAAAAAATAGCCCTAAAGAAAACAACAACATAATATATAAAATTCCATGTTTGGATTGTCCCTCTTTTTATATTGGCCAATCTAGCAAAGATTTAGATGTACGTATTAAGCAACATAAGTATTCAGTCAAAACTGGACAAGCATCCAATGCTATATTCATTCATTTAAGTGAAAACTCTCACAGGATAAAATGGACTGAAAGTTCAGTGATTGCCAGATCGAAAGATTTCTTTCAAGAAATCTATTGAGTCCGCTATTATCCAGCTTACTTCCAGTTGTAATTTTAATCTTAGCCCTGGCATGTATTATTTGGACCCCTGTATTAGAAAAATGTTCAAGAATGACCTAAAAGATAAAATCACTGACTTAATTACAAGGTAGCTACTTGATATATATTTTCTATATATCCGTATGTTTAATATAATTTTTTTTTATTTGTAAAAAATGTTCATCTTGCAAAATGTTATTGTTTACAAAAAAAAAAAAAGAGAATTATTGTGTTGTACTAAAAAAAAAAATTTAGATGGTCAGTCACGAACCTGTATAATCTTTTAATTGTCCTGTCCCTGCTCTTGAACGGTTGATCCTAATCTCTTGAACGGTTGATCCTAATCCTTTGTAAAAACCTCTTAAATATTTAATCCTGTTTTGGCAGTTCTAATAATTCTTCAATTGTGTTGATTCCAGGTACATATGTTTCTTTATAATCCCCATCTGTCATTTATATGAGCTTTCTTTGTAAACATATTTATATTTCTTCAGTCTGCTAAGTGAAGGACTAGTGTCGAAAGGCCTCACAGCACTCCAGTGTTTCCGTTTCCTTCGTGGATTTTATCTTTATTTATATATTCATCACGTTCCATATTTTCGTGATTCAGTTATATATATATATATATATATATATATATATATATATATATATATATATATATATATATATATATATATATATATATATATATATAAAACGTACCTCAAATTTTGGTGTTTGAGAAATTCGTCCTAGTAACAAGAAAACCTGAGTTTGAAACCTTATATATAATATTTATATATGGAGTGCTATAAGTCTTTTTGGCTTATTGAGGTGTGGACTTAACGGAGCTATTCATTCTATAATCACCACAATAGTTCCGTTTATACATTACATATACGATTGAGAGAGAAGTTCTATACACAAAACACTAAGTTTGACCGCTAATGCACAAGGAATGCAATATCAATTTATATTTCCCATAATATGTAAGTTAGGAGATTTGCTGTAATGTATGTTGAATACGTCCTTTGACAGATACAGGTATAATGTAAAGGTATTTTCATTGTATATATTTTTCTCTCATCACTGAAAGATTTATTAGTAACCTGAAAATTACTTTGAATTATAATGATTAAAGAAACTTATACTCAATTAAGACAGCGTTTATCCTTAAAACATCTTGATCAAAGGTCCTGTGTCACTTTTCCTAAGGAATAGGTAACAGAAAAATATATAATGAATTGATTCTCATAATGGTTTCAGCAAAAGAAATTAAAATTACGAATAATATTTTGAAGTGTATATATTTCGATACTTTGCATAAAAGCAGGGCTCACAAAGAGGCCATTAGCGTTCCATGTTGAATATCAATTAATTACTTACCTCTAATGGCACTTATGCGTATGGACTATAGACTAATAAAAAAAATAATTTAGAACCTTTTGAATCATTCATATCAGCTTTCACTCCAATTCAAAGTATTATTGTCAATAAACATACTCCTAATTTAATTTGCATATACATTCACACAAACGATAAGTATGCATGTAATTATGTATGTATATATATATATATATCTTCTTCTTCGTTTAACGTGCTTTTTTTTCAATTTTTTGCCTGACATCACTTAGACCCCGGTAGCACATGTGTATATGTATCGTGCCAAATCCCCAGCTCCCTTTCTCCCAGCAGCGAAGAGACGTGAGCGGTTTAGGCCGACAGTTCGAGATGTGTAAGGCGTCTGTTATGTTTTTAGAAGGTGTTGGAGTGGCTTTGTTTGTGTGTGTATTAGTCTGTAACACCCATTTGCTTTCAGCAAACCTATCCGTTGATTACATACATAATCCCGGGGTGTCTACACGGATAGCAAAGTGTCCGCCCTCTGACCGGCAGGCTGCGGATTTGAACTCACGACACAGACTTCTTATGAAGTCCAAGTCTGCTGCTCTACCAACTGAGCAATCGAGGCTCCGATGTGTGTGTATATATATATATATATATATATATATATATATATATATATATATATATATATATATATATATATATATATATATATATATATATATATATATGTATGTATGTATGTATGTATACTAGCTGACTAACCTGGCTCTGCCCAAGAATACTCTGAATGACAGTCGATCATTTACCTTAGAAAGGAAGCAACTCATGTGTAGCTTTGATGAACATATCCCCACTAAACCCAAATAACCCCCACTAAACCTGCTAAACCGAAACACCCCCTAAATCAAAACGCACCCCCCACTAAATTACCGAGACATCAAAAAAAGCACACACACACACACTCTCTCTCTCTCTCTCTCTCTCTCTTTCTCTCTCTTTCTCTCTCTCTCTCTCTCTCTCTCTCTCTCACACGCAAGTATATTCAGAAAGAAAATTGAGTCTTGTGGAACTGGAAGATCGTTCACACAGAAGGCAATTATTTCCGGGTCAGTCGTGAATATGTATGTAACCTGTGGACTTTGACCATTGATTTATATTGAACTGGAAACTGATTAAGTAAGACAAGATTTCAGTAACAGTCGCTAAAATCGGTTCTTTCCTCGGTATTTCCACACACACAGCGAGAGAGAGACAGAGAGAGAGAGAGAGACAGAGAGAGAGAGAGAGAGAGAGAGAGAAGGGGGGGGGATCATCTAAATGGTTTCACCGTAGTGAGACGAAGATTACCTCGTCGAGGACCTCCGACCAATTATTTCCTTGGTATTTCCACATAAACTTACAGAAACACATACACGCACACGCACACACACACACAGAGTAATATTTTGCATTTTACTCAATAAGTAAATGTCAGTAAATGGTTTCACCCTAGTGGGGTGAGGCTTACCTCGTCAAGGCGCTCCGATTTGATAGTACAGTATACAGTTTAGATTTTGACAGAGCAAAGAATCCTCACTTATCGCTGAATCTCTCCTTTTCTCTTTCACCACCATAGCTGTGACCTAATGCAGTTGTCTACCAGCCATTCACGTAATTTACTCCTAGTTGAACAAACATACTCAGGATGTTTAGGAAGGAGCCGATTTCTGTCTCTTCGTCCTGTTCGAGATTCAAACGCGGGTCGTCCACTTGTGAGCTAGGCGTGGTACCACCAAGTCACGAGGTCATCAGGAGAGTCAGGATCAACAACACACTTAATAATAATAACATGAGCACTTGAAGAAAGTATGTAAATTTCCTAATGCATGCATAACGTTTGAAGGAGAAAAGCTCTTGACGTCAATGCAGAAAGCAAATTTACGTCAGGCGATAGCATCTTAGATATAATAATCTCAACATTCACTACTCTTGAAATTCTTCCATTTCAAAGTGAGCATGTTATTAAACATTTATGTGTCATCGTTACCCTATGTCGCAGAATTTCGCTGTCAGTTTAAGTAACAAACCGCATTAATATGCAATTTTTAATCTGTATCATTGAAATGCTCTCCTTTAGGAAACAGTCTGCCTCTCTCTGCTCTCATTATTTATATGTTGCCCCTGAAAAATTCTCAATCTTAGTTTTGAAAATTTGCGATGTTAAAACAAAATTAAACTTAACTAGTAAAATATTCAACCGCCGTTATTTTTTATAAGCACTGTGACAAAACACAAAATTGAGGAAATTATTCACTAAAGGTTGTTTATATTACTCAGGAGAGTGCAACATCATTAAACAGTCTTTGCTTCTCATGCAGCTGGCGAAGTAATCAGTTCATCCGTAAAAACATTTTACTTTGGTCAATTCAAATGGAACGTCACGATTTAAATGTAAAATGATCTTGCAAAAAGACATACATGGGTTTCCCATTTTGCACCTTGTGTGTTAATGTGTGTTCTTTTCAAATCAGCATTCTTCCAAGGGTATATATCATCAAAGAAAAGGAGGCTGATACCAAGAAAATAAATGCATGTATATAAAACACTCAACAGAAGGTGATTTTCAAATGGTCTTCATTTCACTTAAGGTAGCCTTCCCTTTCAACGGAAGTGTACATTATTGAAATACGAATAATGGGTCGACTTTTTTTTCTGCCAAAAAAGTAAAAAGTCACTGAGTTTCTTCACATACCCACACAAAGTACCACTTCATCTCTTGGAGCGGAGAAGAAAGACAGCAAAGTCGGTTTGTTTATTTTTGTGTTTCTCTTCATTTAGATTCGATGTGGCTTACCCCCAAAAGACCTCGATGGTATTTGTCATGCAAGAGGAAACACTGTTTTTGTACCAGGCAATTTATTGTTTCCCTTCCGCTCTCTCTCTCTCTCTCTCTCTCTCTCTCTCTCTCTCATCGTCGCCTTTTTGTCTTTTAGGTTTTCAAGGATGCAATCCGCAAACAGGTATGATAACGGATAAATGCCCAAATAAATTACCCAATTTACCATTTATATTTTTGGCATTATCCTGTCGTTTTTTAATAATTTATATTTCCTTTTTCTATATAGATTTTATATATAGCCTATGTGTATTATTTGGGCTTCAAGAAAGTAATGCGGTTTTGATTTTTTGTTCTTCCACGACACAATAACACACATGCGCACACATTTCGGCATACAGGCACGCACACACACAGACACACACACACATATATATATATATATATATATATATATATATATATATATATATATATATATATATATGTACACACACACACACACACATATATATATATATATATATATATATATATATATATATATATATATATATATATATATATATATATATATATATATATATGTACTGAATATATATAGCGTAGAATAATGTACCCGTCAAATCTGTCATGATTATTTTTACAACAATAGTATACGTCTCTAGAGGTATATCCACTAAAATTTTGGAATTCATTTTCTTGTTGGTGAAACATACAATATATCTAACTTTTCTTTAATGCGTTCTATACCTAAATATTTTCCACATGGCTCTGATGGAGTGCTATTTTCGTTTTGTGAATGATATTCTACATGATTATTTGTGTATCTGCCATGATTTTGCAAGATGGAAAGTGGAGTCATCCTATCATTTCGTGGCTTTAATCACATCATCCATAAAGGTAGAGAAGCATAGTGAGAATGCTGTGTCAGTGTTACATAATTGCTGTTTACTCGTCCTTATACACCATTTAGGTAGGTAACCTATTTGCAATTTTGTTAATATCCAACTTACTATGCATTGCGTTTACATAAAACAGAACAATAAATAAAGAGTCAGTTGTACGACGAGATGATGATAAAGAGCAAAATGACTGGAGACAGATTGAATGTGATGCTTATAGGTTAAAGCAATCACGGGCCAAAGTTCAATATTGCTAGACTGACTGGACAACGATAACTCTAACAGTATTAACACAAAAGAAAATTCTGACCATTCTGGGGAACGACATTCCTGAGACATACGAGCAATCGACATCAAACATATCTTGGTATTTTTGGTGTGAATGACTGAAGCCTGACGGACCAGAGGCAATTTATTCCCCTTGCTCCCGAATCACAATTCGTTTCGACGAGAAGAAGCAGAGAGGATGTGAAATAAGATGACTTGTTCCACTCGGTCGTATATAAGTTGACTTTTTTTTTTTAACTGAGTCATTATTTTCTTGAGATGTGCGAATTAAAATGTATATAGGCGAAGCGTTTGTTTGTTTTTGCTTTTTTGGTAAACGTTTATTAAGATTGAAAAGGATGTAATTATCATGAAAATTTTATATTTCTTTAATTTCATATGCAATAAATATTTATTTTGCCAATATTTGCAATTTTTCTGATTTCACTAGTATTTCACACACGCATGCGCGCGCGCACTCAGTATGTGTGTGTGTGTGTGTGTGTGTGTGTGCGCGCGCGCGCGTGTGTGTAATGTTTTGTAAAATGTTATGTGTATATGTATTTATAATTATAATTTGTGATAACTGTAATTCCAAATTTTTTGTGATAAAGCTTCTTAGTAAGACCTCTGATGACAAGAGCGCTCTTCGCTCTTTTCAGTGTAAGTTTCACTTCCTCCACTCCTGAGTTTGAGTTTGGCGTCCTTTTGATAGGTTGAACTTCGGAAGTGAAAACCTTGCAGAGTCAGTCTCTGTTTACTTGGGAAGTTACTTCTTGCAGTGCGGTACATAATGTGAGTAGCCTACTCGAGAGGTTGCTCTTTATCGTATCTACAGCTTGGTTGCCATAACATTACTATAAGTGTGCACAAAATTTTATTTATGTTATTGTTGTTTTAAGGTGTTACTATTAGGTTATTGTAGTATTTTTGAATAGTTAATCATTCATATATGTTAATTTCGTAAATTTCATTTTAAATATATAGTGATGGAATTTTTGCAGTTGCTTGACACTAATTAAGTTCTATCAATAAGCTAAGTATTTTTAGTAAGGTGCAAAGTACACTCACGTTTATGGGTTCATAATGGATATCACGCAATAGTTATAAAATATTTTTACCAGTCATTGTAATAACTTCAAAAATTTAAAAGATTCTTTGCATGAAAAAAATAACAACAATCCTATTTACAAAAATGACAATAGTCATTGAGGTGTATTTAATCAAGGAAAAAAAATTGGAAATCAAAGAACACAAAAAGCTTTGGAAAACCCGAATCTGTAAATTTTATGCATAAAAAATCCAATTCTTGGCCAAAACGATAATCTTGGAAACATTATTCAGAATAGGCTCTTAACATAAACGTTAGAAGCACAATTTTGCAAGTTAAGAAGACCATCACTTTGTGTATTTATTTATTTAGCTAGAAAGGGCGATACTTCCTCCTTTTCATTGCATAACTCCTGTCTTGAGTTTTACACCTGAAATAAATGACGGAATCCATTTGCCGGACGCATGTAATGAAATTAAATCTTCATCCTCAAACAACTTTTAATGACGTTATATAACTAAAATTACATGACCCTTCCTAATTAGAAGGTAGACGTGAATGACGCCCCTGATGAGCCACGTCATGCAAAGCTTTTACAAAAGTGGCACTTTCAACTTGAATTTTCCATTTTTGGGATTAGTGGATGTGTTAGTTTGGAATTCATGCACATTTTTCCAGGGCTAATTTAAATCAATATCATTTCGCCTCACTTCGCGTTAGCTTTGGTTTTGATTCTTGTTTCTTGATACATACATATATATATATATATATATATATATATATATATATATATATATATATATATATATATATATATATATATATATATATATATATATATATATATATATATATATATATATATATATATATATATATATATATATATATATATATATATATATATGTGTGTGTGTGTGTGTGTGTGTGTGTGTGTGTGTGTATATTTTCTTTGAATAAAAGATAAAGGGAAACATGTACGTATAAAGGCTTGCTAAATGTCTGTCATGCTTAAAGAACATTGAAAGAAGAAGCAATAATCTTATTTTTCTTTGTTGTTTTTGGAAGGGTAATATCAATGGAAATGTAGTCATTTGAGTTGATACTAATTCTTGTCAAACGAAACTGGAAAATAAGACTTGACAAGAAGACGTTCATTACATGGAATTTTTACTTAAAAGTTATAATAATTAAAGTTTGTTAGCCAAAGCGTTCGAAAACGACTTGCATGTGTGAGGTCCTGTCAGTTTGTTTCATGTTTCCATCTCGATCGTACTTTATTTTTTCACTCACTGATACAGTGACTGTAAAGATTTCATTTTAGTTCATCGTAGAAGAAAAATAGTTCACTATTAGACGAATTATGCCAAAGCATTCAGTCTTGTGTTCATCAATTTTTCATTTCCTTTTCATTTTCACTGCGAAGCCTGGCCACTGGAGGGGAACCTAGTTAAACATCGTCACAAATTGTATATTGCACACACTCCTCTTCTCGCGCGCGCACACACACACGCGCACGCACACACACATATATATATATATATATATATATATATATATATATATATATATATATATATATATATATATATATATATATATATATATATATATACATACATACACACACACTTTTCTCCTTTAAGGAATAATTGCATTCAACTCACTTCCTTCTATCGTGTCCTGATTAATTAGTTAATTATTAGGGTATTCTAGCGTCACAGCTACTAAGGTGACTGACGCCAGATTGTGTCGGTTATGATGAACGGAAACATAAGGCTCATTATCCATCGTTAGTACACAAAGACTCTGACATTTTACATTTTATGTAAACTGAAAAACATTGGTTCACTGAACAAAGTTGTTAGGCTCCTTATATTATTCATCAAGCAAATATGATAATCAGCTGCTACGAGACAGATCGTTTTACACGGACAAAATATTTTATTTTTTCAATATCAAAATGATTCATAATTCTATGGCTAATAAATCAACGCATTTTATTATTTTTATATGCTGAAAAACTATTTTTTTCTGTTTACTCATTTGTGTTGCTTATAGAGGTATAGTGCTAGCACCCCATACCTCTCTCTCTCTCTCTCTCTCTCTTCTCTCTCTCTCTCTCTCTCTCTCTCTCTCTCTCTAGAGAGAGAGAGAGAGAGAGAGAGAGAGAGAGAGTTGGTATAAGTTGTTATTGCTTATCCTGTACGCAGACTTTACTGTAAAGTATAGGCTTCGCTGTTGCAGTAAACTGTTCATTAATTAAAAACTTTTTCCATTAAGCACCAAAGTTCAGCAATATCAGGCTTAATTAGGCAGGTTATATAATACACGTTATTGTTAAGTTTCAAAAATTCAGTAAAGATCAAAATAGGCCGCGAAGTAGTAGAATAGATAACAGTGCTGGAAATTATGGCAAATTATTACGTATACACAAACATCTACAGTATGTATATATATATATATATATATATATATATATATATATATATATATATATATATATATATATATATATATATATATATATATATATATATATATATATATATATATATATATATATATATATATATATATATATATATATATATATATATATATATATATAATAGAGTATATATATATATATATATATATATATATATATATATATATATATATATATATATATATATATTGTGTGTGTGTCTTCAAGATATTCTCTATTTTAAAGTGAAGCCATAATTCCAGAAATACGCGAAGTTTAATAACACATCATGAATAACTCCATTTTATAATAAGAAAGTGATAACTCCTCATATAACAACAACAGCAACAACAGCAGCAATAATAATAATAATAATAATAATAATAATAATAATAATAATAATAATAATAATAATAATAATATTGTATGCAAATTAACTTCGGCTTAGAACTTGATTAGGAACCACTTCTCTAATCGAAAAGAAATTTTTAATAAAAAAAAAAAAAGTTATTGGAAGGACTCCTCACCGTATCTATACATGACTGGCAAAAAAGTGATGAAATCACAAAGGGGCAATAAAGCCCAGCAACAAGAGACAGATATTGAGGTCAGGGGACACAAAGGAAGGGGCAGGGCGTTGTAGGGCTTTACTCTGCAACCTGATGAATTATGATGAAAGCGAAAAGTAGAAGTAGGAGTCTTTTCTCAATCAGTATAGAAAGCGAGTGCCATTATACTACGCATATTGAATAGGCTTCAGCTTGGATGAAACATCGTTTATGATGTGAAAATTAAGCAAGGGAACCTTATTCCAGTGCCACCCAACACTGACACGGCCCAGGTTTTTGTTGAACGTTACTCTACTGTAGTCTCTGCAACAGCAACAACAACAATAATCGGGATGAGTTCACCGTATTGTTCGCGACGACAAAGAAGAAAGAAGGATAAAAAATATTGTTACCTACAAAGAAGAGTTGCGTTTATATGATCGCGCTCTTTTGAGTGGAGACATTTGTTATATGTCTCCAAATTTTATTGCTTGAAGAAGTGCCAGTGTGTATTTCTTCATGTATGATTAGCTTTGTGCGTATTATAATGGCACTCGCTTTCTATACTGATTGAGAAAAGACTCCTACTTCTAGTTTTCTCTTTCATCATAATTCATCAGGTTGCGGAGGACACAGCTAAATTAACACTTGATCTTGTGCTCGGGGAGGGGAAAGAACGGGAAGGGGGAGGGGAAGGGGAAGAGGGGTGGTAGAGGGAACGGGAGGAGGAAGGAAGAGGGAAAGGGAAGGGGCAGGTGGATGGTAAATGGAAGGGTAAGAGGAGGGGAGGGAAAGGGAAGGGGAGGGGATGGAAGAGGGAAACGTTTCAGAGTTTTAGCATTATGTAGACAGAGAGATAGGGGAGATAACTGACAGAAAGTCATCCAGCTTCTCCTAACACCACTTGCTATTCACACACATTAAGAAAACAGGCTCTCTTCTAATGTTGTGAGCAGTCGGTACCTGAGCATCAGGAAATATGAATTTTAGTGGGTGATTTGAATGGCTCACTGTAACTTTAAAATATTTAAAAAAAAAAAAAAAACGAAAGGTACCCCTCCAGAAAACGGGCTTTCAGAAAAACTAAGTTTCACGGCTGTATCTCACACCGTTATTGCTCTACAGATATGTTAGGTCTCTCACCCACCCACACACCCACCTGCATACCCACTACCACATCCCCTGAATGCCAAAAATCGGTATCTGGATCTCCGGAACGGCTCAACGGATTTCGTTGTAATCTGGCACGATTATAGACTTAGTGGGAAACCTCTGAAGCCAGAGTTTCATCCCGGTCGGTTGAGTATTTTTAGAGTTATAAAGGGCCAAAGTCGGGGTTTTTGTGTGCTCCGAGTTGCTGGGCTTTACTAACCTCCAACTACCGTGGCGGTTGATGCCCAGAGGTGGTAACTCACACCAACAGATGTTTGCGAGAAGTAGCAAGAAGTAGAGATGTAATTGGAAGTTTCCGAAGTGTAAATACTTCGCGTGAAATAGTGATCTCGAGAAGGCATCAAAATGAGATTATAGCACTTTTAGAATCTTGAATGAGCGGGGGGAGGGGGGAGTTTTTAGCTAGTGAATTAGCAACTGATAAGAGAATAGGTTAAGAAAAGGAGACATCTGATCTGTACAGTCCCACAGAATGACAAATTTATACAACAGCGGTTTGAAGGAATAAATTGGTAGGGTGCTTTGTTTGTTGCAATATCGAAAAGTCTGAACTAGGAGTGAGATATATAGAAACGTTTCAAAAGAAACACACAATTTGCGTGTATTTGTAAATCTCTGATAATTATTTCTCTCGTTGAAAGCGATTTCAAATAATTTGACGAGCGATTCCTACTAATATTACACACACACACACACACACACACACACACACACACACACACATATATATATATATATATATATATATATATATATATATATATATATATATATATATATTGTCGTTTAATATCCAGTTCTCTCTAGCTCGGAAATAATATATGTATATATATGTATACCGAAGGGGAATCATAAGTGACGAATAGTTCGTGGTCTGAGGGGCTTGAACCACCGGACACTAGAACAACGACGTTCAGTGACGCGCCCCTTAAACCGTCCGGCTATCGAGAGGAGGTTTAAGTTGATACCGGATGGTTTAAGGTAGAGCGAATTGGGTATTAAACGATATTTGTAGCTTAATGCTTGTATATAAATCACGGTGATGTGATAAAAATTCACACAGACACACACATATATGTATGTGTGTGTAGGTGTGTGTGTGCATGTATGTGTGTGTGTGTGTGTGTGTTTGCATATATATATTAATAAAGACAAATTGATAGATTAAGCGTTTCTGAGCGGTAATGTTGTGGCTGGTAGAAAGATATTACTGCGGCGAGACTTCACTCGGTAAGCTGCCCAAGTTATACTGCAGTATGAGCAGAGAGAGAGAGAGAGAGAGAGAGAGAGAGAGAGAGAGAGAGAGAGAGAGAGAGAGAGAGAGAGAGAGATAAACTGTATAACGAAATGTAAGCTAGTGTTATCAACAGAGTGGTTAATTCTTAAGATTGGCTTAATGTGAAAACTACATCACTTGTGATGACTAGAAAATATAAAATCAACAGGTCTTGAAAAGACATACCAAGGGTATTTCCTTTTGATCTTCTTCTGCCTGTTTTTACTGCATAATATATAAAAAATTTTTAATATAGTAAAAACATACATTATCAACTACCCACTGTTTATATCTCCACTTTTTTCTTCTTTTTAACGTGCTTTTATTCCCATTTTTGTATGGGGTAAGCACGATGCCTTCTTTTGAAGGACTTTCTGATTTGGCTTTGGGGTAGACCTGTGGTCTCGATCGGCTGCCCTGCCTGACATCGCTTAGACTCCGGTACGTATGTTTCATGTATCATACCCGACCCAACGCCCTTTCTTCCCAGCAGCGAGAAGTTATTGCGCGGGTATGGCGAGAGTTCGAGACGTGCGAGATGTGATTAAGTTAAGTCTAGTACAGGACAGTATCCGCTTATGCGGCTAACTAACATGCCAAACCGGCTAATGATGAGTAATTTAGGTATAATTCTTTAGTAAACGTTAACTGAGAACGCTAAACACGATGGATATGCATGTATGTAAATGTATGTGTGTATGTGTATGTATGTTAATACATACGTACATCCGTACATAAATACATACCGTAACCGAAGGGGAAATACGTACTACTGGCAAAAGGGTTTTGATATTTCTAATATTGTCTCTGGCCGTGAAAGGTGTAATTTGTCCGAAGTTCCAAGTTTGTCTGGACAAGTCATATACAGAGCTAAGCGCATTTTATATTTTGATCCGTTTCATTCACTAGCTAGATTTAATTAGTAATCACTAATTCATTATAACTTTTTTATTTTATTTTAGTTTATAGACTCTAATCATTGGAGTTAAGACCGGAATTTTGGTAAACTA
>NC_089747.1:53397950-53475450 GCF_040412425.1 Macrobrachium rosenbergii
CCGCAAAGTTTCGTCTCCCGCACAACGTGAAAGACGGAAGGCGAAATAGAATTAATCCGTCAGCTAATACCAGACGCCACTGAGGCTGTCATTTGTGTCGTCTTGATCTGAAAGCGGCTGGAGTCTAATTCACATGAACTCCGACGGGGTTTATCTTCACGAAGAAACTGCATCCCACATCTAGCTTCTCTTTCACCAAAACTTAGCTTTAATTATTCTATTCATATTTGCCTCTTCCTTTAGAGAAACGGTTAATTTAATTCCAGACAGCGTGAATTATTAACATATATTCTCTGAGGTTTACCTGTCATATCACCTTTGGTTGTATCAAGACGTCTTGGAGTTTTTGCTCAAGTGTTTCTGATTTATATTCTGTTAAGTCAGAAAAAGTGTTGTGTTTTCAGGCATCCACGGACATTCCGTAAAAAAGAAACAAATATATCCGTAAAAAAGAAACAAATATATAATCATTAGACATAAAATGATTTCACCTATTAATTTTCACTTATTTAGAGAGTATTTATTTAAGAACACCTTCGCCAGGCGATGTCAGTGTTATGAAATTACTTTGTGCAAATGTATGATTTCCTTGATTGGTCTTCTGCTGAGATATGTTGTTTCTCTGCAAAAGCTTCAGAAATTGCAGTGTGTGTATTTTCACAAATGCGGATCACTAAGTCCTAAGCAGTGGTATGCCACATTTTGGATGAGTTAGAAAATTTTATGCCAGAAACGGTGTAATAGGATAGTGATTTGGAAAGATAATTTTATACCAAAAATTTCCAATTCTTATTTTTTTTCACTGCTAGATTTTGAAAAAAAGAAAAACACATATTTATTTGCAGGTCAGTACAAAACGAATTGTCCTGTGGGGATGGAGGGGTACTTTACATCTGGGGCACAGAAGAGGAGCTAAGCTGCATGATGCAAGACAGGAAGACGTTAGCGTAATTTTGAGAATAATTATGGAATCAGGCTTTAAGATCTTAAACAGCAAAATTAAGAGGTTGCAGAATCTAGAGGCAGCGTGCAATGATGGGATTACAAATGGTATGCTTCGGTACAAAGGTGGAAGTAGGATTTAGTGGCTGCCCAAGATGTGCAAGGTATATCGTGGTAAGGAATTTAAAACGACCCAAAGAAATTTGTAAGAAAGAAAGAAAGAAAAAAAAAAGGATTGCTTCTCCATATTAGGTTATTGTTGATACAGGAGACTCAGCATTATAGTGGCATGGCTTTACTTAGTTACTTCTTCCGAGTCATATGAAGAATATAGACCTAGATGATTTTATGAGATCTTATTGATTCTTATTGTTTTTATTACGATTATCTCTTTCTTCAAAGGGATCTTCGTGTTTAGTTATTCCTTTTTAAATGAACTTTTTAATTACTGTTGTGTTATATCGTCTGTAAGATAATTTTTTGGATTAATAATACTTAATAATCCAAATCAACAGGGTTTCATAAAACTTTTTATGATATATTCAGGGTAAGGTGCATTTCTGGTCATTTTACTCACTTCCCTCAGGTAATTACAAACGTTATCACTAGGCGTCAAAAAAATAGAACAAAAACTTTGTTTCCAAGGTTATTATTACTAAAATAATCTTTCGCCTAATAATAGTCGCATGTTGGCCTCCATATTACCCACAAGGATCCACACTGGGAGAGTAGGCAGAATTCTCATATCGCATCAACTCAATTTAACCTTCATTCGAAGGACTCTTCAAGGAAGTCCCGCACAAACTGCAAACGAGATTAATTGCAGAAGACCTTCGCCATCTTTCACGAACGTTCTGGGCTGTATGTCTTTGAATATTAATGCATTTTTCACGTTTAAAAGGGATACATTTCCTATGAAAACCCAGATGTGAATGCATATTTTCCTATCTGTCTATCAATTTATCTATCTTCAACCCTGTCCATATGAAGAGGAGTTTATGTTCTGAATAATAATAATAATAATAATAATAATAATAATAATAATAATAATAATAATAATAATAAAATAATAATAATAATTATAATATTATTAATATATATACTATATATATAATAATAATATAATAATAATAATAATAGATAGATAGATAGATTGAAGAAGATTGATATCATATATATATATATATATATATATATATATATATATATATATATATATATATATATATATATATATTATATATATATATATATATATATATATATATATATATATAAATATATATATATATATAATGATTTGTGTACGTATGTATGTATGTACGCAATGTTAACTGGTTTCTTAATAGTTTCAAGTCTACTGTCAGTAATTTTGCCACAAATAACGATTCATTTCGTTAGAAGTTCTAGAGATTGTACACAGTGATAACCTGTTTTTGTTTTGCCTAATTTCAAGGAAATTTTCAGATTTATGAAAGAGATCACGCACGTGAAGACAAATAAAATCTTGCTCATTTCTTCATTATTTCGACTCAGAAAACCTTATCCAAATCCTTTTAGGTTTCCTGAAACGTCTGTGAAAATTCTCTAGAATCCAGCCTAGCTTTTTTAATGCACTTGGTTAAAAATTTAAGTTCACTCACATCCGTCATCAGTAATCCAGTATTAGATTTTCTGCTTAGAGCTGAGCCGCAGAGAGTGAAAAGCAGGTCGTATGATTACGACGTATTACTGCAAAGGATGGGCTTTCATGCTCCCATTCAACGTTCGTCGAAGCAGTAATCATTGCAGATACAAAGGGAAGCAACAGGTAATTACTTGGGCTGTCAGCCGTCCATCATTATATTAGAGGTAAAGGTGGAGGTTCAGGCTAGACCAAGCTCACGGAGACAAGAATAATCAGGGATGCGATTTGAGCGAAGAGCTGTCATTCACAGGCCATGATTAGTGTGTACCCCGATAATCCGTGCATTAAATATTGGTTCGCAGCTTATAGGCGGGTACTGCATTATTATTAAAATTATTATTAGTAAGATTATTATTATTATTATTATTATTATTATTATTATTATTATTTATGTACTTTAACTAAACCACTGAGTTAAAATTCACATCTCTCGAGGTATTTACTCAAAGGGTCTAAAATGTTCTAGGATCTAATTGTAGGACAAACAAACACACATACAATACATACACTATATATATATATATATATATATATATATATATATATATATATATATATATATATATATATATATATATATATATATATATATATATATATATATATATATATATATATATATGTATATAGTTGAATGTCAGAGTTTCAGATTTAAGCACTAGTAGTTTTCATTAGGTTAAGTTTGTACGATTTTGTGTTTCATTGTGTTCATGTTATTGAAGAAATAAGAGTTAAATGAAAATAAGAGAAAGAATAATGGCAAACGATAGAGTAATATAATAGCCTTATTATAAAATAGCAATAAATTATAACACAAAGAGAAAAACCACATAAAACCGAAAGGTTATGCCATGAAATTATTAGTACTGAATTTGCGCGGATATTCAACAGAAATACTGTAAGAGCCTCGATTCAACTTCGGTTGGTAGAAAGGGAAGCAGCAACCTCAGACTTCATAGAAGTCTATGGCGAGGTTCAATCCCCGCAGCCGACCGGTCAGAGAGGTGGACACTTATGTAATCAACGGATAGGTTTGCTGAAAGCAAATGGGTGTTATTTATTACACACATAAACAAAGCCACTCCAACACCTTCAAAAACATAACAGACACCTCACACGTCTCGAACTGTCAACCCAGAGAGCCCAGTTCTCCTGTATGACGCTGCTGGGAGAATAGGGAGCTGGGGATTTGCATAACATGTACACATTCGCTACCGGGGTCTATAGCGATGTCAGGCAGGGCAGCTGAGTTTTCGAGGCTATCGGCCTACCCCACCGCCAAATCAAAGTCCTTCAAAGAAGGCATCGTGCTTACCCCCATGATAATAATGGGAAAAATGCACGTTAAAGACGAAGATTCAAAGAGAAATACTGTATCCTAAAAGTATATAAGATTAGTGCTGAATGCGAGTGTGTTTGCAGAAATGTGTATGTAAAACTATATGTGTGTGTGTGTGTGTGTGTATGTGGATGTGTATGTTATATTTGACACTGATATTTGTTTAATATCTGATATTGCACTCGGATATCCACTCTGGGAAGAAATAGTTTTATAGCCACCAGCCTGCAGAATAACTTTGTTTGCACGACACTCAAAGGCCTTCCAGTGCATTATTGGACATGCAATTTTGTGTCCCACTTTATTTAGTTTTCTCTTGGGTTTCATGAAATTTTTGCAAGGAGACAAACACTCGAACGGATGACTTTACGGACTACGTATCCATAGCGCATCGTTTTATAATCACACACACACACATAATATATATATATATATATATATATATATATATATATATATATATATATATATATATATATATATATATATATATTCATATACATATATACTTAGTTCTAGGTGTGACTTCCAGCCATATGCGTTTATAAACTGTGACATTTGATTTCTTGGTTCACATAGAAAAAGTATTCACTGGGCAAAGGTGTGCCGGTGTTACCTCTGCTGTAAGATTTAAATAATTCCTCCGTCATGCGAATTTATTGACAACACTCGTACATGTTTCCTGCCACTAGACTGGGATTCCTGTAGATTCTGTAGACCCTGCGAAGTTCTATATTTTAAGGTAATTTTTGGTTTATACCTTACATAATATTTCTCTCACAGGGCGTGTCATACTTCCAGCGTCGTCTCAAGTTAAAAAAGACTTGGATCTGTTTTATTCAGAAGTTTCTGTTTTATGGTCTGTGTAGCCGGATTTCGTTAACAACTGGTGTTCTTTCCGTGAGGCTTCATTTACAAAGGCTCTCATAGCAAAAGCATTTAATACAGTTTTTCTTTTTTTTTGTATCTAGGTGATAGGGCACCGTCCTTGCTTGTGCTTGTGCGTGCGTGCGTAAGTGTGTGAGCGGGATTGCAATTACCTGCGCATGCTCCTTTTGGTCTAAGTTTAGTGAAGTTATGTAGTTTCAATTAAATGACACTCGAGTATTTTTCTAAAGTCTCAGTTAACCCACGTTAAGAAATATAAGACATAGAACATGATGTACTGCAATACAGAATCCCAGAGAATAATTCAATTATTAGACAGCAATTCACTGTTTAAAAGAGATCTCGCAGTAACTCCTTTTATAAGGATCAAGGACAGCCACCAATAGCCCAGGGCTGACGAAATCCCTACATAAAAGATCATTCTATACAGCCTATGTGAAGGAAGTCAGAATTCTAGGAACATCGATGATAGCAGAAACCTTAATTCTAACATGAATAGAAAAGGAATATTTAATTATTACCCACGGCTAATTTATTTATCCTATTTACTTCGATTAGATTGGCGTTTCAACGCAAAACTCCCAAACTGACAAGATATTAGGGAATTCTTATTTCCTTATTAATGCATAGAATAACATTAAAATTAAAGAAAGGTAATTTTTTGCCTTTTCACACTGCGGTAAAATGAATAAGAGCTTATTTAAAATAATTTTAAAATATTATATATATATAATGTATATATATATATATATATATATATATATATATATATATATTTAATTTATATATATATATATATATATATATATATATATATATATATATGATAAATAGATAGATAGATAGATAGAACTATATGTATGAATGTATACTTGTCTGTATATATGAAAGTAAGAGAACTCATCACTGAAATCATAGATAGTTGCTTGTCTGTGGTTTGAACCAGGTGACTATCACTTATCAACTATAGGATAATTCCCATGTTTAATGTATTAATTACGAGGTAAAGGGGATATTAAATGTTTTTAATATAAAATGTCACGGGGGATAAAATTATTTGTATATATATATCCATATATATATATATATATATATATATATATATATATATACATTCAACCAACTGAAAGGGAAAGTCGGGAAGAGGGAAGGGGAGAGGAGAGAGAGGGGTAGATGAAATGTCCCTTTTATCCCGGTCTTGCTGTGCTGTCTGTCCCCTTTATCTAGGGGTTACTGTAGTGATTGTCCATTTTATTCAGGTATTACTGTGTTATCTGACACTTTTAACCAGGTATTACTTTGTTGTCTGTCCCTTTTATCCAGGTATCACTGTGCTGACTGTCCCTTTATCCAGGTATTACTATGCTGTCTGTCCTTTTAACCAGTTGTTACTGTGCTGTCTGACCCTTTAACAGGTATTACTGAGCTGTCTGTCCCTTTTATCCAGTTATCACTGTTTTGACTATCCCTTTATCCAGGTATGTCTATTCTGCCCGTCCCCTTTAACCAAATATTATTGTGCTGTCTGTCCCTTTCACCAGGTATTACTGTGGTGTCCTTTATCCAGTTATTACACTGGTGACTGTTCTGCTTTTTATTCAGGTAAACTGTTCCGTTTGTTCCTTTTATCCAGGTATTACTGTTGTGACTGTCCCTTTTAGCCAGTTATTGCTCTGCTGTTGTCCCTTTATCCAGGCATTACTGTGGTGACTGTCACTTTTATCCAGGTATTACTGTATTGTCTGTCACCTTTAACGAGGTATTACTGTTCTGTCTGCCAAACTTAGTCCAGGTACTACTGTGGTGGCTGTCCCTTTCTGTTCCTTTTATCCAGGTATTACTATGGTGACTGTCCCCTTTCATCCAGATTTTACTGTTTTGTTGTCCCTTTTATCCTGGTATTACTATGATTATTACTGTGGTGATTGTCCTTTTTATCCAGGTATTACTGCAGTGACTGAAAAGCATTTTCAGTATTATATTTCTGTTGTCTAGAGTACATGAAATGAGGTATTATGATAAACCCGTAGAGTTTATTTACCATATATTTATAACGGAAAGGGGAAGGGGATGGGGAAAGGGAAAGGGGGTGGAGGTACAGGCTTAAAACCTGCCCTGTTATCTAATTGGGTCAGATGATGGCATATGCCAAACCATGTCTAGATATATCGAGTGGTTCGGATTTCTATAGCAGTACAAACATACAAAGAAACATTCATATAAACATGCGGATGCTGCAGATACCATGGTGTCGCCTTTTATCTACGAAAGTGGTCCAATCCAATAGAAGATAATGGTCCTGGGCTGTAAATAAGATTATTGCCCTCCAATAACACCAACTTTGTATTAACCTCAATAACTTTGTGTCTTCTTCGTAATCTTCCCATTTGTTTCTCCCAGTTCCGTAATAATTGATGACTATTATTACGTTTTATCATCTCTTACGTTCTAAAAGAATGTATTTTTTCATATATTACTTACTTTCAATTTTTTTTCTGCCTTTGCGCCGATAGACAGCTCCCACAGATGACGTAATTTTTTTTTTTTTATGATTAAGATGTAAGACTGTAAATCAAATTTGCCAACGATAGTATTTTAACACCAGTCCTGTTGAAGACTTGAGATACTTCTTCCATTACTCCCGAAAACAATTTGCGAATGGGAACCGGATTCATTTTTCACTTCCATGATCTCTTTTTTTTTTGTGCATTCACGACCTTCTGATTTCTGGCGTTTTTTCGCGCTGTTTAATTTGGGAAACCTGTAAATTTCCTTCCCCTTGAGCAAACAGGTTTTACGAGGAAAAGGGGTTGAAACAACTTTCAATGTACATATTAATGCCATGAGTTATTCATTTCTTCAGAGTCTGCGAAGTGTTTATGCGTAATTTTCAATTACGGATATTTCTTCTCAATATATTGTGAGTGTACACATACTGGATCTAACCAATATATACCCTTTGGTGGTCCTTTTTGATATAAAAATAATTTTTCTTCCGAAGTATGCCAATAGATATTTTATAAATTATTTATAACTTAAAAAAAACATAAATAGGCCTAATGATAGTCACATACTGTATGTTAAATGAGGATTACATTCATATAGCATATCTGAAATGTATTAACTTTTTTAAATTAGCAACTTTTTTCTTTACGGCTGAATCATAAATCAGTAAAACTCAAACAATGTTATTTTTCGTTCCCATTTTTTCTATCTTAGCTATAGTTAAGGTTACTGTGTATTTCATTTATATAGATTCGGTTATCTTTCCACTAAATTAACTTTTACCCTTTTCAACATATTCCCTTTCTCCCCGTTTTCCTTGTATATTATATCCTGAAACAATATAAACTTGTATTGTGTTATTCCTTCATTATCATGTAAGACATTTGGTTATTTTAATATACTATCTATGATCACCGCGTTATTAATGCTAATCAAATAACCACTACGCTGTTAATTATTCTTATCAAAGGGCACTGCGTTTCACCTTTATCAAAGAACCACTACATTATGAAATATTCCTGTCAAAGAACAGTACGTTATTAATTCTTCTTATCAAGGAACCATTATGTTAATAATTCTTCATATCAAAGAACCACTACGTTATGAAATCTTTATATCAAAGAACCAATACGTTAATAATTCTTCATATCAAAGAACGAGTACATCATATTAATTATTCTTATCAAAGGGCACTGCGTAATTGATTCCTCTTATTAAAGAACCAATATATTATGAAATCTTCCTCTCAAAGAACCGGTACATTATTAATTCTTCTTATTAAGGAACCGCTACGTCAATGATTCTCCTTATCAAAGAATCACTACGTAATGAAATCTTCCAATCAAAGAACCAATACGTTATTAATTTTATCAAAGAACTCCTACGTTATGAAATCTTCCTATCAAAGAACTAGTACGTTATTAATTCTTCATTATCAGGAACCACTACGTTAATAATTCTTCATGTCAAAGAACCACTACGTTATGAAATCTTCCTATCAAAGAACCAGTACGTTATTAATTCTTATCAAAGGAACCACTGCGTTAACAATTTTATCAAAGAATCAATACGTTATGAAATCTTCCTATCAAAGAACCAGTACGTTATTAATTCTTCTCATCAAGGAACCACTAAATAATTCTAAAAAGAATCACTATGTTATTCATTCTTTATATCAAAGAACTACTACGTTATTAATTTCTCTTATCATTCTTCCTGTGAAAGAACAACTAAGATATGTTCTTATCTGAATATGGAGGTCATAGTTTCAATTTTACCAGGTCTCCTGCTTTCAGCAGACTGCGATGGGTCTGTGAGTAAGCCTAATTATACCTGTACAACTGTATTTATTAATGGAAATCACCCGGGCACAGAGTTGCAAGGTTCTCGTTATTGACAATTTCAGTTGTGTATCATTCATACTGCTTAGAGAAAGTATCATGCTGTACTTCGATGTAATCTTTAAAAAAAATGAAATTCGCATAGCGAATTTTAGGGATACTGTTCATCACTCTGACATATTAGAAAAAAATGAAGAAAATAGATCAACTTAAATATAATTCTTTACAATTATCGATGGGTTCTTTTAACCATTTTAAGGGCAAGGAATAGACAAGCATCCAGTAAAATAACTGGCATAGACTTGAAGTCATATTAAAAACTAAATTATACAAAACCATCGAGCAAACCAGAACAGTTAAACTTACAGACAAAATGGAATTTATGTGACGGGTATCGATTTCAATCACGGATGAAATCACTTTATTCACGGCTATTAAACTAATATACATTTCTTCCCGTACGACTGGACGTATAGTTAGCGTTATTAGCCATTGGGGTAATTAACTTCCAACGACTGAAACCAATTTTGTGTTCCGATAATGACGTCGATTTACTCTTATCGTCTCAGTCGACTTTCTAATTCATCTGATTATTTTTACTTGCATTTTCCTGTATTCAACCATGTTTTCTTTTATTTCAAAGTTTGGGTTCTCGTAATGCTTTTTTTTTTTTTGATTTCTATGCTTATAATTCCGATATTTTTGTCAGTGATAATTATAGGAATACTTTCAATCTTGATACGATGATGGAAATACTTTGACTTCCTGATTGAAAAATCTCTTAATAACATCGTTGAAAAGCAAGCATAATACCATGTCCGTCTCGAGTATATTGGGCAATCAAAACATTACTAGATCTTCACAGTTCCGCTCAAATAATTATCGAAGTACCTTGTCAGCTCGGATATGACACGGTAGGAAATTCTCGCCCACAAAAGTTCACTCATCTACGCAATATATGACCGGAATATTAGTAAAAGAAGTTCAAAATAAATATTCTAAGAAGTTTTTTTTTCTTTTGAGAGGATAAAGCCATACCCCTTCATTTCGTCTTCGTCGTCTGTCAAAGGACGGTTTCGTCCCGTCAGCGAATGCTGTACAACAATTGACACGCTCAAATATCATATTCAAATCCCATTCCGTCCTATTCTTGTATTCATAAACACTAGCCCAGCGGGTTTGCAAAAGCGAAGCCACCTGGGAAATCTGCGATTCCGAATCCATTGTGTTAAAAGGAAACGGGAAAGAGTCATTCCATAGAGCCATTCTGGTCCTTCTCTTCCAGCGAAGCGCAAACAAAATTTCAAAAGGAAATTCTGTGGTTGAGACAAACTCACCCTCTCGTTCGGTGAACTGTCTTTCCATTTTGGACTGTCGTAAACCGTGCTTTTTTTTTTTTGTAGGGGGGGGTGGGTTAATGGCGGGCGTGGGTGGAGGTATAATAAAAGAGCTCAGACTAACGTTAGGATACGAATGTAAAGTAAAAAGAAAATAGAAAGAAAAGGTGAGAAGGTTTGTGTGCTAATGGGAACGATATATATATATATATATATATATATATATATATACTAACGCTATATATATATATATATATATATATATATATATATATATCAGAAATAGAAGAGTTCCATGGAAATCGGAGACTAATGATAAATATTAAAACCAGGGCTTGAATGAAGATTATCTTTATTAGCTGCGACTAGTTTCGGAGATTTATATTCCTCAGTCATCGGGCAATCTGTAATGGAATATAGTTACATTTAAAATCAATGAAGTTATAAAGTAAAAGAAAATTACATACTACATGGTATAATAACGTAAACACGCAGCAAAATCTTAAAATATAGAGATACAAATAGAAAGTGTTTGTTGTCAAAAAGAGTATAAATTAAAAGTCAAAAACAGCAATTCAACAGACCTTTCATTTTTGCAAAGAGAGGGTTTGTCTCTTAGGGTATACAGAGAACCACTCCGAGCTCCATTTCGTTGGTCCCGCAAGTAAGGACTGAAAATAGGGATTTAAGTTTATAATGAACAACCAGAGATTACCAGCCAAAGGGGTCACCAGGGTCTTATTGCTAAGACGGTAACAAGTCACCAATACAAAAAAAATCTGATGAGAATTTTGTTAAGTACCCTTCATCTTCGCCAGGTTATTTGCTGGTAATCAAAGCAGTAAGAAGAAATGTTCAAATAATAACTATTCTGCACAATGGTAGCTGCGTTGATATATAAATTATATATATATACCCATATATATATATATAGTATATATATATATATATATATATTGTTCATCTATATATTTTAAACCCATCCCTAAATGTCAGATAATATCTTCAGGTTGTTGCTACGTGCAGAAAGTTATTATTTGGACATTCTTCTCGACTTAATTATCAAAATAACTGGGAAGATGATGGCATTAAAATTCTCAAAAGGTGAGTTAAAAACTATTGGTTATGGTTGATCAATAGTAAACCCATCACATTTATCTAGAGGTAGATGGCTATTGCCCTCCCTTCGGGGTACCTAATAATCATCTCAGGGACGAGATGGCATTAAGTAGTGAGATAAATCCTATTAGGGTTGACTAAAACGCCTCAACATAAACATCCCATTGCTCCTGAACGGGGTAACCATGAATCCCATTGGCTCTGAACGGGGCAGCAATAGAACCCTTTGGTTTCTGAACGGGGTCAACCATAAAATAGCCCTTGGTTCCAGAACAGGGGAACCATAGAGCCCATTGGTTCTGGAGCAGGCAACAATAAAGCCCTGAACGGGGCAACCATAAAATAGCCCTTTGGTTCTTGAACCCAACCATGTTTTTTTTTCAACGGTAATTACCCACTTTGTTTTTTATTTTTTTTCCCTAGATTTTATGAGATGCTAAACCGTAATGGGTTCTTGATGTTTTTAATAACATTTGAACCACAGAGTCTTGATTTATTTGTATATATGATACCTTTTATGAGACTTATATGATATCCGTTTTGGAATGTTTAGTTATCTAGAGTTTACTGATTGATAGATAGTTCTATATCCTCTGGCGTATATCTGATAACTCTTGAACGAAGATTCCTTGCACTTCGCTCCTTCCCGTGATTGTGTATTGTTCTCTAATCAATAAACGCTTTCAGTTCTGTGACATGAGGGAGCCTCTCTCACCTTTTTTCTATAGATTGAAAAATCTAAGATTCTGGTAGAAGAGTATTTGGTTCCGTGAAGATCTAAGAGTCTCAACACTGAAACCATTTTCTCGATACCGATTAAAATACGATTGACAAATTCAAAGTAAAACACCGTAATTCAGAAGATTAAAAAATATAAAAAGTGTTTTATTTTTTCAAATTTGGTGTTCCTTGGTCAGTTCCTCAAACTCAGTATTCAAACTAAAGCACAACAAATATTCTTTACATATTTTATTATTATTATTATTATTATTATTATTATTATTATTATTATTATTATTATTATTATTATTATTATTCAGAACACTGCACCAGTGACTTGCCATGACCTGAGTGTCCGATTGTTTGTAGCCTGAAATTCCATGCCTTTGTGGTTTTGACGAGGTTGGTCAGTTTCCGAGATTTTTATCTTCTACAACAACAACAACAACAACAAACAACAACAATAATAATAATAATAATAATAATAATAATAATAATAATAATAATAATAATAATGAAGAATTAATTTTACCTAAGGGATACAACCTCCTTCAAAGTAAATGTGGCATCAAGCAGTTTCATCAAAGTCACTCAGCATCGAAATCACTGAAATCACTATGCCAGCCAATCAAACTAGGTTCAGTAGTTAGCCAAAGTATTCCTTCAATCAGAGTTAGGAAAACGATGTACCAACTATTGATAAGACGAGCAGTTTTCAAATTCCGTATTAGTTCCCTCCACGCGATGTTGTACGTATTTCGTGTCGTATAATGAATGTTATCTCGATGGCGTGGGCATCGAATACACTTACAAATACGAGGAAGTATGTGGTAAGTACGGCAGTTTTCGACATGGTGAGCTTGTAACTGCTGACATGTTAGTCTATACTGCAGCAAAACTTCTCTTCTTTCCTTTATTTAGAGTCATCGCCTAAACACCCTACTGAATAGAGTCAACAGACTGTAAACCCAAGAGGGTTCTAAAGCTTTGGTAATCATTCTGCAGGAAGAGAGAGAGAGAGAAGTTGTAGGAAAAGGTGATAAATAAATAAATATGAAGGATTAGAAAATGAAACCGATACACCTGAAATTCAGGAGATGTCAGCAGAGAGCAGGGATGAATGTCACTCGCTTAAATATTTAGAGATCAAAGGATACCATAACTGCACTTGACAAACTATTCCACATTTTAATTTTAAGTAAGATGAAGCTCCCAGTAAACTGTGTAGTATTAAACCTGATGCTAGAAAACGTCCCACTGCTTGAAGAAATGAAATGCTCAGTGCCTCCTGGGTATGAAGACGTCAGCGATCATGTATTTCATTATTATAGGATACCACTAAAATATCCCGCATCCTTTCCAGAATTTCTGTATTTTTCTCGTAAAGAACCTTGAGAAAGATGGTTCATTCGTAGGACGGAAAAAAGGATATTGGGAGGAAACCTCTTTCTCGTTATGACGAGTGGGAATGGGTGTGGGAGGCTCATTTCACGGATATGAAGACCCAATAAAGTTGTTGATAGGATCCAACCATTCAGCTGCGGCATTGGGGTTTAATGATATTTACAGCCTCAGAAGCCATCTGATGAGCCATTAGTCGTCTTTACCACTGTGAGACCCCCGTAGATATCACGTGGGTTCCAGATACTGCTCGATGCGATTACGATGTTTCTTGCCTCTTAAAAGGGCGTTGTATTTGGCAGAATTCCGTTTACATTCTCTGTTACAGTGAAGGGTGATAATTTCAGTTTTTCAATTATCAGAACTTTGTATATTTCATTTATTTACATTTCTAGTATAAACCATTTTATAGGCAAACTAAAATTGTCAATGATTAAAGTAATAAATAGCAATACTTTTCACTTAAAAAATTGTAAGTAAAAAATCTTTTAAACTGAAAATCAGAATAAAAATATATGATGACATACTAATATGTAAACATTTTTAGTTACTTAATATTTTAATCAACTAATGTTAATTAACAATAGTTTAATTATTGTCTTATATCTGAAACAAAATTAATGCCTGTTTATTAAAATATAACCTACAGTATCTCCTTTTTTCCATCCAACAGATAAATAATCGATGAGTAATAAAGACATGCACGTTCACTGGCTAAAAATTTTATTATTAAAATTTTGCTTCCTATTTATAAAATTATATAAAAATGCTTTGACTTCTGTTTATCTTGTTTAACGCAGTTTCTGGTAGTTTCGACTCAAGAAAATTGAAAACTTCAGTTTTGTCCACCGGAAAAGTCATTTGTACAAGTCGAGGACTTTAAAAAAAATGACGTTTGAAAAGTTTTCACCGGATAATTTCGAATATTTCCTAATGAAATCGCTGACGCTCTATTATTGTATTTTGGTGGAGTGATTTATGCCTTTTAATATATATGTTATTCTCAATATTTACCTTGTTTTGTCTTTGATTCATCTGAAATTCAAAATTAAAATACCTGGAAGAAAATGTAATGTTTTAGAAAATTCATAACCTGTGATCCATCTCTAAATTTAAATGCAGAATAACCGAAAGAAAATGTAACGTCTTATTATTGTATAACCTACAAAAATCAATTACTGATATCACAGGCACTGTATAGTTTAAATTTTTTATTTTTGTGATTTTTATGTTATACTATTTATAAAATCTATATAAAAATACTTTCTTTTCGTTTTAGTAGAGATTATTGTTAGTTGTTTCAGAATTTTTTATTTTCAGTTTCATTTTGTCCACCGGAATCATTAATAATCGGAGAAGAATTAATAATAATAATAATAATAAAAAAATGCGCTAACGGTGAATTTAGAATAAATTTTGTTGAAAAGAATTGCTGTCACGTTGCTTTGACTGGTCTTGCAGCTAAATCTTGATCTATGCTGCTTTAATCATATCTTGTTAAAAGAATGTCTTCCTTGTTTTGTGTTTAACTATGCATTTGACTTGTTAATATATAAAAAATATTCTTTGATTCACACAGAAAACACTGAATAATAATAAATGCAATAATAATAATAAGTATTTTATTGTTGTAAAAGTTATTATTATTTATAAAATTATTCTTTTAGACTTATTATTATTATTACGTTCTTTGCTGTTTTAGTAGAGATTAATGTTTTAATATCTAAATTATTTTCCATTTTCTCATGTTTAAATTAAATTATCAACTCTGAGAATAATAATAATAAAAACGAACGCAGTGTTAATAATAATAGATAATAATAATAATAGGTGAATCCAAAGAGAGATTTTGAGTTTATGAATTTAGCCTTTATTATGTAGAGCTTCATTTCATTATTTTTTTTAGAGAGATTGAGTTATTATCATTTTCAAAATTTTTAGCAATGGAGACAGAGTTGAGAGCTGGTATTAGAGAGTCTAAAATTCATTTCAGTTACTTGTGTTTGTTATGATTAACACATTATCAAAAACTGAAGAATAAATAATTACTGGTAATAAGCTGTTAATAACTGCCATTAATTCCAGCTACTTTAATAAAATACAAATAAACCTAATAATTAAAGAAATTATCATTAACACACGCATGATGATAATAAATAGCCTGAATAACGGAAAACAGTATAATATTGTGCTTTATGATAAATACAATACTACACCGAGATATCCATTACATTAGGGATTAAAGAAATCATCTGTTAAATTCTTGATTAAATGGACATGCTGGTTTATATCTGAACGTTTTTGTTTTCAATTTAATATATATGATATAATTTCAAAATTTTCTTATTCTAGAGTAAAGACAGATTATGGTTTTAGTGTAAGAAAAATTGGTAGGCTCAATGGTTTAATAAAACTGTAGTCGCTGAACCTTGCAGGAGTGTACAGATTTCACACATTTTTTTATTAAGTTAGACTTTCAAAATATCAAATGGCATTTTTAATTACATTGAAAATTAAGCTGGTAAATTACTTTAGTTTAGTATGGTGAACTGTTATAAAAATCCTGAAGGAGTTATACTGGAGAATATTGAATTTCATATTAAAACCTGAATAATAGGTTACTAATAGATGGATATAAACCAATGGTCTTCACTATAGTAAAATATATGCAATTGTCATGTATGTATGGTACCATCTATATATATATATATATATATATATATATATATATATATATATATATATATATATATATATATATATATATATATATATATATATATATATATATATATAATGTATATGTGAATGTGTGAATTTCTATCAACAATATATCATGTCATTTCATCAATTTCTTTATTACATTATTATAATTCTTATATTCACCCTTAAACTATATTTTCATGACGTATGCAGATTTAAAGGAATTATTTAGTATAAGACAGGCAAGTTTTTATTAAAATTCGTGAAAGGAAGTTATTGTCATAGATCTATTAATTTACAGTAAATCAATTTTAAAATGAACAATGATACAATACTATGTCATGGAAGATTATTTCGTCATCACTAAATAAGCCATTACTTATAGAACATTTAAAAATCTCTCTCTCTCTCTCTCTCTGATAACTCTCTAAATCTCTATCTTATCCCAAACTGATAAAGGTAAATTCTCCCTAAAACCCCATTTGATGTTTGATACATCCGATGACAGTTTTCCAAACATTCATTATTGCAAATATCGAGAATTCAAACTTGGTTCTGCTTTCTGTTCAATGTGTCATTTTCTGATACCGAGGCAGCCGCAGCCTTCACTGAAAATGCACAGTGGAAAAACTGAACTGAAACACGTTTTTACAGATTATGGACATATGCACCAACACACGCACACGAGATATAGATATATATATAACATATATATATATATATATATATATATATATATATATATATATATATATATATACAGTAATATATATATATATATATATAACAATATTTATATATTATATATTCACGGTACTTCGAAAAAGGAATATGCCAGATGGGAATTATCACGGAATTGAAATTTTTTAATTTAAAAATGGATCGGTACCGCAATATCTCGGATGTAAAGGCTAGAATCGAAAGAAAGTAAGATCCAATGACTGATCTCGAAGGTGTAAAAGAAAAAACCATTGATTTTACCAAGAGAGATATAAGTTAATGTCGAATGACAAATTTATCTTTTATTATTTAAAAATGTCGAGAGCAAGGAAAATGTGTTTAGGCATTAACCCACCTCCACCAAGATAGCTCATTGGTACGTTCCTGAACACGAAGCTTTATTTTGAAATTTGATCACCGTGATTTATATACAAAATGAATTCAAAGGTAAAAAATGTATTTTAATATCCATTTTACGCTGCTTATGAATATCCCCTAGGGAATTATTTACACGAAGGGGAACTCGGAAAAATCGGTACCGCCTTTAGTATATTTAAACAGGTTGTTTAATTGTTAATACCTGTAAACTTGTTTTGATAAACTTAGACTAATTTCTTATTAGATTAGTAAGTTTTTATGGGATCATTGTTTACTTTAGTGTAATCAGTAGTAATTTAACGTCTGACTGAAATTCATGAAAAACTCGAATTTTAATAATTGTAAAAAGACTGTATAGGCGCAACATTGACTAATGAAATTAACTGACAATATGTAATAAATAATATTCGTTATTCAACAGTTCACGGTGTATTTTAAAGAGGTCTAATAATATAAATCTGGTTGTCTTAACTAGATGCCATTCAGATATTCTGGTAACCCCAGTAATAAAAATGCAGTTGCTGGAAAACCGTATGAATGGAAGAAAAGAAAAAGTAATGCAAATATTTCCATTAGGAAAAGGTATCTAAAACTATGAAAAACTCTGCCTCATGTTTAAAAATTTAACATAGGAGTGAATTACTTGCCCAGAATTATCTTATAAATCCACCTCAGCCAGTGGTTCAAAAATGAATTGCATAAACTTGAAGATATAACACAGTTATTTTGCCTGGAACAGCTGCTTACCATTTTTAAGTCTGCGAACAGCGTTGTTTTTAATATCAGAATATTAATCAGTGGATATATATATTATATATAAATATATATATATATATATATAACTTTTCTCTATATTATATATATATTGTTCAATATATGCCAGTAGATTATCTATAAAGTTGTCGAATGAAAATATTTGACCAGTTAGCCAGTACCAGACTACTCTCATCTCTCGAAAGCCCTAATAATGCCATCTCTTATTTATAGTTATAGAAAAATTCTCACTCAATAATCAATGCTTTTTCAAATGAAATTATTGTTAACGCTACCTTTCTCTAGGAAAAGGAAAATTCCCACCTTTCACAAGTGAATTATTTTTCAGCCGGTATGGGAAAAAATGTTCTTTCTCTTTTATTTGGAGATTTCTCGTGGCTTTGTTGCTAAGAGGTCTCCAAGACCACGAATCCGCTCAAGATTAGAAAAAGAAATTCTCCTAAAATAAAGTGAAATAACATCGCATGCGCATGCTTCTTAAAGCCAGCGTTGTTTAATATATCCTCTTAAATATATTTAACAAAACTTTGCATGTTCACTTAATCCAGTATTTGAGGAATTCATTTAGATGTTTTTTTAGCCCAGAGGAGTGGAGATGCAAAACAATCATTTCACTCTCCTTTTGTCTTCATTTTCCCACCTGTGAACTGCTCGTTAAATTTAGTGAAAACTTTTCTTAAGACAAATGAAAAAATATTTTTTAATCGGAAAGAATGTGGACAGAAAAACACAAAGTAATGTTCACGAAAATATTAATTTAGGATATGCTCCAGACTTGAAAGCTTTTTCATTTCTATGACAGAATGACATACATTAATAAATATATATATATATATATATATATATATATATATATATACATAAATATATATATGGAAATATATATATATATATATATATATATCCATATATATATTTCATGTATATAAGATGATTACGATTTTTCTGACACAATATCGAAAGATCATTAAATCACATCCAATTACATGTGTAACTAACAGAGTGGAAACTAATCAGAACAAGAAAAAGATTGCCTACCTGCACTAAAGGCGCCATTGACAACAGAATTAGAATATAATTCACTTTTTCAAAGTGGAATGAATAAATGATTAGATATAAGATAGGAAAAAAAAAACACTTGTATTTAGTCTCTTTCCATTGACATGCAGCGCAATAAGCGATCCAAGAGGATAGTTTGCATTTTCGCCTCGCATGGCCTCAGTATGAAACCAGGAAGCAATCTTTTTTGAGGGAAATTTCCGTCCACGTTAATCTCTTTTCTGAGATCGAAATTTAGTTAGACGCAATATTTATTATTTGAAAACCGCTTCGTAACTGTTTCTAAAGGTGTTATGGACTGGAGCATTCGTATTATCTATTTCGTTTTTTTTTTTTTTTTAGAAACAAATAAGTTAGAAGGTAGTTGCATTAATATGATTTGATAAAGAAGAATATTGAACATTCATCATTTCATTCCCACCCCCACAACCTCCATATAGGTGATTAACCAAAATCTTTGCTCAACGGGACGATATCCGTGCTCCCTGCATAGGGGTTGCATGGTTTCACAAATTTAGCACTCACGGGTTCCGTTGTGGTCATTACTATTTTATCAGCGTCCTTTCCCTAGCTGCAACTCTTTTTACTCCTTTAGTATACTCTGTTCATATTTCTTTCTTCTCTCTGACTTTCCAGCCTCCTAACAATTGTTTTATAGTGCAACTGCGAGGTTTTCTCCTCCTGTTACACCTTTTCAGACCTTATTACTATCAATTTCCCTTTCAGCGCTGAATGCCTCTTAGGTCCCAGTGCTTGGCCTCTGGCCTAAATCTTATATTCCATTTCCATTTCCATTTCCGATATCCGTGCTGCCATTAAAGGCGCTATACGTTCCACGAAATTTTTTTTACTGTTTCTTATTAGAATGATTCTCCTCTATCGACAAAGAGATTCTGTTCCAGTAGTCAAATTAAGAACCTACTGTTAAGTCAGGCTGTTCCAAATATCCTGTTTGGGCAGTCTTTGTCTCTTTTTTTTTTTTTTTTTTGTTTGGCGCGTTGGTTATATCTGTTTAAAGCTATTCCATTAATAAAATCACGTGATAAGAACATTGAACTCTTCCTTTGGTTCCTAAGGTTCCTGTCTATCCCTAGCTGCAACCTACGGGTTTCGACAGAATTAATTTCTTTTTGTCTTCAGTTTTATAAAACTGATTTATTTTTCTTTTCATTGATTATTACTAACATCTTTCTTATTCACTTCTTCTTTAATCTTCTTCTTTCTTCTTCTTCTTAACTTCTCCGAAATTTTTTTTTGGAGAAGGAATGAAGTATACATCTTCTCTTCAAGTTAAACCAAAAGTTCCCTTATTGTTATACTTTTAATTTTATTTTTGTGTTATATTGAGGCGGAATTTAAATTGCCTGCTTGCTGTTTGGTACTAATTAAAAATTGGAAGGTAAAGCAGACTGTCGATCAGGGGCAATGACTTACTAGTTATTTGAGTTCCACAAATTAAAAAAAAAGAAAAAGGTCATCTTTTAACAATATCATTTTAAGAAATTCTAACTTTTGTATTGTCCACAAACGGACAATTTGAGTTTCACTCTCTTGAAAAAAGGTTGTTTGATATATTTACGAGCTGTATTCATATGAATAACGTTTTGAATATGAAATTGATTTTGAATTTGAACATGTCAAAATGGCGGAGAGTTGCCCTTTCCTCCAAATATTTGCAATGACACTTCCGTTCCTCGATAAAAGGTCTACTCTTTTTTTAAAAGGGCTGGGGAAATATATTTAACCTCCACATATTGGCTTTCCATATCGTGTTGTGCCATGAAATAGGCATCGAAGAGTCCATTGACGAAGGGAAACCAACCTTCCCTTCAAACCGTAATTGGCAATGATAATCTTTTTCATCCTTCTGGGCTTCGAAGCTTTTGGGATTCCAGGAAGCTTTGACCTCTGTCGTTTCACTATTGTCATGGAATGGGCGATCTGGTGGGTTGATCTGAATACAATGGCAACAATAAAAGAGATTATTTTTTCAGCCTTGTAAAGAGCTAATAGTATTCAAAAGGAATCGGGATTAAGTTTTGGTTTCAATCGTCGAATAATGTAAAGATACGGCTACAGTTGCTGAACATTTGCACGCACATATAACATATATATATATATATATATATATATATATATATATATATATATATATATATATATATATATATATATATATATATATATATATACACCGTATTGTTAGTAGTGATAATGATAATATGATAGTGATGCGGGTTTTTTTTCAGCCAAGGATATACGGTACACTGAATTTTGTTTGCTGGTGCTCATAACGTTCTTGGTAGAATGGAAGCAGTGATCAAAAGCAGTAACTGGGAGAACTGTTTTCGACTCAAGAGTTGCATCACCACTTAGCATATCTTTGAAATTTTCGAATAAGAAGTCGCCCCTCTCCCCACCCTCACTCCCATATCTTCATTTTTTCCTCTCGCCTGAGGAAAAGAACGGTTACTCCAGCTGCTGTCAGAAAACACATTCCCTTTGGAGGCAGAATCCTAATCGAAGTCTGGATAGCGCACTTGGAAAGAAGCTTCAGAATTCATTTTAATATATAAAAATCCCTTTCTTATTGCCTTTTTTGTGTGGAAACTTCACCAAGAATAATGTAAGGACTCGAACGTATGCCAGTTAATAAAAGAAAGCAGCAATAGAATGTTTATTATATTATTGCATATAATAATTAGTATTATATAAAAGTAATTATGAATAAGATTCTGAAATAATATAAGTCATCTAAGTTGTGTCTGTTAAAAATTAATATAGAATAATTACCATGCAATCACAATTGAAATAACATATTTTGCATTAATATTAAAAATGGCTTAGAATAAGGTAAGAAAAGCAGATTACGTGCATAGTTTTCAAGTTAATAATTATTAGTTAATCTTTTCCTTAAATATTTTCCATTAAGCTTAGTAGGCTAGCAGAGGTGCACTTCTGTTTGTAAATGGTATTGATGCTTTACAATTTCGTCTTGGTCACCTCCAGAATGTTTGTGTGGGGGGGTGTGTCGTGGTACCAGAAAATTTGATAAAAAATTTGAGAGAAAATCACTCTCAAATATACGACTTCAAAGGCAGCAGAAATGCTTAATGACCAAATTTTCCTGATGATTTTACTTCCATTCTCATGTAAATCTCGGGAATTGCACGAAAAGGAGGAAACAGTCAACGAAACCAACTATATTTTTACGTATTCTTTGCGGGGCAGAGGCTGGCATCACAGGCGAATGAAATTCTATTGTATCGATAACGCCCGCTAACAATAGCCAGCTAATTGACAACAATAAATCACCGACTCCTGGTAATTGCACAACGGCTCTGTGGTCAGAAAGTGATCGCCGGCTGCTCAGTACAATGCACTGCAGAAAACTTGATAATGTTAGCTAAACTATTTTTAACATTTAAGTAACTTTGGCCAATAAACTCAGTTTATTTGTTATCAAGAATAAAAGTGCTTCTGGGTCTGGGCAGTCTAAGCGCCATTAAAGATGATTTCATTCGAATACCTAAAATTTATTTGTGTGCACATCGACAAGCAGACCATCACTGACTTTTCAGATTTGTTGGTTACGTCTTCAGTGACATTCTGACCTCCAGGCCAACAGGCTCCATGGAAGGCATGAAGATTTATGTAATAATATCTGCAGTTACAAACCACATATAAGAGTTTTCCTTGTCGTGTATCTTCTTTGGCACAAGTCTTTCCTTCGTTTAAAAAGCCTTGTAATTTTAATTTGTTCTTCCCACTGGAACAATTTTCAGGAGTTATTGAGACTTACAGACAACTATAAATTTATTATCAATCTTCGTATTTTATTTTCTTTGGAGATCCGGCTCATCCTCATTACTTGTGTCATGCTAAGTAATTGGGTTGAACGTCTGAAAGGTGTATATTCATTTATTGGTGAGAATGAAAGCAGCGGTTAATTGATATCAATCACCAAGCACACAAAGACACTGTTGCATTGCAACAGCCTTGGTGCTGGATATCAATCACCAAGCACACAAAAGACACTTGCATTGCAACAGCCTTAGTGCCCGGACCAATTAAGCTAATGGCCTGCTTGCTTTATTCATTCATAATCAATTTCATTAGTCCTAAAAAGTCAATGGATGTTTTTTTAGATTCCATGTCAAAATAAATCCCTTTAAAAAACTTTAATCATGATCTACAATGCATTACACCTACTGACTAACGTTATGAGGTTTATGAGGTCATGATGCCATAGATATACTGCATAAATAGCCCTCTTTTTGCATTATTCGATTCGTGTTAACCATTATTTCCAGCCCATTCCTTGGTTTTTCAGAAATCTGGTTTCAGAACTCCCATCTACAATAGATAAAAATATTTTCTACTACAGACTGGGCACTTAAGTATATTACCATGTCGTTATTATTATTATTATTAGTATATTATTATTATTATTATTATTATTATTTATTATTATTATTATTATTATTATTATTATTATTATTATTATTATATTTCAAGATGTTTTTCAAGATGTCTAAAAATGAAATATTATTTTATAATGTTGCAGAATTACACAAACGTATGAATAAATATAAAGAACAAAGTGGGGACTTAAAAAGTCTGGACGTTTTCAGGCTTACTTGATAAACTTGTTTATCTTTTTAAGATGGTTCGTTCTGAGATAGAAAATTCAGAAAGAGTGGTTGATGAGCAAACTAACGTCAGAATAGAATATGCTCATTGAGAAATTCCAGGTAAAAACAAATGAAACCTAGTAATGATTTTTTTTTAGATTATGAATGTCGATCACATAGGTGGATCGGATCTAAACTCAGGATACGATAGTGACGAAGGGTCATGCCAATTTAAGAATACTAATGGATGTCACTGTCGAGAATGACGGGCGTAATTAAAAAGCTGTCAAATGTTGTTCTAAAAGTTCTTGCCTGCCTTCACTCTGAGCGTTTCAGTTTATCGCTTGCATGTCCACTCATACGCCTCTACAAAAATATTTCTTAGACACTGTGACTGCATTTTCAAGGATCAATTGATTTAGTCTCTATATCTTGTTCGAAAACCCACACCTCCTTCCTTCAAATATGAATACTGTTACAGCTTATTTTTGTTCACTTATCAACCTCTTTTTGCTTTATGCTGCTCTCATTAGTTATAGACCAACATTTCTAAAATGCCTTCTATACACCTTGAATCATTCCTCTCTTTTGGTATATATCTGATTCCTAAATTACCCAAGGACAAAAATATGCAATTAATCAGCCACAATTTTGCAGATACAGTCACTTCAAGTCAGACAGATATCGCATTCTTCAGTTTCAGCAAAGCGAAGGGATCGGATATTAGCTGTAAGAAAAGATGGGAATGTACAAAACAATGAGCGTAAGAGAATTTTCAGCAGCTCTTTTTCAGCTCAAACTAATAGAGTGTCTAATTGTTGTCAAAGGATAGACCTAGATCCTATCAAATATAAGGTGCAGAGTTAAAGGGGAGACCTCTTAACATTTTTCACTAAATGCGAATCATTTTCACTTGCGGACATTAGAGCAGCTCAAGAGGATTTGCTCTCTTGCTCCTGGCATTTCATTCTCGTTTTATTTTGTATATTTTTTCCGTGTCCGCCGTAATCCACAAAAGAGAGAGAGAGAGAGAATCGTTGTTAATTGAAAGACTTTTTTTTTTTGGCCAGGCATTATCTTTTGACGCCCTCTCCTCTTTTTATGTCCGACTCATATTATGGCGAAACAAAATTCCTTTTTCTTCTTTTTCACACGCGATTATCCTTTGAGCTTATCACTGGGACCAAAGGAGATCGTTTTCCTGCGTTCTTTTCCCGCTTTCCGATTTTTTTTGTAGGGCGGGACGGGAGAAGAACAGGAAAAAAAATACATCTTTAATGCTATGTCGTTTTCTTCGTCTTTATACAATAATTTTACTATAGATTTTCGTTTGCACTATCTCAACGCCATTACAGGTCTAGTCAAATAATATGCGATTAGAACAGAGGTAGGTAATTATTTAATCACGTTATAATAGATAAATGTAGGTCCCTATTTTTATATATATATTATTTTTCAGTGGCACTTCATGTCTTGATTTCTTACGGACTTGGAAGCAAAAAATTATTTTAGGTTGCCGGTTCATTCAGCCTATATTTTGTAATAGGGAGTTAGAAGAGAGCGACAACTTATTTGATATGCAAACACTCCTGTGCACTCGTAGAATGCTCTCTCACACACACATATGCACACAGATATACAGTATGTATAAGAGAGTATATATATATATATATATATATATATATATATATATATATATTTATATATATATATACATACATATATACATACATACATATGTGTATACACACACATATATATATATATATATATATATATTTATATATATATACACACATATATATTGCTATAGTATACATATATATATATATATATACTTTACTGTTTCTAACACTTTTCTGCCCATCATATTGCCACAGAGTTAACACCAATACAATTGGGCTGAAGTGAACTACTCATTTTAAAGGTCTGGAGATTCCGAGAAAAGAAGCAGGGCAAATACCAGTGCAAACCTTTGGACCTCCTCCAAGTCTCCCAGGAAATTTTTCCAGGAAAATGAAGAACTGTGGAAACTTCAAAGTTGGGAAGCATTATTCTCTCTTGAGGAAAAATGTCGGTATTTACCCCCTTTCTTTGTTTAGTTTTCTTTTCTAACAGACTCGATGGATACCGGTCAAAAGAAGAGAAGGTTTTACTATTGTTGTTTATAAAACGTAAGTAAGCTTACAAAAATGAGATGAATCAAACACGATTTGAACAGACGTTTATATTTTTTAACATAAAAGGGTTTTGCGAACAGATAATTACTCAGAATATTCTTATTAGCTTGATAAATGCTTCAATCATAGTCGCATACTTTTTACTTGCGTTTGGCAAGAGTGAATAAGGATGAATTTAATATAAAACGGTGAATCTCAAGAATGTTTTGTGAGGACTGTACTCTACTACAAGCACTTTCGATGAGTATACTTAAGCTAGGCCGAGAATTTAGTCATACGAAAATTGTTTTTCAGAAAACGATGCGAAGTGGTTCAGCGGCTCTTTAATATGAAATGATGACATAAATCAGAATAAAATTCGATGAACGTGCAAGCGACTGCAAGTGGTTTTGGTCAGGTAAGACACTGACGTAAAAGTCTTTGTAATGTGGATGCCTTGCTGTTAATAAATTTTCATCGGCATTCCATGGAAGAAAGTAAACCAGATATACCTTTGTGCAATGCCTTTATTGGGGCGACTGCTTTAGAAAACTCTTTATAAACTTGGTATATTTATTAAGTTATGGCTGTGATATTTGCACGATAAATTATGGTTATAATTTACAGAACTGTTTGATTAATGAGACACTTGTGAAATTATCCGCAAAACTTCTAATATATATTTTTTATTTTGCTTTTATCCAGCGAAATTTATAATGCCCTTTATGAAAGGTTTCTCCATGATATTATTGCATCGCATGAAATTTGTTTCTTTTACCTAAAAGAATGGAGTACATTATTTGCCTCAGGACCGGATGTCACTATGAATGCTGATGCCGATAGAATATAGAAGGGTTACGATGCTATCTCGGAGAACATTACGAAGGTTCCTTTCTTTCTTAATCAGTTTGTGTGTCTGTTTATGTCCCGTCTCGTTTTCGTTGACTGTGTCTGTACTGATTTTACTGAACTGGTTTTGATTTCTGTTTTTATATATATTTATTTATTAACTTTTGGCAAACGAATCTGTTGGTCAGAAGCTTGCTCAGTTACTTTTTCGGTGAGTGGAGGTAAATGGCGTCATATGTTAATAGATTGCTTTGAATATTATATTGTTGATGATTACTGGACCTTTTTTATTTTTTACTTAATAGGAAACAGTTTTGGTTCAGATGTAAGATTTTCTTTCTTTTATTTTCGTGTTCGACATACGGCGATTTTTACAAGAAAAGGGCTAGGTCCTAATATTTTCTTAATTCTTTTTAGGAAGGTTTCGGCATATCGTATTAATAATAATAATAATACTAACAGAAGTATGAGTAGTAATAGTAGTAGTGAAATAACCTGACCTTCATAGAAATCTTCCGGTATGAGTTTCTATCTGAGAAGTTTTCGTGTTAATGAGAAAAGTTATGCAGCATTATGAAACACTTTCAGACTTCTTGATGATGCATTTAACTATCAAAATTTCTCAAAGGCCAATAAACACGGGGTTTCAGAAAACAAAGAGGACTTATCAGTCTCTGTCTTTCTTTGTTCCACACACACAGACACACTCACATATACAATATATATATATATATATATATATATATATATATATATATATATATATATATATATATATATATATATATATATACATACATATATATATATATATATATATATATATATATATATATATATATATATATATATATATATATATATATATATATAATATATATAATTTATATATACCTCTCTCTCTCTCTCTCTCTCTCTCTCTCTCTCTCTCTCTCTCTCTCTCTCTCTCTCTCTCTATATATATATATATATATATATATATATATATATATATATATATATATATATATATATATGTATATATATATATATATATATATATATATATATATATATATATATATACATGCTACTCTGTTCTTTAATCTGATTAAGGTAGTTAGATATCTTTAACAATTTTAGTCAGATTATGTCTCCAACATATTTTTGAAGAGTCGATGGAATAATTGCCAAATACTTTTGTAAGATATAATCTATGTATATATATATATATATATATATATATATATATATATATATATATATATATATATACAGCTATTACGCAGATATTAAAAAGAGTTTTCATACTCTCCTACTTAATATAATTATGAAAGCATAATAACTGGAAGTTTTCTGTAATTCTGAAATTATTTAAATTTGCAAAAACTTGACTCACTTGATATGGTTTATTCAGAATTAGGTATTACAAAGCAGTATCTTCAAATTTCCTTTAATAAATATACAAAAATCTTTTCATACCTTGAACGAACCGGTCACATATTCAGAAGCTGAATTTCCATAATTGTATAATTGTCAGTGAAAAGAAAATTAGTTATTATTGAACGCAGTTAATCAGTACCTAATTGTATATGAATATTGTGTATATGGGCTCAGGGATAAGTTTTATATGCCCTTTCTTTGCTGTATATATAAAAAAAGAGGTTAAAAGGATTTGTAAAATATTTATACAATTACAACGACTCTGTGGACAATATTTTCAGTTTTCACTTCAATGTAGTATCTACGTAAATCTCGGTGCGTCCAAAATATCAATTGTATGAAATTCGACATATCGGAAAATATTTCGCCGACGAAAAATGGTGGAGAAACGAAGTTTCGCTACTGCAGAAAATTTTCAGCTGAACTCATCTTTCACGCGCTTAAAAAGATTTATTATGATGAAAGAGCGTAGTATAAAAACAAGGTTTTCTATAATAAAGGTAAATTTGATACGTGAACGCAAATATGTAATTTTTTCTTGTGTGGAAAAACCATATTGGACCAGAATTCTTAATCTAAAAAATAACACATTTTATTCTTAGAAAAAATTATCTTTATAATAATATAGAATGAAGGAATGAAATGCATTGCATTTTTTGTAACTTATTTTGTTTGTGGTGAATAATTTAAATTTTTTCTAAGGGCATCAAATGGTTAATGCGGTACATCCAACAACAGAATAAAGAACATAATAGAACTAAATGAAATACACACATACATACATGTATACGTGCATACATACGTACATACATACGTTATTATATATATATATATATATATATATATATATATATATATATATATATATATATATGTATATATATATATATATATATATATATATATATATATATATATATATATATATATATATATGCTATATATATATATATATATATATATATATATTTACTTCACCAATCAAGTTTGTGCCAAAGTAGAAATCTTATGAATAATTAATTTAATTAAACCTTTTCTCATTCGGAAGTATTATACTGAGCGTTACGAACATCATATAAAAATCCACAAAGATATAATGAAGACCAAAATGAGGTCTCCAGATCAGTTATATGAGATAAAACAAATATCTCCATTAAAACGGGAAAATTTCATGCAGAAATTTTTTAAAGAATAGCATGCGAGAAGTCTGTCTATCCCGCCGTTGTAAATTGTATTATTAACAGGTAACAGTGACGAATGACCTGGAGCTCTATTAACATTGATTATCTGCCCTAGCTGTCCAATATGAACGACACGGAAAAAATTCAATAATTTAAAAACATTCGTTCTACTCAAGCTCTGTGGTCAATGATTATGTTGCAGGCAAAGCAAAGCTAGACTGGATTAAATCTAACAAGACACTTTTTTAAATAGGGATTTTCTATCTTAGTAGACATGTGTATACAAATAAAATGGTAGAAAATAGTAGACATCATTTGCTTCTTATGTGTATGAGAAAACCACAAAAACCTAAGATGATAAAATTATAAATATATATATATATATATATATATATATATATATATATATATATATATATATATATATATATATATAATAACATATATATATATATATGTATATATATATATATATATATATATATATACTATATATATATATATATATATATATATATATATATATATATATATTATTATGATTAGCAAGTGCTAGCAAATTGCCTCCCCCTCCTTTGTTGTTATTTGGTTGTTCATTTGCACTTGGCCGGCTGATCGATAAGACCATCTGTCTATCGACTTAAAGCTAAGGGTTAAAAGATTAAAGCGCTCCCATTTTTGATAAGATCTTCCTTCGAGGCAAAAGTAATCTGGCTTAGGTGTTTCTCCTACAGGCCCAAAACCTCCCCTGCAGGCAGCAGGTGCAATGAGTCAAAGCATCTGTGGTGGACGCCCCTGCCCCATAGGAGGGATAAAAGCAGAAACCACGAGGTCGACACACACGCGGGCTGGAAGATATGGAATGAAGACGTCCCCAACACCTGGCCCCATCGATGCCCTTGCATCCTAACCACGTGGCCCTTTCCAAAGTATACTTCTCCTCGTGCCCCTCGACCGTATTCCTCGAGCCCACACGCCATTGCTTGGAGTTCGAGAGTCCCCCATCGCCCTTGCGCTTCACGGGCCATCGCACCACGTGGAAGAAACTCGCCCTCGGAAATGCAAGTCATCCACGGACTGCCTTCTCTGCCTTCGGAAAATCTGCTAAGATAAAGTGCCCTGGAAGAGCCCCATTTCAGTCACGCTTTTGTCTCGTAATATTTTCTTAAAGAGAAGCCAGAAATCTCCATATCTAATGTCCAGTACCTCTTGCATGTGAAAGTATTAGTGCTTTATTACTCCTTGGCACCCTCGAGTACAGCCTCGAATTCATTATTCAACATCTATTTCCTATTTACTGGCGTATAAGTATGCATATCATTTCAGAGGATCCTGTTTCGTGGAAGCTTCTCGGACTATTGGAATCCCCAGTTTCATTCAATCCGTGATCCTTCAGGATAGTAATCTACTTGAGTTCCTCTTTCCCGTACTGATATCCATTTTATGTAAATACACTCCTTTAAATTTACCCACGTGTTTTGCGTAATATTTCCCTCAGTAACAAGAACCCTATGCTCTCTTGAAATTCTCCTTTTGTTTTCCTCTTTTTTACGTTTTCCTGTACCCACGAAATTCAGCGAATCACAAAGGCTAGTCACCTTAAATCGATGCTGCCTGTCTCACAGAATATGTTTAAACAAAATCTACGGAAGAAACGTAAAATGGCGACCACAAGCCATAGATCTCGTTTTGCAAGTTGCAAGTTCCTAGTGTTGCTTTATTGCATTTTGCAACTTGCCAGATCAGCTATTGCGAAGCAAACTGGATACGAGATGATACGAACCTTTGTATAAAACCAGCACACAGATCCAGAAAATTCCACACGTAAGTAATGTGTTGTCTTAACAAAACCTTTTACAATCGTGCTGTTCCTGGAATTAGAAATACAGGGACGCATGTAATCACTGAGAAAAGAAGCGCGTATTGATTCGTTATTTTGCCTTTTCCAGGATATGGTGGTTGGGAAGCAGCAGTGCTAACCATCCTTGCTTCGAGGAATAGTGCAGAAATTCCTCTGTGTTAAAATCTTTACCTCTTTCTGCTTCCCAGAATGATCTGAAAATTCCTGTGTTAAAATCTTTGCCATATCCTTGCTTCGAATAGTCTGAAATAAATTCCTCTGTGATAAATTTTTGCTTCACATTTCGAATTAGCGAACTGTTATTTAAGTGTGAATAATTCCATGGGACAAGCAAAAGTCAGCTTCCATTGCTGAAATTCTCTCAGTGATTAGAATTCGAGTTAGTTGTTAGGAAATGAAATTTAAACTCCGCCCATAGGAAGATTATAGGCCGTTGTATATTATCCTCTCAGGCGACTGGGAAATTCTCCCGGAATCCTAGGCAGTATATAAACATGGTTCATTCACCCAGAATCTAAAAATACCTCGGTGTTGGCCAAAACGACCTGCACCCCCCACCCCCCACTTATGCCCGCGTGTGTAGCATTTTCTCCCCATTTCATTTTTTTCCCAGCAAACATTTTTTCTTTGGGGTTTCCGTTAGTAATTTCTAAGTCTAAGGACGAATAATTCAAGTCCTAAGTGACTCCTAAATTCGTCGCACGTGGCAGAATTTCTCCAAATTCAGTCCTCAGAATACAAAATTCATTAAATGCGTGCGAGAATTTCTCCAAATTCCAGTCCTCTACAGACTCCTAAAATTCTCGTGTGCATTGGCAGAATTCCTCAAACCCCAGTCCTCAGAGACTCATACAAAAATTCTCGTGCACGTGGTAATTTCTCATTCGCGGGAACCCAAAATTAAGTCCTTTGCAGACATTATATGGTGTAGTTCACACATCTAAGCCCTTACGGGACTGATCATTCTAGTTCGTTAGAACAACTCCTTAACTTCACGCTACAGCCGGCCAAGTCCGAGTGTGACAAAATCCAACTACGTCTTCCGAGACGCATATTAGACTTCGTTCGCCAAGAACAACCACGTCTTTCCAAGACACATCCAATTTTAACAAAGAGTCTTTTCAGACATATCCTATACCCATTATTCCAAGATGGCTAATACCAGAGCCCAACAAAACGAGGATTTCAAATTCTACATGTCCGCTGGGAAGGACATGGGACTATCGAGGCAAGATCTGAGCATGGGTTCAAGGCAGTGGACGATGCCAAGGCGGAGAGAAACAAGCGTGTGAGGAGAGAGAGAGAACGTGAGGAGAGAGGGGCAAGAAATTGCCCAAAAAGAGCAGGAGAAGGAAAAGAGCGTGCAGAGAGGGAGAGAGCAGATATTAGCTCAGAACAACGAGGAGGAAAAAGAACGTGCAGAGGGAGAAGACGTGAAGAAGAGAGACAGAATTGCCCAGAGCAGGAGGATAAGAGACGTGAGGGAGAGAGAGGGCAAGAGGAGTGCCCAAGGAAGGCAGGAGAAGGATAAAGAGAACGTGCAGAGAGAGGGGAGACAGATTGCCCAAGAACAACAGGAGGAGAGGGGACAGAATTGCCCAAAACAACAGGGAGGGGGAAGACTAGAATCCGCCCAAAGAAAGAAAAGGAGGAACGAGAATGGGAAGATCCGAGGCGACAGCGCGCCCGACTCCAGATGCTAGAAGCAGTGACCGCCACTCCCCGCCCCTGCCGCGGGGATGAGTGCCCTCAGCCAAGCTCACTCGTTCATGCCAAAATGGTTGAGTCCGGAGCGAAGTAGCGGCGAAAGGGCGAACGAGTCCTGGAGTGCTCGATCTCTCCCCCGCGGAACTCTCCTTGTTCTCCACTAAATTCCTGGGCGGCGGAAAGGCCTCGTTGCCTACCACGCCCTTCCGCGAACGATCGGGAAACTTCTGGGAAGCCGTACGCCAAGCAGTTACGAAGGCGTGCAATTACTGGCGGTGGAGAGGCGTTGGAAAACAGCGAAGCAGGCCAGACTTAGTCCGATTGGGCGTACCATTGGGCGGCGGTGACCAAATGGCCGATTCGAAGGCGCCACTAACACCGCCGAGGTACTCGGCGGTTTTAAGTCGAGCATTTCCTGCGCTCGCCCTCCTGCCCTCGCCACTCATGTAGTGGAAAAAGCCCCAACAACACTCACGAGTGTTGCCGAATACTAGATATGTGGGAAACTCACCACCCTCAAAGAAGGATCCATGGGGCGGAAAAATAAATCCCCGTCCTCCTCAGAGTTCAAATTCCCACAAAATGGGAACTCGGGCAAGCCCCTAACACCGTGGCGGCCTCCCACCGCTGTCGCTGGTGCGGAACAAGCCGGCTCCTCTCGGAAAACCGACAAATAGCTCGCCTGCGCCCTCCGGGGGCGGCGCGGAAGGAACACAGCCAGACCTTTTGCGGCGTGCAAGGTCTGTAGCCATTCTCCCGCATGGGCAAAATGCCCACCAGTAATAGAAGAAATAAATACTCCACCGTCGCCTTGGCCGTCACAGATCCCCAGTCGCCCAGGCCCTCCCGCTGGAAGGGCCTGTATACGTGGCCCCTCCATGAGAGTAGCGGCCATGGCAGCCCGAGTCTGCTTTCAAGGACTCGAGCGCACAATCCACATCCGAGAAGGACAGAGTTCCCTACGGGCTATCGTCAATGGACGAAGAAAACTCGTCACGATCAGGAATAAATCAATTTAAATATTTTCCCTACCGGTCCGAATTGAGAGTCACAAGACCTCACCAATCCAAAATTTGCAATCTTGCAGTAGCAGCCATCTCCCGGAGGCTATAGCGTCATCCTGGGACAGGACTTTCTGTCCCCACGAGAAATCCGACAATCTAGGGGTCCACATTCCCCGAATCATTCATGGTGCTTGAGTAATCCTCCCCCGCTTCTTCCTCAGTCAAGACTGGCGCCCCCTGGGTACCAGGAGGACGTGCAGTCCCCACCAGTGCCACCTGAGTACGTGTACAGTGGCCCCTCGATCGGTTCCCGATCCAATTCCAGTGCCCGGCCCTGCCTCAGTGCCAGTGCCAGGGCCCCAGTCGTCCTTCAGGAGATGCCAGAATTCCTGCGGTGCCACTTGCATGCCCGAGCAGGGCCAAGCCGTCCTCTGACCGACGAGCGAAACCTCGATGGCCTGACTCACCGTGTAGCGCCAGGCGCCTCGCCGATCTCCATTCTGGGATCGCTCAGGACCCTCTCTCTTCCCCGACCTGGCACCGCTACCAGCGTCGGTCGAGAGCGGTTCCTCCGACCACATGAAGCTGCACCGCGGAGTGCGGCCTGCGCCAACCCCACGTGCCTGAGCTGGTCAACAACACCTGCGGCCGCTCACGCCGCCCCGGCCGCCTCCTCTCTTGCCTCAGCCCGTCGCGGCCTAATTTGCAAGTCAGAAGTTCTGCCATATCTCCTTGGCCGATGAACGCTACAAGAGCTGCGAGCGGATATTGGTAGAGCAGCGGGGCCTCTCGCCAGCTAGTCGCATCAGCAGGCCAGGTGGCCTCCACGTGCCCCGCCCTCGATCGCGGACCTCAGCTTCCCCGGCCGAGGACGACTGTCCCGTGAGAAGGCTCCGAGGGCAGAAATTACGGGCGTGGGACATTCCAGGTAATTTACAAAGAGCTCTAGAGCTCCCATGGCACCTGTGCCACCATTTCTCTCAGTGCGCACTAATCCAGAAGGGGATGCTCAGGCCCTCCTCTATCTTCCTCCGTTCCTCAGGAACTTCTATCTCTTATCACCTTCTATTTAATCTTCCTTAAATTATCCCCACAAGCAATTAAATACAGGATACCACATTCCCCACACAATGTAAATCATTCAGAATAACAGAGTGAGAAAATGGCACGCCCTTGCATATACCTTGGCACCCGGGCGTGCGTGTCAGCCCTCCTGAGAAGAAATTGGCGCCCGCTTGGTGCACTTTCCTGCCCTGGGACTGAAGTGATAGTCGGGCCGTAATTTATAGGCAAGGACGATAAATTCCCCGCCTAACACAATAAAACCCTCCTCTTTTCCTTAGCTCTTCGCAATATCATTTACTTTCTTTTAGTCATTTAGTTATCTTTATTTTAATGAATGCGTGAGTCATAAACTCTTGCCCTTGTGATTTAAATGCCTTTCGTAGCTCGAGACGTGTCCGCCGTTCATTTGCGGTCAAGTTTCATTAAATGCTGATCATGTAATTTTCATTTTTGTTATTATTATCCCTTTTCCCCTTCCATTCCTTCCAAGATCTCTGTTTGTCCTAAGACATCTTTGTCTGCTCGCCCGTCATAACATGGAGTACTTTCAGTGGGCAGTGGGCGCATAAATTAATGGTTAAGTTAGCGAATTAAAACCTACATGAATACTCTACATATATCGGCTGTCAAAATCGTGTGGGGCGGCTAAGCAAGAAATGCGTTAAAGCAGATAAATTATCAATGCGAATATGTAAATCATTACGATGTCAGTAAGAGGATGTCATTTACAAAATAGCGTATTTCATTTACACAGCCTCTTCAAGGCAGATTATTCTTCCGCGCCATTTTATCTAAAATTAAGTAACCGTGTATTTTAATTCTTGAACAATAACCTTTCTTTCATTTGTTGTACAGCCTCTATACGTGGTCTATAATCTTGAGAGTGAGGCCACAATTATTTCGAGAGTCACATTATAAAGTTACAGTGGGTAACCAAATCTAAAGTAATTATTCTTTGCAAGTGTTTTAAACCACTTTGCGTTCTGTTAACGAAGTGTCCCAATGTGTTATTAAAAGTAATGTCACAGCTTCATAAAACCCTTAGGAGTAAAGTTCATTGCAAGGCAGAATGTAGAGTAACGTAAAGCATTTGCCTCATTCATGAATATCGATGTACACCCGAAGGAAGTATGTACATCATCTTGTATAGAGGAGTGTTACCGTTAGCAAGAATTCGCTAACCAAATTACTCCCCCTCCTTTATTTGTTGTTTAGTTGTTCGTTTACTGCCAGCCGGCCGTCGATAGACCATCTGTCTATCGACTTAAGCTAAGAGGTTAAAAAGGTGGCGCTCCCATTTTGATAAAGATCTTTCCTTCGAGGCAAAAGTAATCTGGCTTGGGTGTTTCTCCTACAGGCCAAAACCTCCCCTGCAGGCAGCAGGTGCAATGAGTCAAAGCATCTGTGGTGGACGCCCCTGCTATAGGAGGGGATAAAGCAAGAAGCCCACAGTCGACACACACCACGCGGGCTGGAAGATATGGAATGAAGACGTCACAACACACAGCCCCATCGATGCCCTTGCATCCCACAACCACATCAGCCCTTTCCAAAGTATACTTCTCCTCGTGCCCCTCGACCCATTCCTCGAGCCCACACGCCACGTGCTTGGAGTTCGAGTCCCATCGCGCACCCCTACCACGGAAGCCCTTGCATCTCACCACGTGGAAGAAACTCGCCCTCGGAAATCGCAAGTCATCCACGGACTGCCTTCTACGCGCCCTCAGAAAATCTGCTAAGGTAAAGTGCCCTGGAAGAGCCCCATTTCAGTCACGCTTTTGTCTCGTAATATTTTCTTAAAGAGAAAGCCAGAAATCTCCTTGTCTGTCCGTGCACCTCTTGCATCGGCAGTATTAATTCTTTATTACTCCTTTGGCACCCTCAGTGCAGCCTCGAATTCATTATTCTTTTGTCTATTTTCATTACTGGCGTATAATGTGCATATCTCTCATTTCAGAGGGATCCTGTTTCGTGGAAGCTTCTCGGACTGTGCCTGGAATCCCCCAGTTTCATTCAATCTACTTGAGTTCCTCTTTCCCGTACTAATGTCATTTATGTAAATACACTCCTTTAAATTTGCCCACGTGTTTTCGTAATATTTCCCTCAGTAACAGAGAGCCCTATGCTCATATGAAATTCTCCTTTGTTTCCTCTTTTTTATGTTTTCCTGTACCCACAGTCAAGTCACAAGGCTAAATTACCTTAAATCGTTGCCATACCTGTCTCCTGATATATTCAAAACAAAATCCACGGAAAAACGTAAAAATATATATATATATATATATATATATATATATATATACTATATATATATATATACTATATATATATATATATATATATATGTATATATATGTAGACATATATATATATATATGTATTGTGTATATATATATATATATATATATATATATATATATATATATATATATATATATATATATATATATATATATATACATATATATATATATATATATATATATATATATATATATATATATATATATATAAAACATTTCATATTTATAACCAATATGAATCGTTCTATATGTGATTTCAATTAACTCTAAGCATAGGGTCAAATGAAATATAAATAATATCGATGTCACCGCATTAACTTTTATCAAGGAAACATTTAGGCACAAAGGATAATGATAATAATGATAATAACAATAAGGTCCATTGATAAATTTGGAAACAAAGAGATAGATGAAGATAATGTGCCATATAAATCCTTATAATTCCTTCTTTTTCTAGACAAGAGAAAGCGTCAAAAAAAAAAAAAAAAAAAAATCAAGAGAAAAAAAGGAAGGAGAAAGATATTGAGAGAAAAAAGATGAATGTTAAATTTTGCAAGTAAGAAATCCTCTCTTCTGATATCACTTTACAATTCTTTAATTATAGTCAGAAATTTGAAGATTAATTAATATACGCCAATGTATTATTTGAAGTAATGTTAAGGCTGAACATATTTTTTCCGGTGAAAATCGGAAAGACCTGCGGGATCAGTGGAACGAAGCAGCAGTTGGGAGGTCTAGTGAGAGATAATCAGAAAACCTAACTACTGGTAAGCCGTGATCCCTTTTTCAGTTTTATCCTGGTGATTCTCCTTACGGCCTCTCCTTTTCCATGTCAACGTCCAGCCCTTGAGAAACGGATGGCGGGGGATTCTGAGCGACAAATCGATTCCAGTTGTGTGTGTGTGTGTGTGTGTGTAGCTCTTCTTTTGCTCTGGTATCTTCGTTCGAAGGCGCGTGTGCCGCCAGATGTTGTCCGAGCGCAAACCAGTTGTTTATGCGTAAGTATGATTTTACAGATGATTTGTTTTGGTCTATCGAAAATTGGAAGATATTTCTGTTTAAAATACGCCATACTGATACAAGAATGTTCAAGTATTAAGGATCTGAAAGATCAACAAAGGTGTACTTCAAGATTTACTTATTCAATGTTTACAAGAAGACAGGACGATTTGAATCTGAAAGCCTTGCTGTCGTTTTCTTATAATAATAAAAATTTCAGCTTAGATGTGGGGAAGGCGCTCCAATCACGAAGTCGTGTGGCGAATTTTTTCTTCGTCAAACGCCAAACAATTTCAAAGCGCGCTGAATGTTCTGAATCTGGTTTCTCAGCGTTGTATAGTTCCTCAGCCAGTAAACAACTCGATTAAATTACTACCCTATGAATACAGATGAAGAAGTGCCGGTAGATTCTGATTTGTTATTGGAACAGAATGATCAGCTTCTCTATTCGTAGGCGAAAAACGAAGAATCAATTGTTGTTTATTATGTATAGTATATATATATATATATATATATATATATATATATATATATATATATATATATATATATATATATATATATATATATATATATATATATATATATATATATATATATATATATATATATATATATATATATATATATATATATATATATATTATATACATATACATATATTGTTAAATTACTTTTCTTTCTTTCTGCTTCCAGTGTTTAAGAAACAGATTTCTCTGAAAGCGGATAAAACAAAAGCTAATTAAATGGTAGAAAGAGTAAATATATGTTCTAAACGTGTACTGAAAGTTAGTAGTCCACTCACTAACTTTTAATAAAAAAAAAAGAAATAAATCAACACTAAAGAAATATAAAAAAAATAAAAAGCTAAATTAGCGTGGGCATCATTGAGCATAGTCCGAAAACTTTGAACCAGATGGATTATTTCAAGAGTCGTCAGGGTGACCTGGTCCTAATTCCTATTCTTATTTTCAAACTGAGGACGTTTCCTCTTTTTCTTCAGTTCACTGCTCAATGCTGGTTACATATTTCAGGCGACAGAATAAAGATAATAGGTTTTCTTTGCTTCCGTAATTACTCATATCAACGTCGTGGCTGGATGTGGTCGTACCCTGCAGTTACCTCCTGTACACGCCATCATAAAGCTCCATGACGAATTGTGGGTCGTCGCTTCCCTCAGTTATATATTTTTCTTGTCCCCTGGGAGTCTGTCTCTATCTGTACATTTCCTTTTAATCCAGATTTACATAACTGTTAAAACGCTTGCATGCAATTTTGCTGTTAGCAGAATTGTTCCCGTCATCTATTCAAATTGGAAACCTTTCTGAAGTTTGTCAGAATGTTTTATTCGCGAAGAGAATTTTCGTATAATAAAAATACTTTTATATGTTAAGACAGTATATGTGTACCTATTTGTTCGAAATAGAATACAGAAAGATATCGGTGACATCATTTAATGATTATGCTCATAAATGATAGACTTTATGAATCAGATCCAAGATCCCTGCTTTACCAGGGAAAAATTTAAGCATAATAATGATAAGAGCTACCATATTGACGGAAAATGAAAACATGTATTCTGATTACCATAGTTTTTTCCGAGGAAATCTCGCTAGTTTTCACCGGTAATAATGATATCATATGACTAGGATTATTATTCACTATAATTGCACAAGGAATGATTTTCATTATGACCGCCATAGCCATCAACTTCGCAATGATGAAATACAACTACGTGAAACTGAAGATGAAATCTAAACGAGTGTCCTTTTGTCTTGTATTGTATAAGCACAAAAGTCAAGTCAGTTACACTGTTACTCTCTAACGTTCACAAACAGATTATAATGAATTCTATGAAAACATCAGTTATGCTATTTTTTCATATTTTTCCTTAGCAAATGATGTTTTCATAATGAGACCTTTCGTACGTGTATGACGACTGCAGCAAATGTTTAACTAATGAAAAACGGGTGATATGCCAGGAATGTCAATTGCTGTGTCATAAAAGTGTATCAGAATGGACAATGATCCATAAGATTTCAGGTTATTTTTTCATGTTTTTCCTAAATACCAAAATTGATCTTTTTTCCTGTTTGATTACTAGAGTGTACCTGAATAAATAAAAGACAACCTTACAGGGAATAAGAATATTTTGTTTTTATTCAGGTAAACCATTGAAAAAATCGCTTTTCAGTCACTGAGATTCTTCTTTATTAATCAGTTCTTTTCAGAATTATTAAGTAGAATTTTAAAGGATCTTTTTTTCCGTAAAGCATGATTTCAGTGATAATTTAGAAAAAGCTAAATTTTACACATATTATTGAAAACTAGTGAGTCATAAAATCAACATACAAAGGTATGAAATAGTCATAAAAAGTACTTATTATTTCCTGTTTACGTGGAGCTAATTCAAGCAAAAGTATATATCAAATAGTATCGTTTTAGAAGCCACGAAAGAACACTGATTCTGCAAATATGAAAGACTTCTGCCCTAACCAGCAGATGGAAACTAATATGCATATCGTGCTTTTTAGAATAGTTAACTTTGACTTTTAAAATAATGGACAGACCATTATTTTAAACTTTGTATTATGCATATTTACATGTACATAGTACTTTGTTTAAAACAGAAATATCCTATATGTCTTTTTCCCGGAAACAGAGTAGGAAATAGCGCATATGGAATTACGTGATGGTACAAATTGATTACATTCATGTACAAATTCTGAATTTCTTTAATGCAAAGTGATTCAAGGAAAGTGAATGAATTCTCCTCATACTCTGTTATCACGATTATTTTGGATACAGATCAGCTGGCAGAGTTCGGATGATATTGTCATCTTTTTGCGAAAACTGTTAAGCTGTCAGAAAAAACACACACACACACAGACATACAAATAGTAGTTGGAGGTGGACAAGGGAGACACATGAAAAATTCAAAGACTCAAAGAGTGAGTCTTTTATATTCATTTTATTAATAGATGGTGCTAAAAAAACCATGTACAAGTGAATCCTCTTTTCGACGAAAAAATCGTATAAAATTGACGTGGAAAATAACTCGCCTACTGTAACATCCTTTCTTTTTTATTTTCATATGCTTACTTTTATTTTTTCATAAAAGGATTTAGCTCTTTCTGTTCCTTCGAATACATTCGGACTTTTTTTCATGTCAGTTATTTATTTTGTAATGAATAAAACAAAGTTTCTGGGGAAAAAATGTCATGCAAGAGAGATTAAAAATCCTAATTGTGAAGAATTATTTTATTTAATTCGTTTTTATATTATTCTCTCTCTCTCTCTCTCTCTCTCTCTCTCTCTCTCTCTCTCTCTCTCTCTCTCTTGATAAAAAGAAAATACAATCTACTTTCTATTACTCTACAATATTACCGAATTAAATGGCATTTTCTTACGGAAAAGTTTAACTATTCTAATATGTAATATGTTCTCTCTCTCTCCTCTCTCTCTCTCTCTCTCTCTCTCTCTCTCTCTCTCTCTCTCTCTCTCTCGCACTGTTCGAAGAAACATTTATTCTTTGAAAACATAGTGAAAAAATATAAAGAACCATTCAAATTCCTCGCTTGAGCAAATATCTTTTCTCCCAGCAATGATACACGTTAGCCAACAGATGCGTAAAAAAAATCCTTACAAATATATACGAATACCATTTTATTCATCTTAGAAGCATTTTTATCTTCCCTTTTCAGGTTACTAAAAGATATTGTACACAAACGCGACACTTTCCTCACAAACTCTCTTGTTATCGAGTTGACGTCAGTCAAACCTTTGACGGAACATCATCCCGGAAACTCACCATTTTCTCTTTCATGTTTTCATGGCAAGACGATTTCGTTACCATTACGACCCTGCTTCGGGAAAGGCGGCGAGAAAAACTGCGCTTATTCTGTTTCTCGATTACACGCATTCATTTGATAAGACAGGACGTAAAGCCATCTCTTTATATAAACGGTACATTACTGTTATGAGCACGGTGATATGAAACATTACATCGGATTACGGCTTCCTGTTCTCCTTCATCTTGTATTTGTTCACCATACGTACTCACAAACAGAGAGAGAGAGAGAGAGAGAGAGAGAGAGAGAGAGAGGGCTAACGTATTAGGCAAATAGTGAACCTCTTCTCTTTGAACCATTCTTCTTACATACTGTATTCGAATACGGTTTCAGTTTCATAGCTAGGCATTCCCGTAAAAGTTCACGTTTCATGTATTAAAAAAAAAACGCTAAGAAATATGGCTTGATCATGTCACTAGTGATAAACAAAAGAATCAAGTGGGACATGTGAATCGGCGTACCACCTTTTAAGATTCGTTCATGACCGTTTAGTGAGAGAAAACTTATTGTCACCGGTAATTTTAAAAATCATGTGAAACGGTTTTTATCTATTTTAAATCTCTTCGTTCATGCCATTTGTTCGCTTTCTTTGTTTTCCTCTCCTTGCGGAGTGACAGAACTTTCCTCGTTGAATCGACAGGTTTCTTAATAAAATATTTAGACATTCTCGTCGTGTCTTTACCTAGCCACGTACGCGTTACCCAATTTAGTCATGATATGTTGCCCCTTATTAGCTGGATACTTTATAGAGTGAAATCATACACCCTGTATATCAAATTGATATACTGTCATGATACAAACAAAGAAAGTTTTCATGCCATGAATTCAGCTTTTATTAAGAAAATATATCTGTAAATAAACATTTATTTTTCCGACAAAATTGGTTTATTCCTTATTTCATGAAAGAAACTTACCCCACTGCAGTCACTTACTTCCTGCAGCCGGCAGGAGCGGAAACCACTTTGCAATATCCTGTAGACACGCTTTTCAAAGGACTGCTGGGCATTTGTTACTTCTGACTTCTCATTTCTCTCTCTCTCTCTCTCTCTCTATTTTCCTGAGAGAGAGAGAGAGAGAGAGAGAGAGAGAGAGAGAGAGAGAGAGAGAGGTGGAGAAGGGAGACAGCAACAGCTCTACGTCATCACAGCAACTTTTACTGTATATTTTCTAGTAATCCAAATACTAGATATTCATTAAGAATCTGTATTTTGGATTGGTGATGAAAATGGATATCAAGTCATATAGGTGGTTATCTTCTCAAACTTTAAAATAATAATAATAATAATAATAATAATAATAATAATAATAATAATAATAATAATAATAATAATGGCTGTCTGGACGTCTTTCAGTTTATGATGCAATTTCTCAGTCTCTACAAATGGAAGAGAGAGTTACCGAATCTTTAAGGAATAAATGAACTTTGGACAGCTATTATATAAATTCACCTACTGTTACAAAGCTCATTAGAGAGATTGATAAACTGCAATATAAACTCAACGACATCGAGACAGCCGTTTTTAATTATCTATAATAATAAAATCCGAGTGGATTTTGTTTTTCCTCCCCCAGGTAACAGTAGGGGAGACATGACACAGCCACCCACCTCCTGCAAATCAGTTTGTCCGCCCTGAATGGTGGTAGCGGGTAACGGGAGGGTAGGTTAAAAAATGTTTGGACGGAGCCGGGTTCCAGAGGGAACAAGACTTCATACAAAATAATAATAAAATTATTATTATTATTATTATTATTATTATTATTATTATTATTATTATTATTATTATTATTTTCAACAAGACAAAACAATAAAAACAACATTGTTCGAGCACCCTTATACTCTACTTGTCTTAATGAATCCTACATGAACACGTCCTACTCCACAGCGTTGCTATAAATAGAACTGACTGGAACCAAAATACGAAGCTCTCTTTTCCTCGATATGTCGGTGGACGCATTTAACGGATGAAGCACACCACACACAAGTAAGCCGCTTCTATTCTCCCACAGCCTCGTCGCCGCAGTGGAAGTTAAACACCGCTACATTGTCCAGCCTATAGGTTGCAGCCAAGAGCTGCAAAAGCATGAATGGAAGTACGCAGCCCCGGAATGAGGTCAAAATCAGCGTGAACGCGAACGACCTCCTGCAGTGACTCCTAGTTTTACTTTCCGATAGCAAACACTTCCAAGTGTCGTCTGTTCTGAGGGCTGTGTCAATTTCGTCCGGGATAAACACATTTCCGGATACCTTTAGGTTAGGACTGGATCGTTGTTTGGGTTTTTGGATTTCATTGATTTACATTATATTTAATGATTTAATTATTTATTTGTTTATTCATTTATTTATTTTGATATTTTTTTTGTCATTATCTTAAGAGCCAATATTCAGTGTCTTGTTATAAATGAAGTACTTTTGACATTACACTTCTGTTTGTCAGATAATTTCAGCGCAGATTTCCGTGCGTTATGTTACTGAAGCAATAACATGCATTGGTTGTTCCTTGAAAATATACGATGGTCTTTCCTTGATAACGAATTTCGATACAATTTGGCTGTTTATTCCATGCTGAAGTTGCTGAATATAACTTTAGTGATACTCTTTTACCGCTTTTATTAGCTAACAAAGAACTGCATGAAACTCAGGTGGAGTTAAACCCCACATCTGAAACACACAATATGTTTTTATTTTATTACATCGTATTTTGGGAAGCGAGTGTGTGTTTGTAGTATGGGTCAGGAGCTATTGTACACTTACTTGAGCAATATGTTGGTGATATTGACGTTTTCCGGCTATAAACTCGAGCAGCGAATCTGGACAGGACCCGATCTTACCAGTATTGAATTAGGAGGATCGAACATTGATTAAACATTTTCTGTGGTTCTGCTTTCACTTAGTGTTGAATTCTTTAAGAATTTGTGTTACTTCTTGACGCCATGCAGTATCTGAACAATATGAAGTCAGTGTTAGTGCATAATAAATGTATTAATTATAAGTAATCTAATCCAGTCGCATTTATTCAGCACAGGTGGCTTTGTCTATCCGTCCGCACTTTCTTCTGTCCGCCCTCAGATCTTAAAAACTATTGAGGCTAGAGGGCTGCAAATCAGTATGTTGATCATCCACCCTCCAATCACCAAACAAACCAAACTGCAGCCCTCTAGCCTCAGTAATTTTTATTTTATTCAAGGTTAAATATAACCATAATCGTGCTTCTGGCAACGATATAGGCCAGGCCACCATCGGGCTGTAGTTAAAGTTTCGTGGGCCGCGGCTATACACCGAAAAATATATCTATTTTCGGTGGTCTTGATTATACGCTTTAGCGGCTGTACATAAAACTCGATTCCGCTGAAGAAACTTGGGCCGCATTTTTTACTTGTTATTTTTAGCTATGCCTGCCATCACATCAATATTTTTCTTTTCTATCCGCAAACGACGAAGCCACATTCCATGTTTTACAAATTGCGTTGCCCTCTCAAGCATTATGCATTTAATTGAACTTGTTTAAAAACGTTTTACTTTTCCATTACACGTTCATACCGTCCTTTAACTGATAAATTTGGCGTCTCCAAGGGCCTTTTAATTTACAGTTAGGACACTTAAATCCTCAGTGGACTGGCAGTTCAACCTGGAGGCCGTAAATGATAGGGAAATCAGTGCCAATGATTAAAGTGTGATGTATAGGGCAGGGGCTGAGGTGAAAGCAGATTGATATAGTTGCCTATTTCGTATACCTAAAACCTGGTCTGTTTCATTTGGAGGTTTTATTTACCCAGTAATTCCTCTAAAACAACATAGTTGTTTATTCATCAGGAGAACTCATTCTTTGTCGATAAGATTTCTTCTATGCAGTAATGAACTTCATCATTAATTCATGCAAATGTGGGCGGATTATGCCATTTTGGGTTCAAAAAGCTCTCCTTAACATGAATGCCTAACTGACTGTCTCAAAGTTCCCTGACGTCTTTTTCATGAAATGTGTAAACTTTGATATATTTGACAAAGATGTGTTAAAAGAATCGGTTACAGTGTGCAGGTAATATTTATTTCAAGTCCCAAGAGAATAATTTTCAACAATAACGATTTTATACCCAGTAACAGCATTTTGAGTTAGGTATTATTTATAAATCTAAGCGACAAATGACATGTATTTTCTAGTGCTTGTCAGGTCAATAAGCTCTCTTTATGTGTTACACATTTATGTCTGAAATAGCATCAGTAAACAAAAATACGCTTGTTCCTCATGTACAGCAACAGCATATCGTTGTTATTTGATTTCATCATAGCGAATATGTTATTAACCTCTCCCTTATCGAAAGGGATGATAGACGTCATAATCTTAACTTATTTATCTTTAACATTCTTGCTTGTAATAATCATCACGGCAGATTAATAATATTAACCTCTCACGGGTGAAGAAAATTCACAAGAAGGTGCTAATGGGATTAGTTGCTATTTTAGAAGTAATACAAGCTTAGCGTCTCAGCTGTCATCTTTAAAACTACTTTAGCTACACAGTCTAACCGAGATTTGACCTTTAAATGCACGTGACCTCAAAGTTCGTGACTTTTTCATTGGCTTTCCTCGGTGCTGAGTGTTAACCTTGATTCCTAACCATGAAATCAGCACGCAGACACAAATGGGAAGATAAATCTATACAAATGTGGAAGAACTTTAAAAAAGAGGGACTTACAGTAGAACCAAAGTTAAAAGTAAATGCTATATAGCTTTTGATGCCGCTTTTTCTTCAGTTATTCAAACGTATACTACTTACATCTTAGTAAAATTAACAGAAAGCTATATTATTTCTTAGCCCCATTAACATCATCCATATGCTTTCACTTTCTTGTTTACGCTGAGAATAATTTGGTTTCGAATTTTAAGCATTCATAGGCATACATTCCATTAACAACTGATGTTTTGTGTCATTATTTAGTTGCCAGTAGCTCCGAGTAGTCTTATTTCTTTCTTAGTTAATATATTCAGTCTCCTTTGTTGTCTGTTAATTTTCTTCTATAGTTCATTCTCTACTAAAGTATTTCTTTTCCGTTCTGAACTGCTCTCCCTACTGCAGCCCTTTGCTTTGCAAAACCTACTTTTGCAGTGAAAATTGTAGTTTTTCTTGTAATAACAGTAATATTGCCTTCATCATACGAAAAGAAAATAATCATATATTTCAAAGACATATAACTCCATTTCCTTAAAATCAGTGAAGTCATTTGAGGTGACTGAATGCTCTTTCTGAGGAACTTGCTTCAGCAAAGTGCCATGTACTCCACACCCGCTGATATCCGAAATGGCTCTCTTTTCATGATAGGTTAAGCGACGTCACGAAACTATATTTCAGAGCCTCGCCGTTCCTCATGTTGATCACGAAACTCAAGGAGTGCTTTGACACGAGGACTGTTGACCACTCCAGGAGGATATGAGTGCGAAACAAAACAACCAGTTCCAGATTTAGGATAAAGAAATGCAGTTAGGTGTTTATTGTTATTAGATCAAGGCACTGCTTTGGATTTTGGTTTTATTATACACACACAACACACTCTCTCTCCATATTATATATATATATATATATATATATATATATATATATATATATATATATATATATATATATATATATGTTTTGTTTAGAAGTGTATGTAGCGATCTGAGCAGGTCCTGATAGCTAAATCATGAATGCACATGAAATACAAAACAAAGATGAATGGTTCTCCTAAACTCTAAACTGTTCTTTCTGACAGTCATATAGGCAAAAAAAGTCACCCATAAAAGAGACTTTGCAAATTTAATTTCCACAAGTCCACCATGTTTGTGATAGGAATGCTTTAGAATTGATATAATTTTTTTTTTTGTTGTTTAGCAATAATTTGGTTTCACTACTAAACACACACACTCTCTCTCTCTCACTTCTCTCTCTCTCTCTCTCTCTCTCTCTCTCTCTCTTAACTCTCTTGGTGAAATGATATATGTCTCTTTATATATATATATATATATATATATATATATATATATATATATATATATATATATATATATATATATATATATATATATATATATATATATATTGTTAGTTACAATACACCACCAGGCACTACAGTTAACTCCGTGATGTAAAACAGTTAAATTTAGCCATTTTAGTAAGATGATAATTTTAAATGCAACAATACATCATAAGTAATAAGACTGATAAATAAAAGCAACACATATGCAAACGATTCATAACGATTTTAACTACTGTAGCAGCACTTTATAGATCTTTACTATTTGGAACCCGACAATAAAAACGTGCAACAGAAAATCCAACCATTCAAACAGCATATCATAACAACTTTTGAGTGTTTAGTTTGTACAAAGGAATCAGTCAGGATACTACAATCCGATATATTCCGGCAAAACTAAGCAATCCAATATCACATTAATAACTGAGAGTTTTAAGCGCAAAGGCAAAAAATACCATATCACTTTCAAACATACTGCGTCACATATCTGGGAATGAGCTTCTGAAATACTGCTAAAGTGAACGTCTCCTATAAGAGTAGCAATTAAGTTTTTTCTTAAGTTGTAGCCTGGAGGTGTTGCTAGATAATTACATACATGCATACATACACACAAACACACTCATTATATATATGTATGTATGTATGTATGTATGTATGTATGTATGTATGTATGTATAAATGTATATATATATATATATGTATATATATATATATATATATATATATATATATATATATATATGATGTGTGTGTGTGTGTGTATGTGTGTGTGTGTGAGGCAGACAGACACACAGAGGAGAAAATTAAGGAATTATCTGATAAAATAAACACTGCATTCACTGCTATCATTTAAACGATCGGATGAAACGCCCATCGTAATAATGTGAAATACCGTGCCATTTGCATAAAGGAAATAATTAGGCCTACCGCTTAGAGAGAGTTTGTCTGGTCTTACTGTGAGCTGATTTGTTAACTTAATCGCATATCCTTGCTTATTCTAAATGAATCTACACTCCTGCTTACATCCTAAACTAAAATAATTAAGTTACCAAAAACTTATAAGCTTTTATGACCAATTTTTTTATGAGAGAGAGAGAGAGAGAGAGAGAGAGAGAGAGAGAGAGAGAGAGAGAGAGAGAGAGAGAGAGAGAGAGAATCTGTCAAACTTACAACGTTCAATTACACTAGATCTCACACATAACCAGTAAGCCCAGCGCTTAGAGGGCGCATATATTTTTACCAATTCCTACTTCGTTTAAGAAATAGTGGCAGTTTTACAGTTTGACAATACAAGCTGTTCACTGATTATACATTTCCCGAAAATAGATATTTCTGAGATGTTTCTTCCTTTTTCTATTTTCTTTAACAGTAAAATTAGAAAATCTTAAAGAGGCCAAATGCCAGATGTCTATAAATGGATAGCTATCTTGTTATTCAATCAAATGATTATTAGGAGATTATATATATATGTATATATATATATATATATATATATATATATATATATATATATATATATATATATATATATATACATATATATATAGTATATATATATATATATATATATATATATATATATATATATATATATATATATATATATATATATATATATTTTTTACGTTTTTCCGTGGTTTTAGTTTGAAATATGCTCTGTGAGACAGGTAGCAACAGTTTAAGTTAATTTAGCCTTGTGATTCTGACTTCATGGGTACGGGAAAACGTAAAAAGAGGAAAACAAAGGAGAATTTCATATGAGCATAGGGCTCTGGTTACTGAGGGAAATATTATGTAAAACACGTGGGCACATTTAAAGTAGTGTATTTACATAAATGACATTAGTACGGGAAAGAGGAACTCAAGTAGATTGAATGAAACTGGGGAATTCCAATGAAACACAGTTCGACAAGCTTCCACGAAGGGTCCCTCTGAAATGAGAGATATGCACATTATACGCCAGTAATGAAAATAGACAAAAGAATAATGAATTCGAAGCTGCACTGAGGGTGCCAAAGGAGTAATAAAGAATTAATACTGCCGATGCAAGAGGCGCACGGACATTAGACAAGGGAGATTTCTGGCTTTCTCTTTAAGAAAATATTACGAGACAAAAGCGTGACTGAAATGGGGCTCTTCCAGGGCACTTTACCTTAGCAGATTTTCCGAGGGCGTGTAGAAGGCGGTCCGTGGATGACTTGCGATTTCCGAGGGCGAGTTTCTTCCACGTGGTGAGATGCAAGGGCTTCCGTAAAGGGGCAAGGCGATGGGGACTCCTCGAAACTCCAAGCAATGGCGTGTGGGCTCGAGGAATACGGTCGAAGGGCACGAGGAGAAGTATACTTTGGGAAGGGCCACGTGGTTAGGGATGCAAGGGCATCGATGGGGCCAGGTGTTGAGGGACGTCTTCACAAGTTCCTCCATATCTTCCAGCCCGCGTGTGTGTCGAGACCTCGTGGGCTTTTGCTTTATCCCCTCCTATGGGGCAGGGGTGCGCCAACACAGATGTTTTGACTCATTGCACCTGCTGCCCGCAGGGGAGGTTTTGGCCTGTAGGAGAAACACCTAAGCCAGATTACTTTTGCCTCGAAGGAAAGATCTTTATCAAAAATGGGAGCGCCTTTAATCTTTTAAACCCTTGTTTTTAAGTCGATAGACAGATGGTCTATCGATCGGCCGGCTGGCAGTAAATGAAACACGACAGAACAACCAACAACAACAAAGGAGGGGGAGGCAATTTGCTAGCGAATTCTTGCTAATCATAATACCTCCCCATACAAGATGATGTACATACCTCCTTCGGTGTGTACATCGATATTCAAGAATGAGCGGCAAATGCTTTACGTTACTCTACATTCTGCCTTGCAATGAACTTTACTCCTAAGGGTTTTATGAAGCTGTGACATTACTTTTAATAACACATTGGGACAATTTTCGTTAACAGAACGCAAAGTGATTTAAACACTTGCAAAAGAATAATTACTTTAGATTTGGTTACCCACTGGTAACTTTATAAAGTGACTCGAACAATTGTGAATTAATTAAGATTATAGGACCACGTATATGAGGCTATGGCCAACAAATGAAAAGAAAGGTTATTGTTCAAGAATTAAAATACACGGTTACTTAATTTTAGATAAAATGCATGCGGTTAGTACAATCTGCCTTGAAGAGGCTGTGTAAATGAAAAACAGCGTTTATTTTTGTAAATGACATCCCCTTTACGCGATACTGTAATGACTATACATATTCGCATTGATAATTTATCTTCGTTTTAACGTTCTTTGCTTAGCTATCGTTCAACGCGAGCTGATGGGATGACCCACACACAGGAATTTGACAGTCGTATGCGGGCGAGAGTATTCGCGAGGTTTTAATTCGCTAACCTTAAACTACGCTAATTTTATCGTCCACTGCCTACTCAATGTTATGACGGGCGAGCAGACAAAAGATGTGGGGTCTTAGGACAAACAGAGATCTTGGAAGGAATGGAAGGGGGAAAAGGGATAATAATAACAAAAGGAAAATTACCAAGACGTTATGAATGAAAACTTGACCGCATATGAAAGGCGGGACACGTCCCTCAGAGCTTACGAAAGGGGCATTTAAATCACAAGGGCAAGAGTTTATGACTCGCGATTCATTAAAATAAAGATAACTAAATGACTAAAAGAAAGTAAATGATATTGGCAGAAGAGCTAAGGGAAAAAGAGTGAGGGTTTTATTGTGTTAGGCGGGAATTTATCGTCCTTCGCCTATAAATTACGGCCCGGACTATCACTTCAGTCCCAGGGCGAGAAAAGTGCACCCAAAGGGCGACTCCTTCAGGAGGGGCTGACACGCACGCCCGGTGCCAAGGTATGGGCGCAAGGGCGTGCCACTTCTCACTCTGTTATTCTTAATGATTTATACATTGTGTGGGGAATGGTATCCCGTATTTAATTGCCTCTTGTGGTGATAATTTAAGGGAAGATTAATAGAAGGTGATAAGAGATAGAAGTTCCTGAGGAACGGAAGAAGATAGAGGAGGGTCTGACATCCCCTTCTGGATTAGGGGTGCCAAGACCTTCGAAAAATGAAATGGCGGCACAGGTGCCATGGGAGCTCTAGAGCTCTTTGTAAATTACCTGGAATGTCCCACGCCCGTGGTAATTTCGCCTCGAGTCTTTCTTAATGGGACAGTCGTCCTCGGCCGGGGAAGCGGAGGGCCCGCGACCGGAGGGCGGCACGGAGTACCACCTGGGCCTGCTGATGCGACAGCTGACGCAGGAGTGTTCCGTGCTGGTTCTACCATGATCCGTCGCGGCTCTTGTAGTTCATCGGCCAAGGGAGATATGGCAGAATCCTGACTTGCAATTGCGTCGGCGACGGGCTGAGGCAGAGAGGAGGCGGTCGGGGGTGGCGTGAGCGGCTCGCAGGTAACGCTGACCAGCTCAGGCACGGGTTGCGAGGCCGCACCTGCAGGTGAGCTTCCGCGGTGGTCGGGAGGAACCGTCTCTCTGACCGACGCTGGTAGCGGTGCCAGGCCGGGGAAGAGAGGGGGTCCTGAGTTGGATCCGTGAATGGAGATCGGCGTGGCGCTCTGGCGCTGGCACTAGGGCAGAGTCAGGCGCTATCAGAGGTTTCTTGGGCTCGTCGGTCAGGACGGACGAAGCTTGGCCCTGCTCAGGGCATGCAAGTGGCACCGGCAGGAATTTGGCATCTCCTGAAGGGAGATCTGATTGGGGCCCTGGCACTGGCACGGAGGCAGGGCCGGGCACTGAAATTGGATCGGGAACCGATCGAGGGGCCACTGTACATCGTACTCAGGTGGCACTGGTGGGGACTGCACGTCCTCCTGGTACCCAGGGGCGCCAGTCTTGACTGAGGGAGAAGCGGGGAGGATTACTCGCGCCCGCGAATGATTCGGGGAATGGGGACCCCTAGATTGTCGTGATTTCGGTGGGGACTGAAAGTCCTGTCCCAGGATGACGTCATAGCCTCCGGGAGATGGCTTGCTACTGCAAGATTGCAAATTTTGGATTGGTGAGGTCTTGTGACTCTCAATTGGACCGTAGGGAGTATCATTTTAAATTGATTTATTCCCTCGATCGTGACGAGTTTTCGTCTATTGACGATAGCTCCGTAGGGAACTCTGTCCCTTCGGATGAGGGAGATTTGTGCGCCCGAGTCCTCGAAAGCAGTGACTCGGCGCGCTGCTGGCTCGCTACCTCGTGGAGGGGGCCACGTATACGGGCCCTTCGGCGGGAGGGCCTAATGACTGGGGATCTGTGACGGCCAAGGCGACGGTGGGAGTATTTACTTTATTATTGCGTGGGCATTTTGCCCATGCGGGAGAATGGCCATAAACCTTGCACGCCGTGCAAAAGGTCTGGCTAAAATCTTTCCGCGCTGCCCCTGTGGAGGGCGAGGCGAGTTATTTGTCGGTTTTCCGGGAGAGAGAGGAGCCGGTTTCTTGTTCCGGCACTGTTCGGAGGAATGCCCCGTTTTCTTGCAATAATGGCAAGTTAGGGGCTTGCCCGAGTTCCCATTTTTGTGGGAATTTGAACCTCCGAGGAGGGACGGGGATTTATCTTCCGCCCCATGGATCCTTCTTGAGGGTGGTGAGTTTCCCACATATCTGCTATTCGGCAACACTCGGTGAGTGTTGCTGGGGCTTTTTCCACTATATGAGTGGCGAGGGCAGGAGGGGCGTAGCGCAGGAAATGCTCGAATTTAAACCGCTCGAGTACCTCGGCGGTGTTAGTGGCTCCTTCGAATCGAGCCATTTTGTCAACGCCCGCTCCGAATGGTACGCCCAATCGGACCAAGTCTGGCCTGCTTCTCTGGGCTGCTCTCTCCAACGTCTCCTCCACCGCTCGGGGTAATCTCGTACGCCTTCGTAACTGCTTGGCGTCGTGGCTTCCCAGTTTCCCGATCGTCTGCGGGAAGGGCGTGGTAGGCAACGAGGGCCTTTCCGCCCAGGAATTTAGTGAGAACAAGGGAGAGTTCCGCGGGGAGAGATCGCAGCACTCCAGGACTCGTTCGGCCCTTTCAAGCCATACTTCGGGTTCGGACTCGGTCCATTTTGGCATGAACGAGTGAGCTTGGCTGAGGGCACTCATTCCCGCGGCAGGGGCGGGGGTGGCGTGCTGTCGTTCTAGCACCTGGAGCTCATGGGCGCGTTCTCTCTCTCTCTCTCTGCTCTTGGGCAATTCTGTCTCTCTCTCTCTCTTCTCTCTCTTGTTCTTGAGCACTGTTCTCTCTCTCTCTCCTTGTTCTTGGGCAATTCGTTCTCTCTCTCTCTGCACGTTCTTTTTCCTTCTCCTGCTCTTGGGCAATTCTTCCCTCTCTCTCTCTCACGTTCTTTATCCTCTTGGGCAGTTGTTCTTGGGCAATTCTTTTGTCTCTCTCTCTGGGCAATTCTCTTCTCTCTCTGGCTCTGCACGTTCTTTTTGCCTCTCGTTGCTCTTGGGCAATTCGTTCTCTCTCTCTCCTTCACGTTCTCTTGCTCTCTCCGCCTTGGCATCGTCCACTCGCTCTTGAACCCATGCTCTCAGATCTTGCCCGATAGTCCCATGTCCTTCCCAGCGGACATGTAGAATTTGAAATCCTCGTTTTGTTGGGCTCTGGTATTAGCCATCTTGAAATAATGGGTATATGATATGTCTGAGAAGACTCAGGTTGTCTGAAAAGACTCAATTGCAGGAATCTGAAACACTCAATTGTTCAGACTGCAGGAGAATGGATCTGTCTGAATAAGACAGGTGATTAGTAAGTCTGAGGAGACTTTTTGTTAAAATTGGATATGTCTTGGAAAGACGTGGTTGTTTCTTGGCGAACGAATTTTAATGTGTCTCTCGGAAGACGTAGTTGGATTTTGTCACGCTCGGACTTGGCCGGCTGTAGCGTGAAGTTAAGGAGTTGTTCTAACGAACTAGAATGATCAGTCCCGTAAGGGCTTAGATGTGTGTGAACTACACTATATAATGTCTCAAAAGGACTTAATTTTGGGTTCCCGCAGGAATGAGAAATTCTCGCCACGTGCGACGTAGAATTTTTGTATGAGTCTCTGAGGACTGGAATTTGGAGAAATTCTCGCCACGTGCGACGTAGAATTTTAGTAGGAGTCTCTGAGGACTGGAATTTGGAGAAATTCTCGCCACGTGCGACATAGAATTTTAGGAGTCTCTGAGGACTGGAATTTGGAGAAATTCTCGCCACGTGCGACGTAGAATTTTAGGAGTCTCTGAGGACTGGAATTTGGAGAAATTCTCGCCACGTGCGACGTAGAATTTTAGGAGTCTCTGAGGACTGGAATTTGGAGAAATTCTCGCCACGTACGTAGAATTTTAGGAGTCTCTGAGGACTGGAATTTGGAGAAATTCCACGTGCGATATAGAATTTTAGTAGGAGTCTCTGAGGACTGGAATTTGGAGAAATTCTCGCCACGTGCGACGTAGAATTTTAGGAGTCTCTGAGGACTGGAATTTGGAGAAATTCTCGCCACGTGCAACGTAGAATTTTAGGAGTCTCTGAGGACTGGAATTTGTGAAATTTGAGGAATTCTCGCCACGTCTCTGAGGACTAGAATTTTAGGAGTCACTTAGGACTTGGAAATACGATTCGTCCCTTAGGACTTAGAAATTACTAACGGGAAACCCAAAGAAAAATGTTTGCTGGGAAATGAATGGGGAAAAAAAAAAAATGCTACACACGCGGGCATGGGCGGGGGTGGGGGTTGCAGGTCGTTTGGCCAACACCGGAGGTATTTTTAGATTCTGGGTGAATGAACCCATATATTTATATACCGTCTGGGATTCCGGGAATTTCCCAGTCGTCTGAGAGGATAACAGTACAACGGCCTAGTAATTTTCCCTATAAGCGGAGTTTAAATTTCGCTTTCCTAACACCTAACTCGAATTCTAACTACACTGAGAGAATTTTCAGCAATGCAAGCTGACTTCGTCGTGTCCCACGTGGGAATTTTATTCGCGCCTAAATAACAGTTCGCTAATTCGAAATGCAAAGTAAAATTTATCACAGAGGAATTTCTTTCGCACTATTCCTCGAAGCAAGAATATGGCAAGGATTTTAACACAGAGGAATTTCACACTATTCCTCGAAGCAAAGGATGGTTAGCACTGGTTATTTCCTAACTACCTATCCTGAAAGGCATGCATTAACGAATCTAATACGGCGGTTCTTTTCTCTCAGTGATTACATGCGTCCCTATTTCTAATTCCTAGGAACAGTCACGATTGTAAAAAGGTTTTGCTAAGATTAACACATTACTTACGTGGAATTTTCTGGATCTGTGTGCTGGTTTTACACAAAAGGTTCGTAATTGTCTCGTACCCAGCTTAGCTTTGCTAATAGCTGATCTGGCAAGTTGCAAATGCAATAAAGCAACACTAGGGAACTGCAACTGCAAAACGAGATCTATGGCCAGGTCGCCATTTTTACGTTTTTCCGTGGTTTTAGTTTGAAATATGCTCTGTGAGACAGGTAGCAACAATTTAAGTTAATTTAGCCTTGTGATTCTGACTTCGTGGGTACAGGAAAACGTAAAAAAAGGAAAACAAAGGAGAATTTCATATGAGCATAGGGCTCTTGTTACTGAGGGAAATATTACGTAAAACACGTGGGCACATTTAAAGTAGTGTATTTACATAAATGACATCAGTACGGGAAAGAGGAACTCAAGTAGATTGATCCTGAAGGGGATTCCTACGGGATTGAATGAAACTGGGGATTCCAGACACAGTCCGAGAAGCTTCCACGAAATAGGATCCCTCTGAAATGAGAGATATGCACATTATACGCCAGTAATGAAAATAGACAAAAGAATAATGAATTCGAAGCTGCACTGAGGGTGCCAAAGGAGTAATAAAGAATTAATACTGCCGATGCAAGAGGCGCACGGACATTAGACAAGGGAGATTTCTGGCTTTCTCTTTAAGAAAATATTACGAGACAAAAGCGTGACTGAAATGGGGCTCTTCCAGGGCACTTTACCTTAGCAGATTTTCCGAGGGCGTAGAAGGCGGTCCGTGGATGACTTGCGATTTCCGAGGGCGAGTTTCTTCCACGTGGTGAGATGCAAGGGCTTCCGTAAAGGGGGCAAGGCGATGGGGACTCCTCGAAACTCCAAGCAATGGCGTGTGGGCTCGAGGAATACGGTCGAAGGGCACGAGGAAAAGTATACTTTGGAAAGGGCCACGTGGTTAGGGATGCAAGGGCATCGATGGGGCCAGGTGTTGAGGACGTCTTCACAAGTTCCTCCATATCTTCCAGCCCGCGTGTGTGTGTCAGACCTCGTGGGCTTTTGCTTTTATCCCCTCCTATGGGGCAGGGGTGCGTCCAACACAGATGTTTTGACTCATTGCACCTGCTGCCCGCAGGGGAGGTTTTGGCCTGTAGGAGAAACACCCAAGCCAGATTACTTTTGCCTCGAAGGAAAGATCTTTATAAAAATGGGAGCGCCTTTAATCTTTTAAACCCTTGTTTTTAAGTCGATAGACAGATGGTCTATCGATCATGGCCAACTGGCAATAAATGAAAAACAACAGAACAACCAACAACAACAAAAAGGGGGGGGAGGCAATTTGCTAGCGAATTCTTGCTAATCATAATAATATATATATATATATATATATATATATATATATATATATATATATATATATATATATATATATATATATATATATATATATATATACTATATATATGCATACATATATATATATATATATATATATATATATATATATATATATATATATATATATATATATATATATATATATATATATATATATATATATATATATATATATATATATATATAATAGACAGGCTTTAAATATAGATATATGTGATAGAATATACAGGGTTAATAATTAACTATAATCATATATGGCTCCATTTTGACTTGTATGAGAGTCCACCAATGCATATATAAGGTATAATAAATAAATATAAATATATAAATGAGATATACACCCTTCCTGTTTCTGTGTACTAATGGCAATATGACTCTCTAGTTAAACATTTTTATTCATAAGAGAAACCATAAATGAATATTCACATAGACTTCTGTCGTATGTATTATTCTTGGTATACATTTATGGACGTTACAACTAATTTCATTTTCTCTATAGATCATTTCATTATAAATTGAATCTAAATAAACTAAGACATTGCAATGTTACTGAACACTAAGTTTTCTGCAAATTATAGGTTTCCCACCATTAATTCTTACAAAAGGAAAAGAGTTTCCTCGTTATATTTATATATTTCCTTTGATATTAGCCTATTGTTAAAAAATCCCTTCAATATAGTCAAGATCTCCTGAGAACCTAATATTAACCTTGCTTTTACCTGTCATGCCATTAAGGGTTTAAAGTTGAGACCCAAAGTCCAAATAATATTTTGAAAATTTTCCTTCCTCGAACCTTTTATTGGCCGACCTTCAACGACATTTAGGTACCTGGCAGGATTAAGAAATAAAAGATTCTTATTAAGAAGAAACTGTCTAGTCCATGCCATTTGCCATATCAAATACAAGCTGATTACGTTTTATTTTACTTCTTCAGAAAGTCTGTTGTTCAATCTCTGAAAAAATTTAATTGACTTCCTCTGATGCTGTCACCCTGAAGGTAGCCATTGATATTTAATGTCCTTCAATGGCTCATCCAATATCGCCAGGCCATTTGCATTTGGATCCTCTCTGGTGGGGTCAGTGAACTGAAATTCTGTTACGATTACTGGCTCTGATTGATTGTGATTGGAAGAAGAACTGTTGGCCTATTTTTAGTCTAAATCCTAAACGCCACCTGTTCTCCTGTTTCCATTTATCATAAATTTGTTCTTCTCAGAGACTTATGTCCGGTCTTGATAGCTGATATTTTTGAATACTAGTGTTACATCTAATTCACTTTGAACAAGTGCCAAATTAATCAAGTGATACAATTGCTTTGCTATTTTTACATATTCCAAGATGAGTTTCATTCCATTCCCTAAAATATTTCAACATATCTGAGATCCGTCCTGTTCTGTTGTGTGGAATTATATAAGTCAATGGTGCCATAATTTGCATCTACAGGTGAAGATTTTAACCATAAATATAAATATAACCTCCCACCTCATTTCCACCCCATCCTCATTCTAGGATCCTCTCCCATTTATTGTAGCCTAAGAAAAAGTGATAACGACATGTTGTGGCACTTTGCATGATAGTGATTTGTAAATTTAGTAATGTAATTTAAATAGTCTACAAAATAAAAATAAATATTTACTCTTCTGTTATTTAGTGAATTATACTTTTGACGTTGTAAAAAATTTGCTTTCAATCCTTAACTTTATGAATTTAAGCTTAATTACTTATTAATCTTCTGTTTAAGATGAATCCCCTTGAGGTCACTGCAGTTATGTAGCCATAATTAATCATTGCATAGTTTGTTTTGAAATCTATATATAGCGCTTTGCAAATATCGATTATATTTATATATATATATATATATAAACTGCATATATATTTATATTATATATATATAACTATCATGTTTATGACTTTTATAGCCACGCCTTGGTGGTTAAAATAGTTGTATTCAAGGAAAGTTGACATTATCAAAACTGTTGCAGAATAGCAGCGAATCAATCGGTCAATAAATCAACATGGCAGTCTTTGTTGGAGCCATAAACACCTGTTGGCCACCAGCTGAAGGATCCATGTAACTGAGAAATCCCCCTTCTGAGGCTAATCCTGCATAACAGCAGACGGAACATCTTTCACTATTCTAATTCATCTGGATGATGACTGTACCCAGTTGAACAGTTGGTATATAGATTTCAACAAGAGTTCAAACACATTCATCCTTCTGACATCCCTGAAATTGAGATTGTTTATTCGGAGAGTGATTTCATACTGTTGCTTTATCATAATTGTTTTATGCTGCCTGTTTGTTTATCGGTATCTCAAGATATATATTATTTTGGTATGATTTTATACTTATTCTTATTAATGGTGTCGAAAATTCTAAATAATTTTTAAATTATTCATGGTGTCAAATATTAGGTATGGCTGGTAATGATTTTCATTACACTTTATTATTAATGGTGTCGAGCTGTGTATGGCATAATTTTATTATTATATATTAATGGTGTAGAGCAGTGTATGTCTCAATTAAATTGCATTTTGGGATGCTTTTTCATCATTATTTTGATTGTGATTGTTTAGCCATTTGTGTATATCCAAGACTTGTTTATTAATTTGACTCTTACTTTCCATTTATTTAACAATTATATATGTAAAACTCATTGTATATATGTATATCTTAGTATAATTTTAGTTTAAGGTAATTTTTTTTTCAGCCTTCCTCCTTTGTCTGCCTCAATCTGAAATTCCAGTTCCGATATCAGTATTTAAAGAACCTGCTGAACCAAAATGGTTTAACAATGGCGACCTTTCCAGGAATCTGTTTATGGCGAAAAATGAATCTTTGGGAGAAGAGAGAGAGAATGTTTTTCTGATGGAAAAAAAAAAATTTTTAGCAAAGGCCTGTTAGGTATCCATTTAGTAACTTCTGATGGGACAATCGTTTGCCGATTGTTCCTTGGTCTTGCCTCCTTTTTTTGTTTTTTGAAGAAAGTTGACGTCTGTCGCATGGTCCTGACAGTGGCAGTCAAGTTTGCCATAGCAAAAAAGTCAAATCTCCCAGCAGCTTTAGCAACATGGAGTCTTTGTTGGCCTGCTCAAGCAGGTATTCAACCTTTGGCCTCATCAGCTGAAGGATCAGAAATCATACAACCTTCCGTGGATCTTCAAATAACAGCAGATTTGCTGTTTATTTCTCATGTTTCATCTGTGATGATGATGTGTTCAGCAAGCAGATAAAAATCTTCACAGGAGTTCGTTTTGCAAATCCCTTCTTGACAGCTGGGTGTCAATCCAGAAGATTGAGATTGTTTATCGGTCTCTTCCCGTAGTTATTTCTTTGTTGTTGCAAATGATATCATTTATTTGATTGTTTATGCACATTTGTTTATTGGTAACTGAAATTTTAGTAACTGATATTATTTTGGTTTCATTTTCCATTATTCTTAAATGGTATATAAATGTATGGCTCTGGTAAATAATATTCATTGCATTGTTATTATTATATATATATGTATATCAATATTTTATACATATATTATTATTATGGTGTCGATATATATATATATATATATATTATTATTATATATATATATTATATTATATATTATAAATGTAATACATTGGGATGCTTTATCATTATTTTATTGTGATTGTTTAAGCCATTTGTTATCCTATACTATTTATTAATTTTGATGCTGCTATATAATATTATTTAATTATGTATATAAACCTATATATATATATATATATATATTAGTATATAAATTAGTTTATATAATTTTTTTGTTTCAATATATATATTTGTAATATATGCCATATTAAAAGTTATATATATTTTGTATTTAAAGAACCTGCTGAACTAAATATTGGTTCATATATATATATATATATATATATGTATATATATATATATATATATATATATATATATATATATATATATATATATATATATATATATATATATATATATATATATCTATATGTATATATATATGTATCTATATATATATCTATATCTATAGATATTGTTACATGTAGGGTCTTGGCTGATCATTTATTGTTCAATTTACGTAGTTTTCACGGCCCTGCAAACCAAGATTACACGTAACCTGCCACTTGAAGCCAAAAGTTAACCTCAAAGACAGTCGTTGATTAGCCAAAGGTCGCCAGTTAAGGGTAATTAACCATAACAAAGAATATTCAAGGAATAAAGACTTTATTGAACGTCCTCCAACTGAAATCTTTACTCGTTAAGATGAATTTAGATTTCAACGCAACGGTTCCTCCAAACATTCGACGCTAGGCATAAAAAAAGCATCGAGACTTAACTGATTTTGCTTACCTAAATCCTAGGTATTTTACTGGAATAACGGGGTTGAAGCTAACAATATAATAATTTGGCTTAATCTAGACTTCGTAAACACATATACCGTCAGTGGTGGCTGAAAGGAAGAAACAAAAGAAAATGCGAAATACAGAAAAAAAGATAAAAGAATGGGCGAAGTTTTGAACAAAAAGCGACTTTACCTTAGGACGAACGCTGTGCGCACCAACGACCGACGAGGAGTCCTTGCAATTGCTTCTTCACTTCACTAATAGAATAATAGACAAAGAAAGGGGGAAGAGGTCCAACCGGGCGTGTTGTCTCTTCGAAAGCTTGGTTCTCTCTCCTTGTTCCCTGACCGGCCTAGGTCAAAAACAGGCCTACAGCCATGCCCTAGGCGTCTACGTTCTGTTAAAAACATTCGCCAAGAGGGACAGGTAGAAAGGAAAAAAGGACCTTAGGACCACCTATTTTTAAGGCTGATATGGAAATTTTCCTATAGGGTGAAAGGCCTAAATGTTACCTATCCCGTTCTCCAACGGACGTTAAAGTTTGAACTGAAGAAGATGCTTTTCTCTTGTCAGGCTGATATTTTTACAATCAAAACTTACGAGGGCGAACAGCAGTAATATTTATAAAAGCTCCCCCTTAAGAGGGCCTTCACTCCCTTTTCAGGCGTGAAGGTCTATACTAAACAAGCTGTTCGCCTCAAGTAGGTTACTCTCCTTCCCCTGAGCAGATTAGTCCTGGTTAGCCTACCTAGCTACAGAACTACCTAACCCTAGATAGGACATGAGCTATAATCACTACCTTACCTAATTCTAATAGTACTAGAAGGTGCTCACGGTTATTATAGGCTACCTCCTACAATCATGATGTGTTTTAGACCTAGCCTAGTGGTACATTCTATGGTATTCCCTAGCCTAACCTATCCTAACCCGACCGTAGCACCAACATAAGAGTTAATGTTCTAACTAAATCACAACTTGGTTTATGTTTAATACAATTAATAATTACTAGTTAATTCATGAGGGTTGCCTCATATGATAAATGGGTGCCTCACTGAGGTCTTAGGCCATGCGTGTCATGAGCATCGTGGCTCGTTTCACAATAGTTAAGATTATTGAAATTAGTTATGCTACTTACGTGATTACTGCGGCTCGGTGGTAAGTGGAAGGAACAAGGCTACTAAATTGATGTACCGTACTTAAGGCAGTCTAGGCTATGTACAAGTAAAAAGAGATCACACTGGCTACCTCCTCTGGGCAAGGGGCCAGGATCACTCTTAGATGTTAGGGCACTGTGCCGAGAGGGCACTAGTGCCTGGATGAGCTTATAGCTCGGCAACTACTGGGCTCTCTTCCGCCCCTTCTTCTTCTTCTTCGGGTTCCTCCAAGGCCTATCAGTAGCAGGCCTAGGAGGTGATGAGGGCACCGACTCCGGGGACAGGCCAGAAGGGCTAGCGGGCGCGAAGTCAGGGGCAACTTCAAAAGCTGCGGGAGGGCTCCCTACTCCGGCTGCTGCGACAACCGGAGCGGGAGCGATCTCGACTTCTGCGTCCGAGGAGGCCAGTTCCTGGTCTTCCAAAGAAGGGGTACCATTTCGATCCTCCAGGGGTTCATCCCCTGGAGTCAAATTTGGCAAAGAAGAAGTTTCGGGTGCTGGAGGCTCTCCAGTCGCGATGATCAACTGCATGGGGAATCCTAAATCTCCCGGAGGAGGATTCGCCTCATGATTTAGACCCGGCATAGGGGCCTTTTCAATTGGTAGCTCAACGTCCGTGGCGGACGGAGTCTGGCACTGCTCAGTGCTCGCAAGTGGCACTGGCAGCAGTTGAGGGTCAGGCATGCCTGACAAGGGGTCCGGAGGTGCAATACCTCTCGGACGACTTGGGGTTGGCTGCGGCAGAGATTCCTGCCCCAGCAGGAGATCGTAGCCCCTCCGAGAGTTTTGTTCGGGGGCGTCCGCTGGGCGTTGCTTGTTTGGGCAGCCCTCCCAATTTGTGGAGTGGTCTGCCCGCTTGCACGTCCTGCAGCGGTACTGCTCCTCCTGAATCTCTCTTCAGGGAGGGAGGACCTCTTGGTGGGCCAGCCCTTCGCGATTGGAGAGGGCTAGGCCTGAAATAGTTTGGGTTGTGCCCCTTCCGCGGACCACTTTGGTGGGCGGAAGGTGGAGGTTTGACATTATTGAGAGTTTTAACTGGGGCCTCCGTGGAGGAGGTAACGTGGCTGCGAAGTGGCGTTGGTAACGGGCTTCCGCAGAGAAGATCCCGACCCAACAAGAAAGCCACTCCGGGCCGAATTCCACCTACCACGCCGAGGCGGTGGGGTATCGTGCCCCAAGGTGTCATAACCTGGAGTTGGACCTTAGGAACGGTAATGGTGTGGCCCTCTATCCACTTCATTTCCCACCGGGTTTCTTCGTCAACCATGGCACCGGCTGGCACTTGGGCCCTAGTGATCAGGCTAATGTCTGCCGCAGTGTCTACTGTGACCGGAAGGGTCACTGGCAGGCTAGTGCTCTGAAGAGGGCCACCGAGATGAACTGGGTTTCCAGTCTCTCGGGGTAAAGGATCCGGTGCGGACCGGCCACAGAGAATGAAGTGCTGATTAGGTTGACAAATTTGGTGGTGGGGACATGATGTGGACAGGCCGGAGATCCAGCATTGTAGTGGCTAGCAGCCCCACAGGATTTGCACGGGCCTTTTGGATGGGCTCGGTGGCCTGCAGTAACTGTTGGAGGAGAGGGCTGAGCGGATGAATCGGGAGCGGAGTTCTGGCTGGTAGGGTTAGGCTGCTTATTAGTGCCGAGTTTGTATCGGCACTCAGCTTCAGCGTGGCCCCCCTTCTTGCAATAGTTGCACATGGTCTTGCTAGGCAGTCCATTCTTCGGGCGAGTGGAGTTCGAGAGGTAGGCCGGAGGGATGATTCGCTTCTGAGAGGTGCTATGCGACTGATTGAATGTTTCCCACGAATCAGCCATGCGACAAGCTTCCATAAGTGTGGAGGGCTGTTTATCGTTAAGATATACAGCAAGGGGCCCAGGCACACATTGGAAAAGGTCTTCTAGCATGGTCCGATTGAAAAGATCCTCAAACGTCGTGCAGGCCAAGGAGTCGAACCAGCGTGCACGGACTGGGTTTTGTGACATGCCCATTCCGTCCAAGACCAGCCGACTTCCTTGGCAAGACCTCGGAACCGTTGTCTCCATTTTTCTGGGGTTATCTCGTAGGCCTTGGTAATGACTCTACGAACTTCCGCCATGTTGCCTCTCTGGCTCTTCTCCAGTGAGCGAAGCGCTGCCTTGGCTTTTCCCTCCATATGCTTGGCTAGTATTAAGGCTCTCTCCGTCTCCGTGGTGCTGTAGTTATCGAAAAGAGCCTCGATCTCCTCCAGCCATGCTTCTGGCTCGTCCTCAGTCCACTTGGGGACTAGGGAATTGATGCTCGAAATTGGAGCGTTTGATGCAGCAGGTGTAGGACTGGAGGCTTGATGGCTAGCCATAGCTTCGGCATTCTCCATTTTCGCTCTTTCCAGCTCGAGCTCTTTCTCCTTGAAGGCTAACTCAGTTTCCTTGCAGGCTAACTCATGCTCTTTCCTCTTCTTTCCTTTGCTCGGCTTCTCCCCTCTTCATTCTTCATTCTGCTCGGCTTCATACACCCTCTTCTTCCTTCATACTTCCTCTGCTCGAGTCTTTCTTCCTTCTCCCGCTTGGCCAAGTCGTCCACTTGCTCCTTAACCCAGGTGGTAAGTTCCAAGCCGGTGAGACCTGCCGCCGTCCCCAGCCCCAGGAAGGTTTTATAATGCTCTGCTGCCATGGTTCTGGTGGGGAAGGGCGTCTAACCGGGTCGACGGGCGTACTTGGGCAGCGAGGAAGTGTCTCTTCAATGACGTGGCACCCTTTCAAAAGGTGGCACTGTAGTTTGGGTGTGCCGTGTACAGGTCACACTGGTGGCACTCAGTATCCCTAGGCACTGGTGCAGGTTAGGTTCCAGAAGAACTTTCTCTTCTGTGTTCCCTTTTGTTTTGTTTTATTTATTTTTATGGATGTTGCTTGGTGGCACTTATGGTGCCAATGTGTTCCTAGGGACCCTCTACTGGAGTCCAACTAGGCTATATGGGAGGAAAGGCACTCTACACCTCCTGCAGAGTGCAACAATCTGAGATGAGAGAAAAGGGAAGGTAAAGAGAGAGAGAGAGAGAGAGAAGTAAGCTATTCAAGTGATGACAGTGCAGCAAATTATTGGCACTGTGGAATAAAGTGAATTTGTTTTTTTTTTTTTTTTTTTAAAGATCCTCGTGAGTGGCTGGTCCCAGTACCCAGTGCTAACCCCTTCTTCTTTCAGAGGGTGAAAACTACTGTTTGCTTCGGTCTGGATAGCAGGCCTCACTCGTGACCGACAGTTTATCACTGTATTGTAATTACTCTTAACTTGTCCTCATCTATTGTGGGACAGAGGTGTTTCTTTTATTTGGTTTACTGTATTTGAATTAATTAGCCTAGTGTCGGCCGTTCTTTCTTTGAAGAGGGTCACGTACACTTAGGTTAGGTTATTGAATGACTTACTTGAATGAGAGAGAGAGAGAGAGAGAGAGAGAGAGAGAGAGAGATTTTCAATCAGCTAATTTCTTGCTGCTTGAGAACATGTAAACAAAGATTTTATAAATGCACAATGGCATGGATCTTAATAAAATGATATAGATGCGTCGTCTTGGCTTCCTTAGGGATTGCTTTATTATCTTAATTTTCCTGGGAGCCGACGTCACAAAAGTTTATCGTAAAATTTTAAATTTTTTTTATATGATTTTATAGCAGGTATTTGTATAGGAACTTGTTATTATTAATCCTAACTAAGGCCTATCTTTCCCTGCCTAAATTATCTTTTGGTTTTGTCTATCGAAGTCTGTCTAGCTAAGATATTGCGAGGTGGGTCGGCTATGCCAACGGAAAAAAATGACCCAAGAGTGGCTGGAACAGAGTCTGTCACAATAACAAGGTCTTAAAATGGCGGCCAAGTCCCGTTAGGCCTAAATTTCAAAACAACCTCGGGCCTGCGAAGGAAACCCCAAAATGGCCGTTCTCTCACAAACAGTTCAAACAATTTTGAAAACAACAACACGGCGGAGGAATCCAAAATGGCAGGTATTTTCTTTAGCACAAATTCAAAACAACGAACGAAACAAATGCAGGTATCCAGATTTTACTTTAAATATACCAATCATGCATAGCGTTTTACGTTAAGGATGGAAAACTAAATTACCAAACAACTTTGTGTCTTTTGTTATCGTATTCTCACCCGGACATTAAACAAACAATGAAAAAGAATGCTGATTTGAACGTAAATTTTACGTTGCTGAAAATGTACCTTTATTGTAAAATTACTATTTCAGTTCGTTTGCTATTTCACCGACACGGTTTTAACTGATTCCCGCTATATGCAAACAATAACGATCGGATACGTTACCGACGCGATTACTAAATTACTTTGTGTACAGGAAATGGGCTCCGCTTTTTTCGGCCGAACGCGGTAAAATGCCCGTGTCTTAAATGACTTATAAATTATGACTGCTCTGCTCTCGACGCACCCTTGCCTACCTATGCTAGTTCTCACTACACCTGTTATTATAACTATTCTCTTTACTGCTTATTATTATGCCTGGTTCTTTGTTTGGAAGAGTGAAATGGAATTCAATATCTGACTTTTATCTTTTGGAATTAATGTAATTTAATTTCCTTTTCTCCAGATTCTTTCTCTAAAATTTACTTTAGATTCTACGCAAGGTCGCCAATGTTACGTGTGAGGGTCTTGGTTGATCATTTATTATTCAATTTACGTAATTTTTACGGCCCTGCAAACCAAGATTACACGTAACCTGTCACTTGAAGCCAAAAGTTAACCTCAAAGACAGTCGTTAATTAGCCAAAGGTCGCCAGTTAAGGGTAATTAACCTTAACAAAGAATATTTGAGATGAATTTGATTTTAAACGCAACGGTTCTTCCAAACATTCGGACGCTAGGCATAACAGCATCGAGATTTAACCTGATTTTGCTTACCTAAATCCTAGGTATTTTACTGGAATAATGGGGTTGAAGCTAACAATATAATAATTTGGCTTAATCTAGACTTCGTGAACACATATACCGTAAGTGGTGGCTGAAGGGGAAAACAAAGAAAATTTGAAATACAGAAAAAAGATAAAAGAATGGGCGAAGTTTTGAACAAAAAGCGACTTTACCTTAGGACGAACGTTGTTGCGCACCAACGACCGATGAGGAGTTCTTGCAATTGTTTCTTCACTTCACTAATAGAATAATAGACAAAGAAAGGGGAAGAGGTCCAACCGGACGTGTTGTCTCTTCAGCTTGGTTCTCTCTCCTTGTTCCCTGACCGGCCTAGGTCAAAAACAGAACAGTCATGCCCAGGCGTCTACGTTCTGTTAAAAACATTCGCCAAGAGAGACAGGTAGAAAGGAAAAAAAGGACCTTAGGACCACCTATTTTTAAGGCTGATTAAAAAAATGGGTGAAATGCTACCTAGGCCTAAATTTGTTTACAAACTTTATTTTGAACATCTGGGGGTTAAATTTGTTTGCCTTCTCCAACAAGACTTTTAAAGTCTTGAACTTTTTGACAATTTTGAGGGCTAGAACAGCAGTAATATTTGTAAATCTCACAGGATGAAAGGGTATATAATATATATATATATATTTCATACATATATATATATTTATTACTAGAGTATTTTATTTATATTTTTATATATATATATATATATATATATATATATATATATATCATATATATATATATATTTTTATACTATAAACACAACTTATTGCACATTTATTATTTATTTTATATATATATATATTTTGACCTATTTTATATATATATATATATATATATTTATTTTTTGTTTTTATAAATAAATTTTTTTAACAGCATAATGAAAAGAATGATTTACCAACTTTTTTTATTTATTTTATATCTGATTTTTATCCATACCAAAGAAATTATGAAATACTTAAGTATTTATATATTTATTTATTTAACAATTTATTTTTTTTATTTATTTATTTATTTTTATTTATATGTATTGTATTTTTATTTATGTTTATTTATTCAAATTTATTTATTTATTTATTTATAAAGTTTTATCTATTTATTATTTACCAATTTTATTTTTTTCATGCTAAGAAAAGTACCAGTTTTAATATTAGAATCATTGAATGTATTTGTTTATTTTGTTCAGGCATTCTCAGAAAGACAAATGCTTCGATAAATACTAATGCATATACTAATATTTATTTATACTAAATTAGAATATATTTATTAAAAATGGTGAAAATATATGTAAATTGAAATATCAACATAACGATTGAATCATATATATATATATATATATCAATGAACAAAATTTGATACGGCATTAATGTTCAAAGCTATATATATAATATACCAAAGAAATATTATTTCCACGCAACATCTAAACCCATTTGTTATACAGAAAATGACCGAAACTATATTATATATATTGTTAATTATATAAGAAGTTGGATATGTTAGCCATAAAATGACAGGTAAGCAGCTGTTTTTGGCAGTTTAAATAGCTTTTTATTTCTGAGGGAAACTTAAAGAGTTTAACTTCGAGTTTACGCAAAAGAGGATTTATATATTATGTGTATTATAGTATTTAATTTATTTTGATATATTAAACGTCATTTATATATTTATATATATATATATATATATATATATATATATATATATATATATATATATATATATATATATATATATATATATATATATATAGTGTATTTATATATATATCGAATCAAATTTGCTGTTTTTATTTTCTTGCACTCAATTGTTTATTTTTGGGAAAAACCCAGAAAGATGGAAAAAAATTATTGATTTAGGTTATTTTCATATGATATAAGAGAATATTGAGCGATGTAACACGGAAATTTATGGATGTAAGGTTACGATGTGAGAATATAAAAGAACATTGAACGTTGTTATTCTTCTGATGTGTGTGAAAAATGATATAAACCTGAAGTAGGGGCTTGAAATGTTTGTTGAATCTAAAAATTTCTCTGAGGTTATCCTTCAGAGGTTAACTGATTAGGAGCATTTTTTTTGGTCCAAAAGAAAAGGTATTGTTATATGTCATATTTGAATTTGTATTGCTTTATAACCAGATATACCTATTTAAAAACTATGTTAGCTGAAGGAAGAATTATAAAAAAGAAGAACTATGCTTAGCTGTAGTTGTGCTTTATAAATGGATTTAAAACTAGGAACACGTTAGCAATAGAATTCAGCAGTTCATCCATAAGTGTGAATCTAATCAGATATTTCTATTTAGAACGACCAAGACCAATTTTTATTCCACTTTTAAAATTCATAATGTTTCAAATTTAATCAGGTTGCGAGTTACTTTTACTGTTTACTTTTGCTTGAATCAGGCAAAAATTATGGTAGTCGACATTTTGTCTTATTTATTTATGCCGTCGTTAGCATCGACCAACTGATGAATTTTACTTTTTCCATTTTTATTTATTGTTTTTAATAGAATGCCTAATTTTTGGCTTTCATGAATGTATTCATTTAGCTAATCGATTTTTTATCATTCACTTGTATATGGTCTGATATAACTCCACCACAAATATCTGTGTACAGTTAAATATTTTTATTTACTGAGAATTTTTCTTGAAATGGAAAGTTATGGGAAAGTGTCCATTTATTCAGTAGTGTCATATGTTAGATCCTTTATTATAACATGACTTTATCCTACCAGTCGATGACCTACTTAATTAAGGGGCTTTTTATAGTTGTTAGGAGCATCATTACAAAATGAAAAGAGGAATATTTCATCAGACGTGTGAAAAGAAAGTTCTTGCAGCTGCATGAATTTTGTAGATCCATCTGTCGTATTTTATCATGCAGATAGAATTGAAGCATGCAACTCAGAAGATCATAATATGACATATGTATAAGAGGGCTTTAGGCACGATTTTGTGACCTGTCAATAGATCGGTGTCTATTATGTTTCATGATACATCTTGTGTTTATTTACCAAAGACAAGTTTGGCAATATTCAGGGTTATCAGACAATGGTATTTTTGTGACCCATTCTGTTTAAACAGGAAATGTTTGTATGCATTCGTGTCTGGATATATCATTTCATTCAATTAGAAACAGAAATATGAAAAGAATAATTGACGCTTTGTTAACCGCAGCCTGAAATGGAGAACTTTAAACAGTATAATTTGGAGGCAAAATTAAGATATTTTATTTTAGAAATTTTGACGAGGTCGTTCAGAGAATTTAGATATCACCATTTAATGATTTTACCATGGAGGCAAAATTAACACATTTTGGGGAGAAATTTTAACTAGTTAGTTGTAAGTATTCTTTATCAGTAAACGAGCATTGACAAAAAGATATGTACAAGAATTCCTGTGAACTTTGAAAAATCCTTTTTATCATTCTATCTTTTTCTCTATCATCTTAGAATATGGAAGGGTTCCTCTCACTCAGATAAACTTCAATAGCCTATTTTACCTTCACACCTTAAGCAGCAAGATATTCCTTATATTGTACATTTTTCATGATAACTTGAGTTTTTCACAATGTTTATAAGGTAATCATTAACACTGAGTTATCTTTATTCATTTAGGGAAATCCAGTATACAAAACCCGTCCTTTAACTAGTTTATTTTTTTTTTGCTCTTCTATTTTTAAAGTCCAAGGCAAACATTTAGCCTTTGTTCCATGCATATACCACTGAATACTTATTATGGTTAAAAATTATTCCATTCCGCAGAAAATGGCACTTAAAAACATTTTTTTCACAGTTACTTCGTACTTTAGCGAAAATCTACTTAAGAATGTGCCGCTTATTCTGTTTACATAACGAATATTTGCAAGGACTCTGCATACCACACTCACTTTTTAAAAAAATGTTCCTGAATGTTGATTTGTTTTTCCAACCAGGTCGGAATTATTCCTTGCTCTGAGAGCATTTACTTACAAAAGCGTATTAGTTTATTCAACAACCCATTCGCCTGTTTTCATAGTGATGTGATGTAAATACAATGTTTTAGATATTTATGTTTTATTGTATTATATTTCATCTAATTAAATAAACTTTTTTAAACAGTCTAACTTGTTGTTATAATGCAATTGTAAGTTGCCCTTGAATTGGTTTTTCAAACAGAGAATATCTTGTATATTACTTATGTATTTTAGTGAATTTAGTCCTTCTGTAACAGTTCCAACATTGTTTATAAAAAGTTTTTCAGGAATATTCTACTAATAATTTGAAGGCAGGATTAGTTAAGAGAGGAAGGAGAGGATTTTTATTTAAATATTCAAGCAAGCTTCTGCGTGTGTGCATGATTTTATTTGATAATATAAATTTGAATTTGGTCCCCGAACAGTCAAGGCATGTAAACATGCAACTGTATAAAATATAAAAAAAACAAAGAACAAAAAAAAACCACCAAAGAACAAAAAATAGCCACTATATATTAAATCATTGTTTGCTCTAGTGCTGAATATTTTATTGACACAAATGAAATTTGTTTCTTACTCAGTATGTATTTTTTCCTCAGCCTGTTTATTCAGCCATGCTCCTATTCAACACCTTTCATGTCGGCTTCATCCAGATGGTGTTGACATGAATAATGCAAAATCTGTCAACCACTGACTCCATGGTTTCATGAACAGCGTCGACTTACTGCCAGATCCATAATTTTCATGATGTGCAAACTGCTTCCTTTTCACTCAATACATGTTCGTGACAAATCGAAAGCTTATCTCAGTTCACAGTACATCAGTTTGTAATATCAGAGTATATAATATCTGAACTGATTAAATATGAAAGTGTTTGCGTGAGGCGCCTTATTTCATTGTAAGCTTTAGCGTTCTCAGCTAGTGTAGTAGGAGGTGTTCCTAACCCAGTTCTCATATCTCTACTGTGAGTTTTGACTGACTAACTTACTGTGACTTTCATTATGTAATTTGCTACTAAGCCACATCTGTCGCTAATAAGACTATTGATAAACTATTGCATTTTGGAATCTACAACATGATACGAATATTTTTGACACGTCCATTACAGTGAAATCGTATCACTTTCCACAAAAAACTAATTTAAAATTCTAAAATTGATGATATTTTCAGGAGTTTTCCTTAGCATTTTACAAATATTTTCTGGGCATTCTGAGTTCAAGGACAGCTTAAGGTTTTGAATTTACCTTACCGTCATCCAAGATGTTACTGATAAATTAGGCCTTACAGCATTGGATGGATGAAGAAAATGGAATTGGTTTTTATTGTAAGGGAAACAGGAAGGAGAAGTGATTGTAAGATTGCATGTCAATTTAATGTGTTTAGTAAAAACAAATTTTGTCATATTCTAGATACCAAAAACAGAAAAAGTATGAGCAAGGTTCAAGTATTTTTTTTATATAATATATATATATATATATATAACAGATATATATATTGTATATATAAAGTTAAGGTATGTATATATATATATAATGATGTTGTTGTGTGAGTTGACATTTTACTGTTTCCTGCATAACTGGAAATCCACGAAAATATGAACGTGTGAATTTAATTCATTTTTTATTGTGACTGTCGTCCAGACCAGCAGTATGCTCTATAAAGGACGAGAAAAGCCTGAAACTTCCCTATGGGCCTTCAATTTTGTCTTAAATTAGATAATTTTATATATATTATGTATATATATATATATATATATATATATAATATATATATATTATGCAGAATAATATATCTGCAAACAGAGATATATAGCAATATATATATTGGTATATTATAATATATATAATATATCATTAAAAAATATATATATAACATGTATAAAGAGTATTATATATATCTATATATTATATATATATATATATTATATATATATATATTATATATGCATCAATATGTTGGTATATATATTGATATATATATATATATGATATATATATATAAGAATATATATATATATTATATATCATATATTATATATATTATATATATATATATATATATATATATATATATATATATATATATATATATATATATATATATATATATATATATATATATATATATATATAATATTTATTGATATATATATATATATATATATATATATATATAATATGTATATATCGATGGCTCCATATTGGAAAGGTGGCTGTCTAAATAGGATTGGTGATAACTACACATGACTGAGGGTGGCTGCGCTCCGGTAACATCAGCAAAATTTAAAGTGAAAAATACTCAAAAATTTACCAATAAATGCAAGGGTTGGAGGTAAAACTTAAGATGTCCACTAAATAGTATAATTCACTAAATCATTCAGAAGATAAAATATGTACAGGAGCTATCAATGTGCTCTGTGGTACTGTTAGGAATTATGTTACACAAAAGAATCACAAGTACTCAAGAAAAGTGCCACAACTGCAAATCTTATACCCAAGGCCTTTTGTAGGCTAACAAGCAATGGATATTAGGGAGGATCCAAAAGATGGACAGTAGGGGGTACAAATGAATGAGAACGTTGCACTATTGTTAGTCCAGATATCTTAGCCGGAAATGGCACCTGGATTTGAAGGGTGGCACCATTGATCTACAGTTGATACCACACAACAGGGAGCACCAGTCAAGAGCTTCAGACTCGATGGGCTTTCAGTTAGATCTGATAAGAGTTAGAGGAATTTATTTCTGGTGATGAAATTACGCTTTACTGTGGTTCGAAATGATCCATTCCAAACTAGCCACGTAAAATGTTCTAATGATTTCTAGCCAGCCCTAGAAAGCTGTCTAATCAGCTCAGTGGTCTGGTAAAACTAAGGTATACTTAACTTTTTTTAACAGGGAAAGAACAGACAGACTTAAGAGCAGGAATGGGATGCTGAATGTAAAACAACAATATATTCATGAAAAATATTAGAGCACTGCCTTAATAATGATTATGAAGTTATCACATAATGAAAGTTCAACTATGTCACTATTGATCACAATTCCACCACAAATCAAAATCACAGGAATCTCTGAGGGAGGGGATCAGAATATGGGTACAGGAAATAGGAGAAAAGGTATATAATCACAGGTAGGTTATAGTTAAGAGGCTGACAAACAACTTCCAATCACATTACCTTAGGTCCATGGACAAGATGTGAGGTTTGTAGAGCAAGGGATCTGCCGTAGGGAGTTTCAGCGGAACTGTTGTCACTCCAATGTTCCCCACCAGAGGAAATACGATGAAGGATAGGGGTACTGGTAGACTAGTAGGGTATCAGCACACAGAGGTGAGTGGCTGGATATGACAATCTTCGGCTTAGGCAGCGTAGGAACTATTTCGAGTAGGACTTGAGCGAAAGTCTCTTGGTGACTTCTGGATAGGGGGATGTTGTCATGTAATTCAGCAGGGGTGATGTCGTGTGGGAAGCGGCTACCAGAAGGCATCCAGTGGCATGAAGTTGGGTGAGAAGACTATTACATAGGTTCACGATTGATAATGTTTTTTAAGCAATTACAAGAAACGGAATGTGGGTATCAATATGGCATCTGTTTTAATTGGCGTTGCAGTACTTCAGAGATGGATCCACGTGTGTTTAAATCCACGGATAAGCTGCTTGCAGATGGTCTCTAGGAGAGTTGGTCACGGTCAGCATCATATTATAATGTTTGGGATTTCTCGTTTTACATATACCTTGGTTTCTTAACATCGTAGGTAAAGAATAAATTAGTAAAAGGAAATATGAAATAAAGCATTGGTAGTTTGGCAAGAGAAAATAAACATTCGTATACAGACAGATCTCTGTCTCTCTCTTGTGAAAATTATAGATTGGTGTAATGACTGAAGAATGCAGCGGGTCATTGGAATTTATTAGGCCATGTACCTTTGGGCAAAGAAAAAAGAGGATGCCCGGCAAGATGTTTTACTGTAGACAAGTTTTGGGAACAGGAGTTTTGTCATCAACATTGGCTGATAGCTCTGAGGGTGTCAGGCAGCAAAAGCACAGGTGAAACCTGAAAAAAAAAACGCACCTTGACTTTGATTGAAAAAATAGTCTTTGTAAAACTTAAGATGATCATCCTCCTCGTTATAGATAATATATAACGAATAGAAGTTTATTTTAATTCGTAATTCGAAAAATGAACGAGAAATATATCAATTATTTTATAGCATTAATTATCTAATTGGAAATAATGATAAATGTACATCTATCTACAAGTACTGACAAAATAGATATGGTGATCATAAGTTGTCAAAAAAAAAAAGCTGCTTTTAACTTTAGAAAAGAGAGAGAGAGAGCAGGTGGGAGTAGGAAGGAGATTAAAGTACCTGGAAATCAAAAGCCCCGAAATCTTATAAGTATAGCCTCAGGGTTTGTCTCTGAAGACATTTAAAGGTTTGTCACACATTGTCATTGCCTGTTTACGGAAAACTGGCAACAGGGCAGATTTTAAAAGCCTTTTATCAGAAGATCTTTTGTCGTTCAAGAGAATAGTGCATCATTGGTTTGCTGGGGCCAGAATATATACCACAATCTGCCAGAACAAAGTACTATTTTGATGCTTCTGACAGCCTCTCCTTAATGGGTCCTCCATTGTCCTCCTCACAGGGCATGTCGTTAATCCAGCCAGGTACCTAGAAAGGTCATGGTATGGCAGGCAGATAAACGTTCGAGAGAAGAGGTGTCAATGGGGTGACAATTAGATGGGAGAGTCAAAGGGATTTGTAGGCATGGATGCAGGTGTTAGTAAATAGAACCACAGGTGCAGGTCAGGTCAAGAAAGGTGACCCTTTCATGCTAGAAGCGCAGGAGTTGGGGAGGAATGAAGAACTTTTAAAAATGTGAAGGGAATGCATGACTGGGGAAATTGACAACAGATAGTAACAATAGAAGGAACTCTCAAAGAGGAGTACTACTTGAACAGTAATTTGGTAAACATGTCACCTTAGGGGCGACTTACTAGCGTCAGGTCAGATCAGTAATGACTTTGGCTACAATTGTAAATCATGTT